>NC_137782.1:37451247-37837544 GCF_963455305.1 Plecotus auritus
TCAGGACTCCGCGTAATGTCACTGGTTGCTAGACGCCAGTCGGGGCGGCCCTAGCGACCAGTTTACGGTAAATTAATTTTCATTCTGAGACAGAGCCTGGGGGCCTTATTTTCGGGGGATGCCTTATATTTCACCCAGAAGGAAACCTGTAAGTAGGTCTTATTTTTGGAGGATGTCTTATTTTCGGGGAAACACGGTATATGAATTTTGAAAATTTTCTCTTAGATTATTTATGATGTCAAAAAAGTTTAATCATTTACTATACTTTGTTGTATAACGGTTGAGAATTCCAACCTGCAAAAACAATTCAGGAAATGCATTCCTATAGCTTATGGGAAATGCCTTGTACCTAATAGGCAAACAGGTAGTCATAATGAATTTTTAAGAATATAACAACCAAATCACTTTCAGAGTTGTTAAATGAATTCTGAACTACTTCTCACCTTAATGTTAATGCAAATATTCTGCCAGTGAACACTGCACAATTTCTGTTATTCATTTTATGAAGAGCTCCCCAAGTCCTTCCTAAAGCTCTAAGAAGACATTTTTTGATTATCCATTTTCCAGATGAGAAAGCAAATACCAGTGGGGGTGAATATTTATTGGTTTTGGAAGAATTGGTGGATCACATTTAATGATAGCAAAACAGTATTTTCATATTTTTAGGTTTGGGCTATAAATTATATTCTGCACTGGGAGTATATAAAATATTATTCTTTTATGAATTAAAAATAAATCTTGAGAGATGCATTTTCTGAGCAATAATATCACTAATCTTGACACTTAATAAGATTAGAACCTCTTCCAGAAGCCATTAAATTTCATAATTTATGTGAATAATTTAAGTTTGTAGCTGTAATTCATTCACAATCTCATTTACTAGGCACACATACACATAACTGGCTTTATAAATGGCTCATGGAGTGTATTTACAGTTATAGGTAGCTTTATTTTTATACTGAATGTTTATTACACTCAAGAATAGATGTTTTACTCATTTATTATATAAATAGATAATGCTAGTATTAATATTTTTACTTAGGCGGTTCAATTTTTTTTGAACTTTGTAATTTTTAAGTTTATTTATTTTTAATTGATTTTTTTTATTGATTAAGGTATTACATATGTGTCCATATCCCCCATTGTCCCCCCACCCCACTCCCATACATGCCCTCACCCCCCTGCTGTCTCTGTCCATTGGTTATGCTTATATGCATGCATAAAAGTCTTTGTAATTTTTAGATAGCAGATATTTGTTTTGCTCCAAATTCACTTGTATATATTTCTATATAGTTTTCTTTTTTAATTAGAAGGTAATTTATGGCCTAATTACATTCAAATGTCTGAAACTTTAGGATTACAATTATATTTTGAAGAAAAGTGAATGCATGTCTGACACATTAATTCACTTTTTAGTAAATTAAAATTATAAGTAATCTCAGTAAAGAAAAATTAAAAAAATTATAGATAAAATGAATTAATAACATTCCAGTGATTCTATTGATATTAATATTTATAAGATCAAGTTATTGAGATTCTTTTTTATATCATTTGGTTACCTTTTTATTTGATGATATTGCAAATCCTTTATATGTTATAAAAATGGAATTATATTACCAATTTTGATATCTATACATGTCACTGTATGAATCCAATATATATATAAATATATCCCACAAATTTTGGTATGTTGTTGTTTTCATTTCTTTCAGATCAAATTTTTTTCTTTCTTTCTTTATTGATTAAGGTATTACATATTTTTAACCTGACATTTCCTATTTGATTCATAGGTTACTTTGAGAATATACTTTTTATTACTTTAACCCTCAGGAATAGGTTATCAGTTGATTTATTTTGTTTTTGTTTTCTTTTCATAGCTGCAATAGAGTCTCTCCAGTGCCCAGAAGTGATGGTATTAGTTTATCTTCTCCTTATAGATTAAACTCATGAGAGAAAGAGAGTAACAATAGAAAACGATATTTTAGTGTTATTACAAAATAGTTATTTTCAGACCCTCTCAACAAGATGAGGATTTCTCCCAGGACATTCTATGTGTCATTAGAACATATTTCCTATAGCATATTATACTGGCCTTCCAAAACCTGATAACAGCACCTCTTATCCTCTATAGCTATAAACCAATGTTTAGAAGAGTATTGGATCTTTATAGAAAGTTAAATAATAAACATTACCCTTGGATATGTAGAATTTTGTATGTCTGTATGTATGCAGGCAGTTCATAGATTTTTTTTACTATTTCAGGCATTAATCAAACATGTTAAATACTTTTTTTTATTGTTGACATTATTCTATTATATATGTCCCCATCCACCCCCCCACCCCCTACCCCGCTTTGCCTGCCTCCACCCAGCTCCCACCCCCCTTCCCTCTGGCCATCACCACACTATTGTCTGTGTCCATGGACTATGCATATATGTTCTTTGGCTAATTCCTTCTTCTTTCACCCAGTCCAGCCCTCACCCCATCCCACTGACAGCTGTCAGTCTATTCCATGTATCCTTGCCTCTGAAAATCATATCGTATGTTTTATAAAGGTCTTATGGTGAAATTCTCACTTGAAATAGAAAATGGTTGATATCTACATACAATTATTTTATTTTTCATCAATGAAAGGAACTCAAAGTATAGAATTCGTTGTTAATAAAATGTGCCTGTGTTGATATTTCCTTCTAATGTAGCATGACTCAAATTAGTGGCCTGATGGCAGCCTGACCTTGGTAGAGTTCATATATTGAATTTGAAATTATAAGTTATCATGAAGGACACAATTGCTAGAAAACCTGATAAAAAATGACAAGATGGGCAATATTATGTAATGAAGTGTGACCATTTGGTTTGTTCTTTCTTAAAGGACACTGCATATTTGTAGAATTTCAGAATATATTAATATTTCACTACACATTTAGGTCCTGAAGCACAAAATATATTCTGGCCAGAATGCTTGCTAAGATTCCAGTGCCAGAATTGAAATACTGTGAAGTATTTATTGAACAGTATAAATGTAATGAATAGAGTCACAGGTTTATATTTTACTATGAAACCTCAAAGTGATTAAAAGAGAGGGAGAAAGAGACATGACAAAGCTCTGTAAAAATGAAAATCAATTATTAGACACTCACCAATATACTTCATAATGCAAATACTCATGATATAAATAACCTGCTTTATTGGACTCCTGCTGTATTCAGTGTGTTAAGCTCTTTTCTGACTTTGTTTCTAGTCTTCACAATTATCTTCTAAGGCAGGTGATATTCCCATTTTACAGATGGAAAAACAGGTTCAGAGAGGTAAGAAACTTAGGCCAAGACTCAAAGTTAGTAAGTGACAGAGCTTATACTTGAACCTATATCAGCTAACATGCAAAATCTATACATATAATTGACATCCCTTCAAGCTTATTTTTGTAAAAGAAGAGAAAAGGTAAACCAAATTTATAGTACAAATATTAGCATTGTTCTTAAAAGTGAATTAGCCATCCTTTCTTAAAAGGCAATTCAGTATAAACATTATGATCTAATGAATTTCACAAATCTGTAACTTGATTAATTGCATACAAGCTTTGTGTTTGAATACATTTTTTAATTTTTAAATGTTTTATAATGCAAGTAATAAAATAAAATTTAATATTATAAACCCTATAATATTTTTGTAGTTTAATATTTCATAAGCCATTTTCATATTACCACATTTTTAAAGACAATTCCATGAGTCACAATGTGACAGACTAATTGGGAAAGTTGCCCAGAATATGATCCTGTGGTCTAAATTTTGGATTCCATTTTTATATGATTTTAATCTCATCCATCATAAACATTAATTGATAATATATTATCACAATTCTCTGTGCTAGGTACTAAGGTTTATAGGGATTGGAACCTATATCAGCTAAAGTGCAAAAACTATACATATAATTGACATTCTTTCAAGCTTATTTTTGGTACTGGACTTTAAATCTCTTTAAAGATTATTTATTGGCTAAAGACTGTTCCTCTAATATTATCAGCCATTATGTAAATATAATGTCTATGGCCATAAGCAGGAAGAACAATGGGATATATATTTTAATTGACTCAATGTTCTAAGCACAATGCTGTTTTATATATCACAGAAAATATTATAGAGTAAGCATCCTCTTCTTTCACTTAGAGATGAAGAACTATCCTATATAATAAAGAGGTAATATGCAAATTGACTATCATACCCTCACAAGATGGCTGCCTACAATCAGGCCAGCAGAGGGGTTAGTGAGGGATGACCAAACAACTGAACAAGCAGGCTGCATGGCGCAACCAGGCTGGCAGGGGGGTTAGTGAGGGACGACCAAACGACTGAACAGCAGGCTGCATGGGCAACCAGGCTGGCAGGGGGGGCAGTTGGGGGTGACCAGGCCAGCAGGAGGGTCAGTTGGGGGCAACCAGGCCGGCAGAGGGGGGGCAGTTGGGGGCGACCAGGCCGGCGGGGGGGGGGGGGGCGCAGTAAAGTGTGACCAGGCCACCATTGGGGGCAGTTAGGAGTGACCAGGCTGGCAGGGAGGGGGCAGATGGGGGGCAGTTAGGGGTGACCAGGCCAGCAGGAGGTGCAGTTAGGGGCGACCAGGCAGGCAGGCAGGTGAGCGATTAGGAGCTAGTGGTCCAGGATTGTGAAAGGGATGTCCGACTGCCGGTTTAGGCCCGATCCCCGTGCCGGTTTAGGCCCCATCAGTCGGACATCCCCCAAGGGGTCCCAGATTGGAGAGGGTACAGGCTGGGCTGAGGGGACCCCTTCCCCCCTGTGCACAAATTTTGTGCCCTGGGCCTCTAGTAGATTCATAAGAGAAACAACTTGTACAAATTGTCATAACTAGGAATTGGCAGTCAGAGTTCATTTATGTGAATATAAAATTTTAAATTCCATGCTCATTTAATAATATGAAAATGCCACAGACTGTCTTTGCTGGAAGATAATATTGTCTTTACATTACATTATTTACTACTATTCTTATAACAGAGTAAATATATGTCAGCATAATAATTATTATTTATATACTAAGCATTTTGTAAGTAACTTTTTTTTATGTACTATAGATCTAAATCATCGGGTAACTTATTTACTTTTTATGAGTAAAACAAAACTATCTTATATTTATTTTGAAAAGCAACTTATTTTATTTTTTTAATATATTTTCATTGATTTCCGATGGGAAGGGAAAGGGAGAGAGAGATAGAAACATCAATGATAAGAGAGAATCATTGATCAGCTGCCTCCTGCACACCCCACACTGAGGATCGAGCCCACAGCCTGTGCATGTTCCCTGAGCAGGAATCGAACCTCCTGGTTCACAGGTCAATGCTCAACCACTGAACCATGCCAGCTGGGCAGCAATTTGTTATTAACAAAATGTGCCCATGTTGGTATTTCCTTCTAAGGTAGCATAAGTCAGATTAGCAGCCTGTTGGCAGTCTGACCTTGGTAGAGTTCATATATTGAATTTGAAATTTCACCTCATGGGGCAAAGCTCCTCTAGGCTTTTGGGTGGCCTCACTTCAGCATCTGGGCCCAGGGCCACAGCTGGTATTCCTTATCTCCTTCCTTCCTGTTAGTTCTAGTTTCCTCACTCTCAGCACCTCTGCTCGTCTGTATGGATTACCAGGCAGAGTGATCCAGATTGTCATCTCAAAAGGCTCTGAGTTCCTGGACACCATGCCCTCTCAGGCTGCTGCACTTTTCCATTTACCATTGCAATTGGTCAGGAGGATATCAAAAGTGGCCCAGAGAATTACCAGAGTGCCAAACATGTCCGCCCTGTCCTATTGTGAAACATGAGCCTTATCTCCTTTCCTGCTGGTCTCTTGATTTAAAAAAAAAAAAAAAAAATGCTTGGAGTGATTGTGTGGCAGCCATAGCTTAAATTTTTATTTTTCCCTTTAAGTGGCCCTTTGGAAATGTTTTCTGTCTGGGAACCAGACCATTACACTTTCAGAATCTAGCGTTTTTAGTATGGGAAGCACAAATTTCCAAAATGAGTTATGGGAAGAAATGGTAAATGAGCCATTCTTACATCTACCCCTTGGTTCCTAAACAATCATCATGATTTCTGGCAAAGTATCATCCCCAAACTGGCACCTCAGTTGTAAATTCCAAAGGCCATTCCATCCTCTGTCAGGCTAGCAGCTTTTGGGTGGTGTGAGATGTGACAGGACCAGTGGGTCCTCATAGTTATAAGTTCACTTCCTTATCTCTTCTGATGAAGGTGGTGCTTTCTTCCAATTCATTATTACATAGCATCTTATGGTAGTGGATTAAATACTTCATAAGCCTATATGGATAGTGGTGCTGGCTGAGATCCTTTGGGCAGGCAGAACAAACTCATACTTAGAATATGTATCAATTCCAGTTGAGATGAATTATTGCCTCTTCCAGAGTGAAGGTTTCCAGTGTATTTCAGATTGCCAAGTATCTGGTTGATCTCCTGGAGGGATGGTTCCGTACTAGGGTCTGAGTGTTAGTTTCTGTTACTGACAAATTTGACATTTGACTGGGGGCAGTAGATAGATCAGTCTTGATGATGGATCCCATGATGTTGGGCTATGCATAAGATAAGTCTCTACTACCATGGCCACTTTGTTTATATACCATTTGTGCTACCATTGAAGTGGTCAAGCGGGGGCTGGCTGATATCAGCTGACCATATCATTTATCTACCTGATTGTGTCTGCTGCTTCTATGGTGGCTGCTCTCTGGGAGGCTGTAACATGGGGATAACAAGCTCTTTAAGCTATGAACACTTGTGGTCACTCCCATCGGTCTTTCAAGGTCCCTCTTCCCCAGACCTCCTTTCTCCCAGTCTTCCCATTATTTTTCTCCCAAGCCTCTGACCAACCAAGCATGTCATACACCACTGCCTGTAATTTAGTACACTGTATTCAACCGACCTTGCTATGTATGCGTATTTTTCCCCTTCCCCTAGTTTTGGACACCTTAGCAAATGGCTGTCTGCCCCTTCAGGAGAAGGACTGTGAGAATCATTATCATACATACTTGGGTTTCTTAGTCCTTCTTCATAGGAACAATTTTTCCTTTAGTTAACAGGCTTGGTGGCTAAAAACTGGCTCAGGTCCACAAATTAGGAAAGGGATAATAAATTTTTAATGAGGCAGCTCGTCTTAACTTCACGATCATCAACCTTTGATTTGCTTTGATCATATAATTGAACAGTACTCTTGTTGGATGCTCATCTATCTTTCCACAAAGATTGCTCAAAGACTGAGTTTTATTAACCATCTCCATTACCCGACATGGGTCAAAAATCCCAGATTGCCATTCTGACTGCCATTGTAAGTAATTGTGCTCTAGAGCAATGATAGCCCTTTAGAGATGACCCACACTGAAGCAGTGGTGCCAGGCCCACATCAACCATTCATTGGATGAGGGTTGCTCCCGTTGGCAGAGCAATTCAGGCAGGAGCCTTCAGTAGGTGTCACTCCAGAAAGCCAGGTAAATGAATGACTTGGATTAGGGAGAGGATTCTCTGTGGCACATCATACCATCCACTACAATTTCTTTTGTTGATCATGATTGTACAACCCATCCATGTTGTTGAGTATGGCTATTAATAATTATTTCTCATTGTATGACTATACTGAAATGTATTCATTGATTCTATTGCTATGAACATTCTTGGTCATACATTTTGATGAATATATGTATACTAGAGGCCCTGTGCATGAAATTCGTGCACGGGGGGGGGGGGGGGGAGTGACCCTCAGCCCAGCCTGCACCCTCTCCAATCTGGGACCCCTCGAGGGATGTCTAACTACCAGTGGGATCGGGCCTAAACGGGCAGTCAGACATCCCTCCCACAATCCAGGACTGCTGGCTCCCAACTGCTCACCTGCCTGCCTTCCTGATTGCCCCTAACCACTTCTGCCTGCCAGCCTGATCACCCCCTAACCACTCCCCTGCCATCCTGATTGATACCTAACTGCTCCCCTGCCAGCCTGTTTGCCCCTAACTGCCCTCCCCTGCAGGCCTGGTCACCCCTAACTGCCCTCCCCTGTAGGCCTGGGTTCCCCCAAACTGCCCTCCCCTGCAGGCCTGGTCACCCCTAACTGCCCTCCCCTGCAGGCCTGGTCTCCCCCAACTGCCCTCCCTTGCAGGCCTGGTCCCTCCCAACTGCCCTCCCCTGCTGGCCTGATCACCCACAACTGCCCTCCCTTGCAGGCCTGGCCCCTCCCAACTGCCCTCCCCTGCTGGCTGGCCATCTTGTGGTGGCCATCTTGTGTCCACATGGGGGCAGGATCTTTGACCAATGGGGGCAGCCATCTTGTGTATTGGAGTGATGGCCAATCTGCATATTACTCTTTATTAGATAAGATAGAGGCCTGGTGCACTGGTGGGGGCCAGCTGGTTTGCCCTGAAGGGTGTCCCGGATCAGGGTGGGGGTTCCCTTGGGGCATGGGGCGGCCTGGGCGAGGGGCCTGTGGTGGTTTGCAGGCTGGCCACGCCCCCTGGCGACCCAAGTGGAGGCCCTGGTATCTGGAAACTTTGTAGCCTGGAGCAGAGCCAAGCCTTCCGCTTGCTCTGTGGCAGCAGCCATTTTTTGGGGGATTTATGTATCTTCTATAATTGAAACTTTGTAGCCTTAAGCGGAGGCCTGGGTCGGCCAGGGTGTGTGGAAAGCTTGGCTTCCTCCATCACCGGGGGCAACCCTAGCCTCCTGCTATTTCCAGCTCCGTGGCTGCTGCCATTTCTGTTTGGTTTTATGTATCTTCTATCATTGAAACTTTGTAGCCTTGAGTGGAGGCCTAGGCCGGCAAGGGCAGGCGGAAAGCTTGGCTTCCTCCATCGCTGGGGACACCCAAGCCTCCCTCCTGCTCTCTGTGGCTGTAGCCATCTTGGTTGGGTTTATTTGCATATTCGCTCCTGATTGGCTGGTGGGCGTGGCTGGTGGGCGTGGCTTGTGGGTATAGCAAAGTGATGGTTAATTTGCATATTACTCTTTTATTAGATAGGATATATAGATGTATGTACATGTATATCAATATGTACATGTATGTGTATGTGTATGTGTGTGTATATGTATATATGTTTGGAGGGATTATATACCTAAGGGCAAAATTGCTAGGTTAGGTTAAAGGGTTTGGCTAGATATTGTCAAATTGCCTTCAGAAATATTTTTATTGACATTTCTTGGACTTAGAGTTTTCTTGGAAATTTCATTATTTCTTTTGCAAAATGTCTTTTACCCATTATTAATTGGTTTGTTCATTTTTTATTAGTCACTATCAACTATAAACCCTTTGCTATTCCATATGCCTATATATCCCATATGCTATAGCTTATAAGTCGGTGTCCTGATTCTATCTTGCCATTGCTTTTTAAATCTTATTGTAATTTTGGCAAATTATTATTTTTTGTTTATGGTTCATGATTTGCCCTTATGATTATAAAGACCTTCCCAACCCCTTGTTTTCCCTCTGATTTACACATTAAGTGGTATGTATCAGCCGCAGTGGATTGCTTACTGTCCTAGTTCTATGCTGTTCCATGGTATTTTCTATGCCTGGCCTAGCACTCCTCCATCATACATACAAATACACACATCACTACAACTATAACCAAGAATAAGCACCTGATAATATATCACTCTTTGGTTAAGACTTAAATCAAGGATACTTTTTCTTTGGAGCCATTCTCAAGTCTCTTTCTTTCCTCCCCTCTATACAGCTGACTTCTTTTTCTCATCATTCCCTCTAATACCCCTGACTAGCTATCGTAATACCTCCAGCATATTAAGGCCTAAATTGATGGTAGGTTTGTATACTGTTATTGAACGGTAAGTCCTTTGGACAAAATTCATATTATGTCCATGTCTATATCCCCAGCAGGGTAAGATAGTTACACACCAGGTGTCTATTGAGTACCTGTTGGGTATTTTCAAATACACAATTGAGTGAAATGGTTTGCCCAGGCTCAGGGAGCCACTAAAAAGCACAGACAAATCTAATCCCAGCACTCTGTTCTTTTGACTGCACTGTGTTATTGCTGTTCTACTTGTGAGGGAAAGAGGACCAATAAGAGATATCTTCCGTGCAGATAATCCAACAAGTTAAGATCCAATTCCCCTCTTTATGCTACCTAGCTTTCATGCAGCCAGAACTTTTTGCATGTACTTATGTGAAGATGACATCTTTTTCTCCTCCAAGGGAAAAACTTGAGGATCAAGTAATACTGTGGGGTGGTTTTATGGAAGACTTTTTCATTTTCTTTAGAATGAAGTCCTCCCACCCCCAATTTTCTTGTTTCTTACTGCAAATGTTACTCTTTTTCCTTTTAACTAAATTGTGTTTTGCCCATTATTTTTTCTGGTTGGTAAAATTTGTATTGCTAAAGTGGGATTCAACTTAATGGTTATTGTTTTGTGGTTAGAATTGCATGGAATAAGCCACCTTCTTACATAAAGTAAATGGATTTCATGGTTCAGCAACTAACACCAAACTAACTTAATGTGACAGGAGACCACAAATTTAAAAGCAAAGATCCAGATGCGTATATAATCATCGACTTTTTTTGAGTTGGAAGAGACCATAGAAACTGATGTGTCTTCACATCACCAAAGTCTTATAGGAGAAATATGCTTATCCAACTTTTGACTAAATTGTCTCCATTTGCATTTTCTCATAAGACCAGTAATTTTATATAATTCTAGTTATTATAAGGTTCTTTCTATTTTGAGTACTATTGCCCCCCTTATCTCTCCATAATGTCTATTTGTTGGGCAGCTACTAAGTTCTCTCTTACTTAGACTGTTGCAATACTCTTTTAACTTTTCTACTTGTTCCCATCTAATTCACCCTGTCCCACAACCACTCCCAGTCCATATTCCACACTAATTCTAATGCGCTTGGGGCTGCCAAAGGATATCTGCCTAACACTTTTCTCATTTCATCTGGTGGGAAAACTTGCCACTTCCTGGCAATGTGACCTTGAACATTTACTGAATCTCTCTTAACCTAAGTATTTTATTTTTAAAATTTATTTAAATTCTTTATTGTTGAAAGTATTACCTATGTCTCCATTTCCCCCCATTGACCTCTTCCCGCCCGCTCCCACCCCCCAGCACAGGCCCTCACCCCGCTACTGTCTGTGTCCATTGGTTATGTTTATATGCATACATATAAGTCCTTTGGTTGATCTCTTACCCACCCACCCTCCCCTGCCTTCCCTCTGAGTTAACCTCAGTATTCTAGGTTAGAAAGGATGATAATACCTCTCCCACCTCTCAGAATGGTTTCACAGGTTAAAATGTATGCATACTAGTAAAAGCCACTGTTAAAAATTTCACACAAGATTTCATGCTAACAGGGACAATGTCCCAAAGGTCTATATCTCTTCTGTGGAACTATCACAGGAAATGTCTAATCGTATCCAACACACCCTTCTGAATTTGAAAGCCCCACTTGTGTGTCTAAGTTCTCTCCCTTTCAACTCTCTCTCCTTAAATCTCTGCAGCCTATTCATTGCTCCTATTCATTTGCTTGTAATTGATGCTATAATTGTTACTGTTTCTGCTCCTTGAGAGCAGCACTTTTTATTCGATTTTCTATTCTTTCCAGGTGTCAGGATAGTGCCTTTCAGGATGCAGATGTTTTCATTTTCTCAACTCTCTGGCACCTTCCCTCGAGGCCAGTCTATTCTTGAAAGTTAGTTTTGGTTCCCAGTGAGTATCACCATTGATCCTGGTGCTGTAAGTGAATTCCCTGGACCCAGTCTTTGTCCTGAGACAGTCCCTGAATACACAAGATAAGCCAATTAGGTGAGAAACAGAGAAAGTCACTTTGTATTAGATGTTAGAGTGGAAAAGGTCAACTGTGAGAACAATGGGCAGCTATTATGCCCCATCCCACTATCTACTTTTATTGTTATATTTTTAAATTCTCAGATGGCAATTGATTTTCCAAGAAAACAAGAGAAATTGGCACTGAAAAAATATGTATATTTTCTTTTGAATAGTGCCTGACACAGTACGAGGCTTCAGAACCTATGGGGTTTTCTCCTTTCCTCACACTCACAGTTAATGATGAGTGTTTCTATGTGATGTTAAGATTACAGAAAGTATCCAGGAAAAATGATCCAAGACGTGCTGCTAAATCTATCATATATGTTGTCCACCAGTGGGAACGAGACCAGGACGTTGCCCTGTGATTTAGATCCCATCAAGGAATAGCTATGGTGCGAACACTCCTGCTTTGCTATCTCCCTGTTTTTGGTGCTGATGAAGATTCAGTTTCTAGTTGTTAGTAATTGAGTGGAAACTCCCTTTATGTCTCAACCACTAACTGCACCAAGCACTGGAACTTCATCTAGGAATGTGAACGTTTTCCCAACTGTGTATAACCGAATATGCTTAATCTTAAGTAGATCTCTGATATTTCTGTTCTTTTTCTCCAGCACGGTTATTCTCTAGCTCAGGGATTTGCTCAAAGGACTGGTAGGATATTGTTCCTATTTTTAGCTTTTATCTCAAGATCCTTGGAAGGCTTGGGAAGGAGTCTTTTTATTTCAGTTATACTGCGGATAGCCTATATAATTGCCCCTGTAAACACTGGGAGAATGTTCCTTTCTTCTGCTGAGTCTTCTTTGAATTTGCTATGTTTGCCATTCTCTGCTGTGTTTTCCATGTGTTGTTGCATCCTCTGTTTTAATACGATTTGATGTTTACGTTGATATTTTTCCTTTGAGTGTATTTGAAAAGATATATGGCAAAAATATGCAGAATAAGAAAATATAGAGCTCATTCCAACTCATTAGATTTATTTTAACCCTTAAAGCTGTTTCTCAGCAGTGCATGTGAAAGTATATCACTGCTCATCAATGTTATTGTATATGTAGTACAACCTATGGTAACTGTAATTAGAATGAATATACATTACACCTTGAGTTTTGCCTGTGACAGGTATATACAGTTTTTTATGTATAAGTTGTATTGTAACTTTATTCTCCTACTTGTCACATTTTCTTACTGTATCACAGAGCATTTGGTATTGTGCTCAATAAGTGCAAACTCTTTTAAGTAATTGTTAAGAAGGAAAAATGGTTTCATAGGGGAAAATCAAAATAGATTTTAAACTAAACTAGAGCTGAATTTTGGGTTAATTAATGATTTTAAATGAGTTCTCATTTGCTTATATTTCTTAATGCATATTGTTAAGAGCCATCTATTCTTTTCCAAGTAAAAAGTAGTGAAATACTCATATGCTTGTAGAAAAAAAGAATGTTGGGTGAAGAACATTTTCATCACTACCTATATTCCTTTTCCCCTTCCCTCCCTCTAGAGTCCTGACTTTGGTATCTGACATAAAGCCTCCCTCATCCAACACTAACCATCTGTAGCATCTCTATAGACCGGAGTCTGAGAGCAGTTAGCAGAGAAGTTTTGACTGCGCTTGGGGCACTTACTAGTAAAGGTTGAAGACCTGATAATATGGGAAGGAGCAGCCAAGATTGAGCAAGTAGGAAAAACAGGCTGTAGAAGCAAGTCAGAAAGAGAAAAATAACAGTGAGATTCAGTTCTCTTTAATATTGCATAACCTGATAAACACACAAAAGTTTCCCCCAGAACATAAAGTCCATCCTGCAAATAATCCATGGACTCTCAACTAGAGTTTTGCAAGAAAAAAGAAAGAAAGGAAGGAAGGAGAGTGCGAGGGTGGGAAGGAGGAAGGCGGGGAGGGAAGAAGGACGAAGAGAGGGGTGGCTATTTCCATTCTAAGATACAATCTCAGCTGTTTTGGGTAATTTTTTTTTTATATTTTGCATAACATGAGTACAAGGTTCTCATTTTAAAATGTAAGGAAACATTGATTTGCATAATTGAAACATTTCTTAAAACATAATTTAGAATTTGGCAGTAATATAGACTTAAAAGGGGGGCAACTTTATCCTCAGAATTTTTATATTTTAAAGCATACATGGTGAAATGTTACTATCATTTAAAAAGTTTCTTATGGAGAATTTCAGCCAAAGACATCACTAATATTTTTTCTTTTATAACATGGACAGCATTAAACATGTTAAGGCAGGTATTTCTTCAACAAAAAGGTTTTATTTGGGGGAGGCAGTGGAGAGGATTGTAATCCAGAACATGCAGCCATGGTAAGCCATGTGTAATTTTGCTAGAACAAAGGAGAGCAAATTCTTATAGGGAGAGGAAGAGGAAGTTAAGAGGACTGTTATAAATAGTTCTCGCTAGGGCATGAGAGCTCCCCCTACAGGCCCTCCAGATTCTAGTTTTGGTTGAGGTCTATTTTTTGTTTGTTTACAAACATCATAATTTTAATACTGCATTTGAAAGATGGAAAGAATGAAATAGCTAGAATTATTATCTTGGTCAAATTACATTATATTATCTGAATTTTAAAAATTCTGCTTATCTGTTCCAAGTATATTGTAGATGATTATAGAGAAGTTGCCTTTTTTGGCTGCACTTCAGCACTTTGTTTATTGACCAGGTAAACATTGCATGTTCTTAATCCCCATTAGTGACTCACTACTCACATGTTACAATGGAAACTTTTAAACAACAATAGGGTTTATAATTAAAAAGTAAATTCTAATGTGTCAACTTTAAAATTTGCTGACACTTTCAAATCAGGACTAAGAGTATCTAATGTTAACTTATTTAGGAAATGAGCCTTTAGTTTGTGATATTATTAAGAAAAAAAGAAAAATAAATGGTAAAGGTAACTTTTAATCTGATATTTATTAGCCAGGGCAGGCTCTACCATAACTGAAATATTAAGCTATTACCTTCTGCAATATGATGTTAAGTGAGGATTTCGAAGTATTCCGTATTGTTGGGGATAAGATCATCTATAAATCCATGCAGTCTTTATTAAAGCTGGCTTGACTGGTATACTTTCCATATAATTACTTTGTGGGGAGGGAAGGATAGAGAGAGAGAGGAAGGGAAAAAGGAAGGAAGGAAATGAGGAAGAGAGACAGAGAAGAGAGAGAATGAATGAGAATGAGAGAGCTTTTTATGGGGGTTGTGGTAAAAACAATAAGACAGGCCCCCTTTGCTGCCGATTATTGTCTTTTCATTAAGGGATGTAGCAGTCTTTTTGACTTTTTTTTTTCATCCTTAAATATTGCTTGTGGAATTTTACCTTTAGTTTGCCCATGGAAAACCTCCTGGACAGCAGCATTATGTAGAAAATGTGAGTAGGAGTAAAGTGAAAAGTGAGTATAATTTTCAACATATAAAAGAACTACCTGACAGGCAGACATAAAAAAGGACTTTAGCTATTTAAGAATAAACTTTCCCATGGCAAGTATAAGACTGAAAATAATTAAAATTATTGTTATTTGTTTTAGATAGATTAATCACTTTACAAAGCAACTTTTTACAAATCCACTGCTTTTTAATAATGACAAAGCAATACTGTCCAGTGGTAAAGTCTTAATATCAGAAAACTTGGCTTTGAGATCTGATTTTGATGTTCCTGGGTCATGTGATCTTGGACATGCCTTTTTAATCCATCTGAATCTTTGTAATTTGTAAAATAGAATTAACATGCTTGGCCTTATTGCCTCCCATAGTTTTCTTGAAAGGCAAATGAGGTAATAAATGTTTGTTATTTAGAAAATGGCTGTTTTAAATGAATGTATGGGATTACTATGATTTTTCGTTTCTAACAATGATATAAATGGAAATACCTCTTTCTGATTAACTTGGCTAAAAATAATCAATGCAAGAATAATTTTCTCAACTTTATTGCATTTAATAAAACATTGTAATAATATAGTTGTGAGTTCAACTATGATCCCTCACACATGTTAGTGTCCTAAGGAATATGAAACATCCTATCTGTTTTCACAGCTAGATAACATGAAGTTATTAAGTTTAGGTGCTTATTAATCCCAGCTGTCACTATATGGGACCATAAATTTAGTTCTCTAAATGCTGAGGTCAGTAGCCCCTGCGGTTGGGCTGTGTAAGACCCTGGTTCCTTTCTTTCAAGGAGCTCTGGGCACGTTGCTCCCCCTTGTCTGTGCTTCCCAGCTGAGGCTTCCCCGGGCTGCTTGTTAAAACACAGCTTCCTCGGCCCTTTTGCCAGTGTGGCTTTGGGATTATGCTTTTTGAATAAGACTTTCAGGTGCTACTGATGCACATTGATGACTAAGTATCACTATTTCTTGGTCACTGCATGCACACCACGTTTTATTGCGCTTCACGGGTGTTGTGGTTTTTACAAATTGAAGGCAAGACCCTCCAGCAGCACAAAGATTATGACTCATTCATTGTATTGTGATCCTTGCTTTATTATTGTAGTCTGGAGCCAAACACACAATATTTCCAAGGTATGCCTGTAAACTCTGTGTCTGACAATTCACTAAGTGTAATTCTTACAAGTTTTATACAAGGAAAACTCAGGGGAAAAGAGACTGTCATGTTACTATTGTATTGGTGCTTTTGTTTTAGGTCTTTTTGCCAGCAGTTGTGGCCAGCTTTTTCATTTTATCCAGGATAAACAGTAGTATTTTAGGGGGAAAAAATTAAAAATGCAACGATGAAGTTGAAGGATTCAAACTTCTTTCTCACCTTTCATTCAATGAGAGCCTGTGCATGTTAATTGCTAAATTATGCTACCCATTTAGGCAGAAGAGTTTTGTAGTGGGAACCGTAATAAGCATTGGTTTGGCTTAATCTATAGCTAAAATAAATGGTCGAAATTTTTATTCTGACCATTGACCATTTGGGTATAACAGTAACTGTATAACTTGATTCCTGTTTTGTACATGATTTATACAACCTGGTGATGTCAAGACTTCAAAGTAATTTAGAATGCTTTTTGTGTTTTTTTTTTTTTTTTGCCATTTTTTAAATACCCAAGAGGAGTTATGTTGTGATAGATGATGGAAAAGAGGACATCTAGGGCTTTCAGAAATTGTAAACTTTGGGAGGCAGAGGTAGACGGGAGTGTAAGAGAAAGGAAATCTTCAAAACTTTGAAGCCAGAGTTTTTGTTCTTCAGCAATAGCTCTTAAAATGTTTTCCCTTGGCAGGCAACAGGATCAGGACACATTGGAGCTTGTCAGAAATGCAAATTTTCAGTCCCCACCCCAGATTGGCGGAATCAGGAACTCTGGGAGTGAACCCAGCAATCTGTGCGTGAGCAAGCAGTCCAGGTGGCTCTTATGCATGCTCGCGCTAGAGAACTGCTGCTCTAAAGCAGAGTTTGGGAACCCTGAGATGCAGTTTAACTGGGCGGTCTTTCAGTATCTCTAACCTCCAATAGCATCTGCTAGTCTAGCATGGAGCAGCCCACATGAAAGTGTGCACGGAGGCTGCCATGGACGCGGTGAGAGCCGACCTGAGGATTTGCTTCTGTTGGTCTAGAGATCAGCGCCCCTCTGGTCCAGCCTGCTCAGAAGCACTGCCAGCCATCACCTGCCACTAGCCACTAACAGATGCTGTAGCAGCAGGTTAGAAAGCTCAGCCTGTCCTTTCTCTGTTCAGAACAACAGCAGAAAAACTGTCCTTTACCATACACATAAGGCAAAACTTGTGTGTTTTTAACAGTAATCCAGGTCAGCATGTCTCTAGCTGAAATCAACCTTATCAGCCACCTATTAACATCTTGTCAAAATCTTTGATGGTCTCCTCTAAACCCATGTCTGCATCCTTCTTTGCTGCCTGTGTGTTTGGGGCAGATCCTGAGTGTGTGGGTATTCCATGCCTTTCCTTAGTAAAGGCTTTGGTAATGATCTCAGGACCATTCTGAGGTTTGACATATCTAGCTTTTTGCCCCAATCAAGTTGCTACTTAAATTATATATGTAATTGGTTTCAGAGAGGAAAGGAGAGGAAGAGAGAGATAGAAACATAAATGATGAGAGAGAATCATTGATTGGCTGCCTCCTGCATGCCCCAACTGGGGATTGAGCCTGCAACCCAGGCATGTATCCTGACCAGGAATCAAACCATGACCTCTTGGATCATAGGTCAGTGCTCAACCACTGAGCCACGCCAGCTGGGCTCAAGTTGCTACTTTGTCTGCATGATAATTAGACTGTACTTAGACACACACAATTATGCACAGAAGGGGATATGGCAGATCTTGGGAAATCCAGGGCACTTACCCATCAGGCACTCCAGCTATGTACACAACTTGAAGGTTTCTTTCCTTCTCTCTCCTCTTCCCAATAGCTAGTTTCTTTTCCATGCCACCTGCTTCCCCAGCTGCCTTTTTAAATAGAGCCTACACCTGCAATTTGAAACAAAAAAGTTAAGCATCAATATTTTGGGATTAATTGTGCTGAGTCACAGTGCTGGCTTTATTTCCAACAGCTTTAACAAAGGATTACTGAGAAAAGATGGGGGAAAAGCTTTCTTGAACATCATAGCGTAGAGAAAAAAAAACAACTAAAACACTTAACATCAATTATTATGGTTACAATTTTTGTCTACTCATTTGATGTTTAACTTTGGACAAGTAGCTTTCTGACCCTCAGTTTCATCACTTGTTAAATAGGATAATAATACTTATTTTTTTACAAGGATTTGTGTGCTAGATATAATTACTAGAAGGTGAATACACACAAGTAGGTGCTTACTGTCAACTGTCATTTGTAACTCTTGTTATTTTTAGGATTTCCTGTTCGTAGTATACTAAATTTATTTGCAATATAAGAAAGACAAGTAGTTTTTAAAAATAGAAATATATCCTTTTTAACAATTTGACATTGAAGTGAGTTATCAAAAAAATGTTTTGAAATTGCCTTCCCTAAAGGTCTTTAAAATAGGTCACATTTGATTTGGAATAGTCTGGCTTGTTTTAGATGACTAAACTAAAAATATTCCCTTTTTGGGGATTTAGTGACTTATCTCTGGCCTAATAGACACATAGAAAATTGATTTAAGTGACACAGATGGAAGCAAAGGAATAACAGTTGCTCTCCATTTACCAATTTCCAGTGATTGTGAAGTGGTTTCTATATTTATGTTTTAGTGGCAGCAATAACGCTTTCAACTTCCATCCCCCTAATCATATTCCATCACTTTCAAAACATTTTCTCTACCAGCAATTACATTAGTAGACATTTCAGGCCTGTTAGACTCAGATTGGGTAAACAATTTGTACTGGATAGACAGGGGCAGGCGTGTGTAATTTCAGGTTAGTATATCTACTAAACACAAATGCAGTTTCCTTTTCGCTGTATTTGTCTTCAACTTCTAAGGTTATTTCTAATAATGAAAAAATTATTAAAGTTTTTTTTTTTTTCGTATTCCTGAAAAAAAGCAGAGGAGACTGATATAATAAGATATATGTATTTGGTCTTCATCCTATTGCTGTCATAGAGCTCCTAAAACTCTTGAAATGTCCTAATTGAGGAGAGCAATAAAGGTGTCTTGTTATGTTAATGAGGTGACTTTTAGAAATCACCAAAGGATGGGGGCTGGTTGCCAGGGGAGTCAACCATGTGATTGGAGAGTTTGAAATTCCAGTCCCATCCTCGGACCTCAGGAGAAGGAGGGGAGCTGGAGATTGAATCAGTGTCCAAGGACCAATGATTTAATCAACCATGCCTATGTAATGAAGACTCCATAAAACTCAAAGGACAGGATTCAGAGCTTCTGGACTGGTGAACACACCACGGAGATACAGGAAAAGTAACATGCTTAGAGAGCATGGAGGCTGTGAGCCCACTCCCATCCCTTGCCCTATGCATCTCTTCCATCTGGCTGTTCCTGAGTAATATTTTTTGTAATAAACTGGTAATCTAGTAAGTACACTGTTTCTCCGAGTTCTATGAGCTGCACTAGCAAATTCATCGAACTTCAGGAAGGGCTCAGAGGAACCTTCAATTTATATCTGGTGGGTCAAAAGCACAGATGACAACTTGGACCTATAGTTAGCTTCTGAAGGGGTGGGAGCAGTCTTGTAGGACTGCACCCTTAACCTCAGGGACCTGAGGCTATCCCCAGCTAGATAGTGTCAAGATTGAGTTGGGTTATAGAGTACCCAGCTGGTGTTGGGAGAACTGTGTGTGGCGGGGCGGCGGGTGGGGGGCGGGGGCGGGAACCCACACACACATTGGAATTGGGGTGCAGGATATTAGGAAGAAATCAAAATGTGTAAGATGTTGCCTACTGTTTAAAACCAAAATTGAACTGAGTGAGTTTTAAAGATCTTATTCCCTTTTTTCAACGATTCATGAATTGGGCAGCATTCAATCTAGCAGATAAAAAGGAGCTCCAGAGAGTTATACAAAATAAAAGATGTTTATAGGAAGAAGGGAACAGGACTAAGGGAATTATACTGGACAGCTAGTGGGTTAGTTATTGCAAGGCCACTTTCCTCAGAGGATGGCAGGGGTCTATCAGGCAAATTGCCTCACTAGTAGTGATCAGGTAATTCCTGAGAGACTGGTTTAAGATTTCCTTTATGTGAGAAGCAGAAACTATAATTGTCTTGGGTTGGTGGTGTGGAACATAGCATAAGTAACTCCATTTTGGGCCTCTTGTGTTGTTTGTAATACTACTCAATGTGTTTAAAATGCTTAAACATATGCTGCTCTTTTCACTGCTTGCTTCACTTAAATATGCCTTCTCTCTCAATATGATTTTATATGCTGTGTTCTGACCACATAGTAAGAATATACAAAATATTTGTTGACTTTAAATTAATATTAGCTATACACTGTTGTTTCTAATATATGTGTATATATATATACACACAACACATAACTTAATACATACATTATAACTAATATGCCATATGCTCCATTTTCTTTTTAGAATTTATGCCGTAAGCTATTAACTCATAAAACAAAAGCACACACTATATTAGAGTACTTGATGAATGATCTGTAAAACAACTTTATTCACTCATAAATCCTGCTTACTAGCCAGATAAATATGTCCTGAAAAAAAAAAAGGAGAATTAAGAAAATGTTTACCCCTAGCTGATTAATTTCAATTTTAAATACCACTGGCTTGTAAGATGTGATAAGATTGAGCTACAAATTATTAGTTTATCCTTATGTACCTTAAAGTTTTATTAACTAGAATAATGAGTGTGTTACAGAATTTACCAGGCCACCAGAAAATGCACATGGAGTACTTGGAGATTCAGGAAAAACCCATTTATTTTCAGATGTCCTAGTACAGTGACTCAGGGGAGTCAGTTCTCCAAAGCCTGAGTGAGTGAATATGGAGGAAGCTTTCCCTTTATACCCTTTGGTTCCTTTGTCCCCCAAATATGGCAGGCTTCCGGACATTTCGCAGGCTTTGCAAAAAGCCCCATGTGTTGGGATGGGGGACCTGAGATTATACCCAAAAGGCCTGGCCTGGCACCAGCACTGATAACTCCCTCCGTGTGTATGATTCATGGTTTTTGGCCTCTGTAAAATGGGAGTATTCTGGGAAACAGGTTCTGCAAGACAGGACAGGCATCAGTGGAGTTAATTATTAGCTAGCAAGAGTGTGCGTTACAAGGCAAGTTACTGGCACAGATTCAGATTGCTAGCCCCCCTCCCCCCAAATGTCTTATATTCCCCTTCAAGTGAAATTTACTAATTTTAGCTCTAACAATTCCAGATTTGTGACAGTTTTACCCACTGAAAAACATTAGGACTTATGGCTGTGCTACACCTGTAAGAATAATCAAGAACAATTAACAGCCCTGACCAGTTTGGCTTAGTGGATAGAGTGTTGGCCTGTGGACTGAAGGGTCCTAGGTTCGATTCTGGTCAAGGGCATGTACCTCGGTTGTGGGCACATCCCCAGTAGGGAGTGTTCAGGAGGCAGCTGATCGATGTTTCTCTCTCATCAATGTTTCTAACTCTCTATCCCTCTCACTTCCTCTCTGTAAAAAATCAATATTTTTTTAAAAAAGAACAATTAACATTTGAGAAAAAATATTTAGGGACTTTAACGTATTTTCTTACAATATACAAATGGATGTTGATAATTTCAAATAAATGTTATCTGTTCAAAAAGGTGATCATAGGATCAAAAAAGTTCATTGATTAAGTAAAGTGTGGTTCCTAAGTACATGAAAGTAATAAATCAATATTTTAAAATATTATGTAGACTTTAGTAATTTAAATGGTCTTTTTTTTTAAGCATCAACAAAATGAAAGACAGACTACTGAATAGTAGAAAATGATACATATCGTAAGGGGTTAATATCCAAAAATATATAAAGAACTTCAATAGGAGGTTAATACCAAAATATATAAGAGCTCATACAACTTTACATCAAAAAGCAAAACAATCCAATTAAAAAAATGGGCAGAGGAACTAAATAGGCATTTCTCTAAAGAGGACATACAGATGCCACATACATATGAAAAGATGCTCAACATCACTAATAATCAGGGAAATACAAATTAAAACTATAATAAGGTATCATCTCACAGCTGTCAGAATGGCTATAATCAATACATCTACAGAAAACAAATGTTGGTGAGGATATGGAGAAAAGGGAACCATTGTACACTGTTGGTAGGATTGTAAATTAGTGCAGCCACTATGGAAAACAGTATGGAGGTTCCTCAAAAAATTGAAAATAGATCTACCATATGATCCAGGAATTCCACTTCTGGTTATATATCAGAAAAAAACAAACAAACCACTAGTTTGAAAAGATATATACCCCCTTATGTTCATTGTAGTGTTACTAGTAATAGCCAAGATATTGAAGCAACCTAGATGTTCTACCAAAGATGTGAGCTATTTATAGTTACAGAGCTATAACTATATGGGCAAAAGTAGGTTTACAGTTGTTCATATGGAAAAGACATAATACAATAATACTATCTAATAAAAGAGTAATATGCAAATTAACCATCACTCTGCTACACCCACCAGCCACGCCCACCAGCCACGCCCACCAGCCACGCCCACCAGCCAATCAGAGCGAATATGCAAATCCAACGAAGATGGCTACGGCCACAGAGAGCAGGAGGGAGGCTTGGGTTTCCCCGGCAATGGAGGAAGCCAAGCTTTCCGCCTGCCCTTGCCGGCCTAGGCCTCCACTCAAGGCTACAAAGTTTCAATGATAGAAGATACATAAACCCAAACAGAAATGGCGGCAGCCAGGGAGCTGGAAAGAGCAGGAGGCTAGGGTTGCCCCCGGTGATGGAGGAAGCCAAGCTTTCCGCACACCCTGGCCGGCCCAGGCCTACCTTAAGGCTACAAAGTTTCAATTACATAAATCCAAAAAAAAATGGCTGCCGGCACGGAGCAAGCAGAAGGCTTGGTTCCGCTCCAGGCTACAAAGTTTCAATTGTAGAAGATAAATAAACCCCAGATACCAGGGCCTCCGCTTGGGTCGCTGTGGGGAGTGGCCGGCCTGCAAACCACCACAGGCCCCTCACCCAGGCCGCCCCATGCCCCAAGGGAACCCCCACCCTGATCCGGGACACCCTTCAGGGCAAACCAGCTGGCCCCCACCCATGCACCAGGCCTCTATCCTATCTAATAAAAGAGTAATATGCAGATTGACCATCACTCCAACACACAAGATGGCTGCCCCCATGTGGTCAAAGATCCTGCCCCCATGTGGACACAAGATGGCCACCACAAGATGGCCAGCCAGCAGGGGAGGGCAGTTGGGAGGGACCAGGCCTGCAGGGGAGAGCAGTTGGGGGTGACCAGGCCTGCAGGGGAGAGCAGTTGGGGGTGACCAGGCCTGCAGGGAAAGGCAGTTGGGAGAGACCCAGGCCTGCAGGGGAGAGCAGTTAGGGGTGACCAGGCCTGCAGGGGAAGGCAGTTAGGGGTGACCAGGCTGGAGAGGGTGCAGGCTGGGCTGAGAGACACACCCCCCCCAATGCATGAATTTCGTGCACCGGGCCTCTAGTTAATAAATAATATAAGAATACGCTCTGTTTCAGAACTGTAAACCTACTTTTGCCCATCCCCGTATATTCAATGAATATTATTTAGCAATAAAAAAAGAACAAAATCTTGCCATTCATGATAACATGGATGATCCTAAAGTATTGTGCTGAGTGAAATAAGTCAGACAGAGAAAGCCAAATACTGTGTGATTACTCTTATATATGGAATCTAAAAAATAAATAATAAAAAAGTAAATGAATAAACAAAACAAAACAGAAACAGACCCATAGATATAGAGAACAAGCTGATTGTTGCCAAAGGGAAGGAGGTTGGTGAATGGGAAATAAATAAAATAAAATGTTTGTTTGTTTTTAGAATTAATACTGTGTGTGCCTTTTTATCAAGTAATTGCAAGAAAATCAGCTTTCTGAAACCAAACTAAGGAAATATAGTCTTTTAATGACTTATAAGTCCTGGTTATTGAGTAAGTTATACTAATAATAGTAATGATTACAACCACTTATTATACTTTTTTCCACTATGTATTGTGTTAAACAGTTTAATGATTTATTTCCTCCTCACCATTACACTATGATGGATTACTTTACCATACCCATTTGACAGGTAATGGCACAGAGGCTAGAAGAATGTAAGTGACCTGACTTGGTCATATAGCTAGTAAGTAGCAACAGGATCCGAACTCAGAGAGAGAGGGAGGGAGGGAGGGAGAGAAAGAGAGAGAGAGAGAGAGAGAGAGAGAGAGAGAGAGATATCAATTTGTTGTTCCACTTATTTATGTAAATCATGAGCATCTGTCTGGAGGTCATGCACTGACTTCTCCCAATAGGATAGACATTAGAAATCATAATTTAAAAAATGAGACAAAAATCTTAATTTTATTTTAACTTGCTACTTCATTTAAATAAGCTTATCTTGATTTCTTTTAAGAGACTGTAATACCTACCTTCCTACTTTTTTAGAAAAAAAAGTGATACAAAAAGAAAAAAGATAAGATTAAATAAAAGTGCTCATTTGGAATTTCACTGTTTCCTCCTTTTTCTCTTATATTTTGATAGGGAAAAATGTGAGCTTAGATAAGGAATTCCAAATGCAAATGCTGTCTCTTTTACAACACATCTTTTGCTGGAACACTTTTTAAAAACAGCAATACTTTTGTTGGAACACTTTGAAGTTATACATAAAATTCAAATGAAAGACTGTAATTTCTTGGTAAATAAATACGACTCTTCCTTCTTTCCTTTCACATTATTTAATAGTATTCTCTGACTAGCCTGGGGAAGATTTTATTTCTACTGCAAACTCCTGGTGTATTTAAGCTTGGCTGGGCCTAATGAAGATATTCCCCATGTGTAGCTCATCTTCACTTGCTGGAGCTGAGCATGCTTTATTGTCAACAGATGAGAACTGAACCCCCGCAAAGCAATTTATGAAATCCCTGAAGAGAAAAGAAATCTTGAAATGTCACTATTGACATCAGAACCTTACTAATTTCTCTGATTATCAACATCTTGATTTCTAAAAATATATTTGTTCCCACCTGCTTAAAATATCTGCTTAACTGGGAGAGGGATTTATATTACAAAGAAGGAATATTTTAATAACAAAACTGAAGTTTTCATTTAGGAGCTACATTTCATGGATAATTAAACTATTTTGAAAAGCTATTGGATCCAGAGATTCGGGGGCTTTTCATATAGGGGATTTCTTTTTCTTCAAATTCTTCTCCAAGAAAATCTTTCCATTTACAAGTCCATTTTTCTGTGGTGTTGTTTTATTGTTTAGATGTTGTCATGCTTAGATTGAAGGAAGTTCTTTTCAAAATGCCAGTGAAATGGGAATGGAGAAAAGGCATATTTTTAAATTCTTACCATCTCAAACCTTCAATAGATTCCTGTTTTCTCCTGATTAAAGAACAGTAGACATTTAAAAATTGATACTTATTAAAATTTCAACAATGTATTGGCAACAGCAAAATCCATGTTATCTAATAAATTGATACTTTTTGAGGCTGATGGGGCTCACCCATCAGATAAAAGTCTGGTTTGAGATAGAAGCAGAGGACATATAGAAAACGAAATCATTTCCGGATGCATTTGGGGGATTGAGTAGGCACGACTTGCTAATTGAATTTGAAGGGAGAGGGGAGAAACAGGGTGACTTGTGTGTTTCTGGTTGTCACAGTTGTTCTCTGGTGCCATATTCTGCAAGGGAGAAGCTTGAAGTTGGGGACAGACCGAGGTCAGGAATCCAGGGTTTGATTTGGGCATTCTAAGATTCAAAAAATCTTTGAAAGACCTAAGTTAAGGTGCCAAATAGGTAGTTTGAAATGTGAGGCTGGATTTCAGAACCGAGACTGGGTCTGGGGATATAAATGTGGGAATCATAAAATATAAAGATGATATTTAAATTCAAGAGCCTGAGTAAGATCATCTTAGACTATACAAATATTATAGAGAGATCAGTAGGTTATAAATTTTTCTGTCTAATATTAGCCTTTAAATTTAAGCAGGCTGATCAGCCAAGATAAGATATCTAGCAGCATCTTCTTTTGTTAGTTGTGCTCAGGAAGTTATTTTTAAGTATAATATGACATGAGGCCAAATTCCTTTTCTTCCTGGAGCAACTGAAGCTTTGCTAATGGTCTCAGAATAAATAATACTCTAGTAAGTGGTCTATATTGAGGACCTTTAGATCCTTGGTAACCTTTTGAGAAAATTCTGATGTATTTTCACTCTTTCTGGTTTTAAGAATCCAATCAAGCTATAAGTGGAAGAATCATACAGCATCCAAAGTGAAGGTGGGTAAGCTCTGCCTGGGAATAACCAGCTCTTTCACTGACATACCATAATGATGTGAAGTAGGAGACTTTTGTCTGTGGATCTCAAGTTGTGCCACTTATAACTTGTCTATAAATGGCTTTGGAGATGCCCATCTGGGTTGCTTATGGCAATTTCTGGTACCAGGTCTCATTTTTGTATGACATATGACCTAAGAGGGAACGGGCTCCCTTTCCCTTGATCCATACTTGCCAAAAGAATAAATCTCAGATTGCCCCCTTGAAAGTTTTTAACCCCAAACAAACACACAAACAACAAATCAGTAACAACAATGAACCTAATACATTATTCCCCTTTGTCATACAAAATGCCTTAAAATTTATTTTTAGGTTAGTAAAGAGGGCCTGATAATTAAGCATTATGTAGATGTGATTTGATCAAGGCCAGACTGTTTCCCTGTTTCAGTGAATTACCGTCTACGGATATTCAGAAACTTCTTCTACCGCAGGGAGATGATTCTTCAAACTGAGAATATCTGCTTCTGGTAGCATACCTTAAGAAAGAGTATAGGTCAGCTTGACCATGATATAACATAAGAGCCAATTCTAGTGAGCCCAGCTGGCATGGTTCAGTGGTTGAGCATCGACCTATGAACCAGGAGGTCATGGTTTGATTCCTGGTCAGAGCATATGCCTGGGTTGCGGGCTCAATCCCAAGAGTGGGGTGTGCAGGAGGCAGCCAATTAATGATTCCCTCTCATCACTGATGTTTCTTATCTCTCTATATATACCTCTCCCTTCCTCTCTGAAATCAATAAAAATATTTTTAAAAAACATTAAAAAATAATTTAAGTGAGCAACTATGAAGGTTGCTGCTGTTGAGAAGAACCAGGTCATTTAAATTGCAAGTCATAATTCAAGGCACTGGCTGTTTCTTCAATTGCCTTTAAATTAAGGAGATTTTATGAATTAATGCCACTGAAGTCATTGAAAATATGTGATAGTCTGCTATTGGTTGGGGCCAGCATCCCTCAGCACTCAAGCTGCAAAAATTAACCAATGACTCAACTGTGGAGGATGGTGTAATAGATTAATAAGGCTCTTAATTGAGCAATAGACATGTAAGAAAGCCCACTCTGGTTCATATTGGCCAAAGGCAAAATATTGATGAAGAAAGCAAATTTTCTGAGCACATTCTCAGCAACTGGACTCTCACTTTTCTTGAATGAGAGAAGGATGAGTAAAGTAACCTAGTTAAATTTCCCTAGTTTAGAAGTTTCCTGCCAAGTGCTGTTGAAAAACTGGTGCCTATATTTGAGAAAGTGATCACAGGAGGAGCTTTCTTCCCTAGGAAGCACTTTGTCTTGTGGCATTGACAGCGAAGCTATCAGCTTATCAGGATAGGCTGTATTAAGTTGCTGTTATAAATGATGTTGCTTGTGATAAATATCCATTTTGGGTTAATGATAGTCCTGTTTCCAAATATGTCATATTGCCTCATGAAAAAACCATTATTTTTTGGAAGGGGGGGGGGGACTCTAGAATGCTATTTAGAATGTTATCGTCATAGTCAGATGAGAGTGAAGAAGAGATTAAGTGGGGAGGCTAAGTAAGAAAAGAACCAGATAATGAAGTGTCTAGTCCAGTCTCAAGAGACTGGACCTTTTTCTACAGGGATTGCTTGTCTAAGCTGGAGGTATGGGGTAAACTGTCTGGAGGACAGATTGGAGACTAGCTATAAACATCAAGATAAGTTCAGAGATCTTTGCAGTGTCCCAAGAGAGAAATGAGGTTCTGTGTTAGGGTAATAGCAATACTAAAGACACATTAAGAAATGGAACAGTTATAAGGTGGAGTATGGTATGGAGAAGAGAATTCTAGAATGACTTTGAAATTCCTGATTAGAGGTGCAGTGAAGCTAATGACTGAGAAGGTTTTGAGGGAAAGAAGATGGCTTCCATTTTGGACATATATCTATGGCGCATCCATTTGAAGATGTATGGTAGGCAGATGGGTATGCAGTTTGGGAACCCAGGAGAGAGTCATGGCCCTGGAGATTTAGAACCAGGAGTCTGCAGTGAAGACACAGAGACAGTGGGAAAGGATGAGCTTGCCTAGTGAGAGCATGCAGTTCAGTAACAGAACCATAGGGTCAGAAGCATATCATGGATGAGTAAGGCAGAGAAGACAGTAAAGAAAATTAAGAAGGAATAATGAGGTAATGAAACTATTGCTGGCAAGATGCCCAAATTTATCTTGAGCAGGGTCTTTATTAACTTCAGATATCACATTAACATTGAAAAAGTTACTCTCCCCAACCTTCTTTAAGTGATAACTCAAAACTTGTATGAATTTGGCACTTGCATTAAGAGGTATTTAAGGTCACACTTAAATCATGAATCTCAAGGTGAGAAATTTTAAAATTGTTCATCTTGTCAGTGATATGGCTTTGCTTTAATCTATTAAATAAATTTTTAAAATATGGTCTTTGTATTATTTTCATTCATGTATCTCTTCTTAGGCTATTAATTTTTTTTTTTTTACTTCTCAAAGAGTCTAATAAAATGCCTTATACTAGTAGACATGTTTGTAATAGGGGCTCAATAAACTGATCTTTCCACTAAACCTTGCCCCATCATGTCTTTTTACTACCTTTTTATTTATTCCCAGGGTTTTTATTACCATTCCGAACACTGCAGTTGTTCAATAAATATTAAAGAAGAATAGCATACTTCCCTTTCTAATTTAAATCTTGTTTTATTTATAGGATATTTAGGTTAGATAGTTTTATTCTTATTTATCTCTAAGCATTATAGAGGCAAAACTTCTCTTTCACTTCACATACTCTTGCTTCACAGATTTTATACCCTAATTATACCTATTATGTAGTTGTGATGCTTCACTATGTTTCTTCTTTTGCCTCATTTCGTTTGTTTTAACTGGCATTTCCTCTATTCTAAACATAGTCTACTTTCTTCATGCTCATCTTTATTCTTGCATTTCTAGGTCTTAACAGTGTTGGTCTCCCGATTAGTCATCTTCTAATGGGCTCCGAAATAGTTCCTGCCTGCTACTCAATTTCCTCACAAATGCTATGCATAAGTGATCCTTCCCATTAATATGAGGACCTCAGAAGACTTCTGCCCATATTTTCCCATTACCACCTGTGTTGATTTTAACCAGCTCTTTGACTTTGGGTAGATCTATTGGCATATCCAGGTATGGCTAACTTAAAATGTGTGATAACTGTAACTTTTCCTTCTATATAGTACTAATATAGCAGTAACCATGATGAACTGTAGTTATATTTGATAATTTGCCATAGCCAGTGGACTATAAGTTCCTGAAGAGATGTTTTATTTCCCAAAGGAAGTCATAGCTATCATTGTAATCACCCCACAACCCATCCCTGGTCACAAATGCACTTAAAATTTTTTGAGTAAATGACCCTTAGCGTTAAGACACTTCATCAGTTCACATCATTACTTTTCTAAATCCTTAGGGCTGTTTTTTAAGGTCATGGCTTATATTTTATATAGTTCTTTGTGCTTTACTATGCTTAGAAAGCTTTCATAAGATCTACAAAATGGCATATTCTCTACAGACATGATTTGAACAATAGTGCAACATATCGTCTATTTAGGGACATGGTCTCCTAACTGTATTTGATATTGCTCTACAATTAATATAGGATTATTCATGACTAAAGTGATGAAAGTGAAATGTAAAAAATAAATCTAGTTACCAGTATATTATGTGTATGTATATTTTTATTGTACATCTTGTTTTAGAAGTCTCTGGATGGCAAGAACCCTGAATTCATATATTTCTTTTACAGGAACAGCCTGTCAATTGTAAGATACCTTGTGGCTTTTTAAAGCTCCATATGCTAATTGCCATTGCTCTTATTTTATTTATTTACTAGTATATAATGTGGTACATTATTCCTTAAAACAACAAGCAGTCTGCATCTCTCAAATCAGTTGTGATCAGCAACAGAGGGGCTTTCTGCTATGGACCTCTGACAAAATGAATGTATTTCAATATTGTAACTGAAAAAGAATGAAAAATAGATTTCCAGCCTTCTTAATACCATTTTGAACCAGATTTTCCAAGGTCTGAGGAAGGCATTTCAAGAACTAAGTCATCCTCAGTATGGTGGTTGTACACCAATTAATGATCTCAAATAATCATAGAACAGGCTTCATTGTCTTACCATTACTTTAGCATTTTTTAAGCTAAAAGCTGCATGCTGCTGATATTATCTGGGAGTCCAAATATGAAAGTGAAAGTGAAAAAAAGAAAAGGGAAATCTAGTGGCCTAATGGCTAGATCAAAGGAGTAGTTATTAGTGTCAGTAAGGCTGGTTCTATTTCTGGCTCTGCCCTCCCTTCCTGGCTAGGTACAAGCTGCCTCAGCTTTCATTATTACTTATTTTATTGAATTGTATTGTTTTTTTAAAGTGATTATTTCCATGGCAACGAGGCACTGTTCCAGACATCAGGGAGGCATGACAGTCACAGTGGAGTTGGGAATGAGCAAAGATAAAGGGAGAGGAGAGAGGGGTGGGGGTATTAAGAATTTTGAGGGCAAAGGTGTGGGATGGACCTGAAAAAGCACCAAAGACATTTTAATTTTAAATATCAGTTCATGGAAATTTTTGATTTGTTCTTGTTTACTAAGTCAAGCAAATATTGTAGCTGTTTTTATTTTTCTCACAGTAAAAAGAAAATACAGGTGATACTGCTGATGAAATAAGATCTAACCTCCAAACATCAAAAGGTAGTCTTTCTTGATCTGGCCATCATACTTATCTTTTTATGGGTATCCAAGTTGTCATGGTATTAGCTCTGTCAGTATAAGGGAATATTTAGAGAGTACTTGACCTTGAAGCAGCCCTGACATTAGGAAAAAAAAAACAAAACTCCCACTGTTGCTGTTATGGTTCAACTTGTTTTCCAAAGATGAGGAATAAAATTATTTTGATGAACAAGACATGGTAAATAAAAATTGATTAGTCCCTACCATTCCAATCTGTCATCAAAGTGGACTGTAGAGTTTCTATAGGAAAACAAAGGTAGTTAACAGATCCGTCATAATAATAATAATAATAATAATAATAATTAATAATAATGATGATGATGTAAAATGTAAAAAATAAATCTAGTTACCATTATATTACACACATATATATAAATATGAATATATAATATGTATTTATTTTATTTTATTTTTTATTGTTTAAAATATTACATATATTAGTACATATATCTCTTTTTTTTCCCCCATTGACCTTCCCCAGCCTCCCCTAACCCCTGTCGCATGCCCTCATCCCACCCCGCCAGTGTCTTGTGTCCATTGGTGTGCTATGCATACAAGTCCTTTCGTTGATCTATTTCCCTCCCTCCCCAACACTCCCCAACCTTCTCCCTGTAATTTGACAGTCTGTTCAGTGCTTTACTGCCTCTGTATCTATCTTTTTGGTCATCAGGTTATAATGTTCTTTATTTTCCATAAATGAGTGAGATCATGTGGTATTTTTCTTTCATTGCCTGGCTTATTTCGCTTAACATAATGCTCTCCAGGCCCATCCATGCTGCTGCAAATGTTAAGAATTCCTTCTTTTTTATAGCAGCATAGTATTCCATTGTGTAGATGTATCATAGTTTTCTAATCCATTCATCTGCTGATGGGCATTTAGGCTGTTTCCAAATCTTAGTTATGGTGAATTGTGCTGCTATGAACATAGGGGTGCATATATCCTTTCTGATTGGTGTTTCTAGTTTCTTGGGATATATTCCTAGAAGTGGGATTACTGGGTCAAATGGGAGCTCCATTTTTATTTTTTTGAGGAAACTCCATACTGTTCTCCACAGTGGCTGCACCAGTCTGCATTCCCACCAGCAGTGCACAAGGGTTCCTTTTTTCACTGCATCCTCACCAGCACTTGTCCTTGTTGATTTGTTGATGGTTGCCATTCTGACAGGTATGAGATGGTACCGCATTGTTGTTTTGATTTGCATCTCTCAGATAATTAGTGACTTTGAGCATGTTTTCATATGTCTCTTGGCCTTCCTTCTGTCTTCTTTCGAAAAGATTCTATTTAGGTCCATTGCTCATTTTTTTTATTGGATCATTTATCTTGCTTTTATTAAGTTGTATAAGTTCCCTGTAGATGTTGGAGATTAAACCTTTATCAGTGATAACATTTGCAAACATGTTCTCCCATACAGTGGGCTTTCTTGTTGTTGTGTTGATGGTTTCTTTAGCTGTGCAAAAGCTTTTTACTTTGATGTAGTCCCATTTGTTTAGTTTCTCTTTAGCTTCCATTGCCCTAGGAACGGTATCAGTGAAGAAATTGCTTCGGCATATGTCTGAGATTTATCTGCCTGTGGATTCCTCTAGTATTATTATGGTTTCCCGTCTTATGTTTAAGTCCTGTATCCATTTTGAGTTAATTTTTGTGTATGGTGTAAGTTGGTGGTCTAGTTTCATTTTTTTGCATGTATCTGTCCAATTTTCCCAACACCATTTGATGAAGAGACTGTCTTGACTCCATTGTATGTTCATGCCTCCTTTGTCAAATATTAATTGAACATAGTGGTTTGGGTCGATATCTGGATTCTCTATTCTATTCCATTGGTCTATATGTCTGTTCTTGTGCCAGTACCAGGCTGTTTTGAGAACACTGGCTTTGTAGTACAGCTTGAAATCTGGTATTGAGATCCCACCTACTTTGTTCTTCTTTCTCAGGATTGTTGTGGCTATTCGGGGTCTTTTTTTATTCCAGATGAATTTTTGGAGAGTTCTTTCTAGGTCTGTGAAATATGCCATTGGTATTTTAATGAGGAGTGCATTGAATCTATAGATTGCTTTGGGTAGTATGGACATTTTAATGATGTTGATTCTCCCAATCCATGAACACGGTATGTTCTTCCATCTATTTATGTCTTCCTCTACCTCTTTTTTCAGAGTCCTGTAGTATTCCGCATATAGGTTTTTACATCCTTAGTTAAGTTTATTCCTAGGTATCTTAATTTTTTTGTTGTGATGGTAAATGGGATTGCTTTTTTAGTCTCTCTTTCTGTAAGTTCACTATTGGTGTAAAGAAATGCCATAGATTTCTTGGCGTTAATTTTGTATCCTGCTACATTGCCAAATTCATTTATTAAGTCTATTAGTTTTTTTGATGGAGTCTTTTGGATTTTTTTATGTACAATATCATGTCATCTGCAAATAAGGACAGCTTTACTTCTTTTCCAATTTGCATGCCTTTTATTTCTTCTTCTTGTCTAGTTGCAATGGCTAATACTTCCACTACTATGTTGAACAGGAGTGGTGAGAGTGGGCATCCCTGTGTTGTTCCTCTTCTTAGTGGAAATGGTTTTAGTTTTTGCCCATTGAGTATGATGTTAGCTGTGGATTTATCATATATGGCTTTTATTATGTTGAGGTATGATCCTTCTATTCCCAACTTGCTGAGAGTTTTTATCAAGAAAGGGTGTTGGATTTTGTCAAATGCTTTTTCTGCATCAATTGATATGACTATGTGATTTTTATCTCTCAATTTGTTTATGTGATGTATCACATTTATTGATTTGTGGATATTGTACCATCTTTGCATTCCTGGGATAAATCCTACTTGGTCATGGTGTATGATCTTTCTGATATACTGCTGGATTCGATTTGCTAGAATTTTGTTGAGGATTTTGGCATTTATGTTCATGAGGGATATTGGCCTGTAATTCTCTTTCATTGTGTTGTCTTTATCTGGTTTTGGTATTAGGTTGATGCTGGCTTCATAGAATGAGCTTGGAAGTGTTCCTTCCTCTTGAATTTTTTGGAATAGTCTTAGGAGGATAGGTTTTAGTTCTTCCTTGAATGTTTGATAAAACTCTCCTGTGAAGCCGTCTGGCCCTGGGCTTTTGTTTGCTGGAAGCTCTTTGATGACTGCTTCAATTTTTTCCATAGTTATTGGCCTATTGAGATGTTTAGATTCATCCTGATTGAGTTTTGGAAGGTTATATTTTTCTAAGAATATGTCCATTTCCTCCAGGTTGTCCAGTTTGTTGGAATAGAGTTGTTCATGGTATTTTTTAACAATTCTTTGTATTTTTGTGGGATCTGTTGTTATTTCTCCTCTTTCATTTTTGATTTTGTTTATTTGGGTCCACTCTCTTTGCTTCTTGGTGACCCTGGCTAGAGGTTCATCAATCTTGTTTATCCTTTCAAAGAACCAGCTCTTGGTTTTGTTGATCTTTTGTATTGTTTTTTTGGTCTCAATGTTGTTTATCTCCTTCTGATCTTTATTATTTCCTTTCTTCTGCTTACACTGGGATTTTCTTGTTGTTCTCTTTCTAACTCTTTGAGTTGTAGGGTTAGGTAATTTATTACCATTGTTTCTTGTTTTTTGCAGTAGGCTTGTAGAGCTATGAACTTCCCTCTCAAGACTGCTTTTGCTGTGTCCCATAGATTTTGGATTGATGTGTTTTCATTGTCATTTGTTGCCATGATGTTTTTTATTTCTTCTTTGATCTCTCTGGTAACCCAGTCATTGTTTAATAGCATGCTGTTTAGTCTCCATGTGTTTGATTTTTTTTGGATTGTTTATATTGTAGTTGATTTCCAGTTTTATGCAACTGTGATCTGAGAAGATGCTTCATATGATTTCTATCTTCTTGAATTTGAAGAGACTTTGCCTATGTCCCAACATATGGTCTATCTTTGAAAATGACCCATGTGCACTTGAGAAGAATGTATATTCTGTGGCTTTGGGTTGAAATGTTCTGAAGATGTCAATTAATTCCATTTGGTCTAGTAAGTCATTTAGGATTGATGTTTCTTTGCTGATTTTTTGTTTAGAGGATTTGTCCAGTGGTGATAGTGGGGTATTAAAGTCTCCTACTATGATTGTATTGTTGTTATTCTCTCCCTTGATATCCTCCAGGAGTTTTTTTTTATGTATTTGGTGCTCCTTTATTGGGTGCGTATATGTTTACCAGAATAATTTCTTCTTGTTGGATTGCTCCCTTTAATATTATGAAGTGGCCTTCCTTATCTGTTGTTATGTCCTTCACTTTGAGATCTAATTTGTCAGATATACGTATTGCTACCCAGCTTTTTTTTTCATTTCCATTCGCCTGAAAAGCCTTTTTCCATCCCTTCACCCTCAGTCTGTGTGCATCTTTTTTTCTGAGGTGGGTTTCTTGTAGACAGCAGATATCTGGGTCGTGTTTTCTTATCCAATCTGTTACCCTATGTCTTTTGATTGGTGCATTTAATCCATTTACATTTAAAATTATTACTGATAGGTGCTTATTTGTCACCATTTTTATTCTTTACCCCTGTGTTCCTTCTTCGCTTCCTATTTCTTTTTTTTACAGCAGACCCTTTAGCATTTCTTGCATTGCTGATTTGGTGGTAATAAATTCCCTTAGTCCTTTTTTATCTGTGAAGCTCCTGATTTCACCTTCAATTTTGATTGATAGCCTTGCTGGGTACTGTATTCTTGGATTCAGACCCTTCCTTTGCATGACTGTGTATATTTCATTCCATTCCCTTCTGGCCTGATGATTTTCTGTTGAGAAATCTGTCGCTAGTCTGATGGGGGATCCTTTGTAGGTAACTTTCTGTCTCTCTCTGGCCACTTTTAAGGTTCTTACTTTGTCGTTGGTGTTTGCCAATTTAATTATAATGTGCCTTGGCGTCGATCTTTTGGGGTTCATTTTGCTTGGGACTCTGTGAGCTTCTTGGATTTGTGTGGGTTTTTTCTTCCCTATATCAGGGAAGTTTTTTGTCATTATTTCTTCAAACAGGTTTTCTATTCCTTGCTCAGTTTCTTCTCCTTCTGGGACCCCATTTATGTGGATGTTGTTTTGTTTTTTGTTGTTCCAAAGTTCCCTTAGGCTCTCCTCCTGCTTTTTAATTTTTTTTTTTTTTAGAAGCTGTTCTGTTCTACTTGTGTATTTTTTCCTACCTTGTCTTCTAGCTCACTGATTCAGTCTTTTGCTTCTTCTTGTCTACTCTTGATGCTTTCTATTGAGTTCTTTACAGCAGTGATGTCATTTTTCATTTCTTCTTGGTTCTTCTTCATTTCCTTTTGGTTCTTACACATATTGTGGAATTTGTCTTCCATTCTTTTCAGCCACCTTATGACCATTTCTCTGAATTCTTTCTCTGGCAGGTTGCTTGCCTCCAATTCATTTACTTCCTTTTCTGGTGATGCCTGCTTTTCTTTCATATGTGGGCTGTTTCTTTGTCTCCCCATGGTCTCTGTTCTCTGGGTGTCTCTGTATGTATTTCTCTCTCTCCTGCGTTGTTTTTAAGGCACAAAATACAACACAACCAGGTGCAATGCACAAGGCACTGAATAGAAATGTATTCACAATATTGATAACCCCAAATAAAGGTGACCACCAGAGAAAGTCAAATTAGAGGATAGGAGAGAAAGAAGAGAAAAAAAAAGAAAGAAAGGAGTGCAGAAATGAATTTGGGAAAAGGAAAAAAAAAAGTAAGAGAGAAAAGAAAGAGAATACAAAAGAAGAGGGGAACAAACTATATGTATGGGGAGAAAACTCCAATAGAACAGCTACTAATCCCAACACATGCCAGCAACAAGTACCTGGAGATGAATACAAACTACAAACAACAACTAACATTAAGCACGGCAAGGGAAAACAGAAGCAAAAAACAAACAAAAACAAAACAAACAACAAGAAAGAATAAGCAAAACTATTTCACAAACAAGCATAAAAAATCGATATAATCAACAATCAAGCAAACAACAACAAAGGGACAGAGAGGAAAACAATTTTTTGGATAGTGAAGACAGAGAAGAGAGAGGTGTATATGGACTTGGAGCAGAGGATTGGAAATTAGTTATATAAGTAGGGTGAAATTTTAACAGGGTGTAAAAAGAAAGAATAGGGAAAATCTAAAGCAGGAAAAGGGTAAGAGAAACAGGACAACAAAAGGGGAAAAGTTAGGAAGAGAGTAATGGCATAAAGGTAAAGTTGAGATAGAGTAAAATGATGCTAAAGGGAAGATGAAAATACTATGTAGAACATTAATCCCAAAGTAAAATAAACAAAATAAAATGATACTTTTTAAAAAAAGGTGAAATAGTAGTAGTAATAATACTGATTGAAAATAAAAATGTAATAATTAAAAAGGTAAAATCAAGTGAGGAAAAAAGAAAAAAATTAGTTTCTTAAGTAAAAGATGAAAAAATAAAATAAAAATAAAATTTGCAGTATTGAAGGTCATTTACTTCCTCTGCTGTTCTGTTTGGCACGCCTGTTTCGTAGTCAGGACAGTATTGCAGTTCCCTGCATTCCACTGCTCCTCAGTGTTGTAAGCCAGTCCTAATTTTTAAGCAGGCAGTGTGTCTTATTTTCTTGTATTCCTTTATTTGTGTCTACACAAGAGTCAATTTGTGATTCAACCCCTGGGTGGCAGTGTTTCTGAATTGACCTCCGGGTCTATAGGTCCTTTCTAGCCAGTGCTTAGATCCTGCTTTCCCTGTGGCATTCAATACAGGTTTGTGGGAGTGGATTGCCCCAGAGCTGGTTCTCTGATAGTTTTTCCCCGCCCTGATCCCCAGGTTCCAGAAAAACAACTTTCCCCTGCAGTCTCTTAGGGTGTCCCCAATTGGGTGATCCTATGTATTGGGCTTAGTACTCGAAGCAAGGATTTAAAGGAAAAAGAAAAAACAAAAATAAAACAAACAAACAAAAAAAAGCCAGCGTAATTGTATGAACTCTGGGGCTGTGTGCAAGTCTGTGCAGTCTTTTCCCCCCCCCTTGGGTTTAAGCAGCCAGCACACTTTTAAAATTTTTGGGCTGTCCTTTTGCGTCAGATCAAAATGGGTTGCTTTAAGAGTTCCTTTCTCTTAGCAGCTCTGAGGACCCCCTTCCACATTCACAGATCATGCCAGCCCCAACAGCCACGAATTTTTCTAGTCACAGACTTCCCCTGGTCCTCTAGCTCCTGCAGTGCGCACGTTTCTCTGTCCTGCCGGGAGCAGAGACCTCACTTTATCCCAGGTGAAATCTGACCTTCCCGTGGCGGAGTGTAGAGCTCCTCTGAATCCGCATGTTTGCGCCAATTGGGGACCGGTGCTCTGGGCTTCACAGCTGTTTGGTGGGTGCCGCAGTTGTAGAGTTTCAGTCTTCAGATAACATCCACTTTCCCTTTCAAGATGGCGTGGTCTCCATGTCCGAGCAGGTCGCTCCGGGGTGGAACCCAGCAGCAGTGGGGGCTGCCCAGTCAGGGGAGCCCCATCCAGCAGTCCCCCACTGTCTCTTGGAGTATAGCTGTCCCTCAACTCACCAACAAACATTCCCCGTGTGACCCTCAGCTGTTCTTTCTATCTGCTCCAGGACAAGGCTCGGGACACGTCTGTCTATTCAACCGCCGTTTTTTCCTCTCTCCAATATGTATTTTTTTTTATAATACAGATTCAACTTCTTGAGTATTTGTAAGATTCAGACACTGCTCTAATCAATTTTATTTTATTTTTAAAATATATTTTTATTGATTTCAGAGAGAGGAAGGGAGAGGGAGAAAGAGATGGAAACATCCATGATAAGAGGGAATCATGGATTGGCTGCCTCCTGCACACCCCACACTGGGGATCGAGCCCTCAACCCAAGCATGTGCCCTTAACCGGAATCAAATCCGGGACCCTTCAGTCCGCAGGCCAATGCTTTATCTACTGAGCCAAACTGGTTAGGGCTCTAATCAATTTTAATACATTAAATTACTAACTTCTCTGATAGAGCGAAATTTTTAGAAATCATACGTAGTGCATACAATTACCTTCCTTATGAAAATTTAGCTCTTAATATGTCCTCTGTGGACCCCAAGAAACCCAGATAAAACTGATATGAGGTAGGTTAGATACTTTTCAATATTTGTCAGGTACAATATTAAATCATGTATTTAATTCTGTCTTGAGTAGTCATCTTAGTAGAAGGAGCCATTTCTTTTTTTTTTTTTTTTTCTAATCCTCAACCAAGGATATTGTCATTGATTTTTAGAGAGAGTGGAAGAAAGAGGGAAAGACAGAGAAATATCAATGTGAGAGAAACACATTGATTGGTTGCCTCCTGCACGGGCCCTGACCAAGGCCTGGGCCAGGGAGGAGCCTGTAACCGAGGTATGTGCCCTTGACTGGAATTGAACCCACAGGCCAATGCTCTATTCACTGAGTCAAACCAGCTAGGGCAGGAAGCCCCATTTCTGTTGATCAAAACCATTTTGGGGTATACAAATTGTTTCTTTTTTCAAGAAATAATTTTATGGCATTACCATAGTTTTTGGCAGCTTTTTTTACTTTTGCACATCTTATTAGGATAGTGGAAGTGCATTTTGCAGTAACCTTTTCCAATTCAGTGAGTTCCAGAGAACTGATCTAGAGTTATTTTATTTATTAAATGGGAACTATTGCAATAATCTCAGCTAACCTTATTCTCAAACTTGTGAATTAGATGCACAGGTAGTGGAAGTTCAAATGGAAATGGAAGAATTTAGCTTCTTCTCTTCAGTGTTATAATGTATAGCTTTTCTCCATTTGGTTACTTAAGAGGGACATATGGTCACATTACATGGGTTTAAAAACAAAGAAGTATAATAATACATTATATTTGAACACTTTACATTCTATAGAGCATAGTCCCAAAACAATTGCACTTGAGCCTCATGAGTAAACATTCCTTTGAAGTATATATTTTCTTTTTTTTCTATGAGTGGGGGTGCTTATCATTATACCAATCCATACATAGTTAATTTAATGACTGACCAGTTTAGAACCCAAGTCTTTTACCTCCCAGTCTAGTGTTATTTCCACCACAGCTTCCTACCATTAAACCAGAGAGAGATACCTTACATCTAAATTTTATTACGATTATATTTTCAAAATTTAATTATATAAAGTAAAAGAAAATGAATGTTAATGAAAACCATGAAAGTATTATTAATATACTGAATATTTTAGTATAAGCTCATATTATTGTACTTGTTAATAAATATGCTTGCACAGTAGTTGACTTTTAAAAGTTAAAACTGCAAAAGGTAATGAGCTTTCAATTAGATGAATATTAGAACATTATTCCCCAGGTAATATTTTAATGTTTTTCTTCTGTGTGTGGTTTTTACTATCTGCAAGATGATGCAGTAATTCCTAGGACATTTAGTCTTTGTAGGGAGAGAGAGTGAAGCTAATTAACCTCTGATTTCTTGGCTGAACTCTGTTAGTGGGCGGATCTGTCATTTGACCGTTACTAGGCAAAATAATGTGGTGCAAAGACTTGGCCAGGAATCCTCTATTAATTCTAAATGCTGTTACTGAAGTACAACTAGCTTTATGCATGTTTCTTGGTTTCCAAAGTATTTACATGTAGTTGCTTTAGCCTTGAAATAATTCAGCATATTGCTATTTAACCTACATTGCTGAAATGTAGCATGAAATTCATGTTTGATTTAAAGAACTTCAGGAGACCCATTCAACCATCTTCATTAAATTCTATGTTTTTAGGTACTATGCTGAAGAGAGAATTGTATATATGTGAGGTAGCATAAAATAGAAAACAAATTATAGAGAAAAGGTTTCATATTTTAGATAGCCCTTTTAAAAAACACCTATTAACTTTTTTTTTGAGGGTTAGCAGGTAAATACACATATTTTATATCAATATATAATACATATTTTTACATGTATTTATATCCTACATATATTATATTTATATTATAATATATATGTAGGTATATGCACATATATAATGGGGAGATATATATAGTAAAGTTCAGTGAGGGGGACTGCAAAATGGAATCCAGGTGGATCTCACTGCAGAACTGGCTCAATCATTCCATTCCACTGGGTGAGATAAGAACAATCAGGAAACTACATAAATGCTGGAAATTTAGAGTAGGAAGAGATCCCTTCATAATGAAGAGATCCAAAAGGTTTCATAAAAATGGTGGTGCTTTAACGGGACTTTGGAGAATGAATAGGATTTGAGCATATACATGCTAGTGTTAAAAATAACATCAGATCAATTAAATTTTAATCAAGAGTTTATTGTGCATAACAGAACAGTTCATGACCTGGGATTTGTCGAACTAAAAGTGGAATGAAGCTCAAAGATGCATTGTCATAGGACAGTTTACAAAGCAAAAATGCAGAAGCTGTTCAATCTTTATAATGATTGGTTATCACAATGGAGGTGTCCCAATGGCAGGGAATTAGTTAAGATGATTATATCATATCATGTTAGGAAAATGATTTGTTTTGTTCATTGTTATTAGAGGCATTTTCAAGAAATAACCTAAGTTAGCTTTTGCTTGTGTTGCAGAATAAGTTAGGTTAGGTTTTGCTTACATGGCTTAACAGGTTGTCTGTGTGAGGGATTCTCAAGTCAGGTCTCCACTTTATTTTATTTTACATTAGTAAGTGAAGAAGGTTAAACACCAAAGGAATAGGAAATGGTTGGTTCTTATCTGTTGGAACATGAAATGAAAAGCAAGACAGAATGTTAGAAAGGAGGTGAGAAATACAATATGGAAGACTTAAAGTATGATATAATAAAAAGGCATTAAGTCCACTAATCTAAATGCTTTTGCTTTATCACATGAAAGATTACTTTTGAAGGGAAAAATCATATTTATAAAAAATATTTATGGACTGACTTTTGCAAAATATACTTCCTGTAGCTTCTAGCAATCGGAGATATCATTGTGATCACATGTTATAGCATAAATGCACCTCTGAATATTACCAGATTGGTCTTTCGTTTTTGTATCTAGCTATCATTTTTTGTATCTATCATTTTATATCTATCATCTATCTATCTATCATCTATCTATCTATCTATCTATCTATCTATTTATCTATCTATCTATTACTTTTAAAGCAATCATTGGCCCACCCCAATAGATACAATAGACCTTGCCACATAAGGTCTCAAACTTCTAGGTCTTAGAAAACAGAAACAAAAGCTCAATAATTTTAACTTGAGAAAACTTTTCAGTAAGCTACATGTCAATCATTTAAAATGGATATATAACCTGGCCAGCGTGGCTTCGTGGTCAAGTGTTGACCTATGAATCAGGAGGTCATGATTTGATTCTGGTCAGAACATATGCCCAGGATGTGAGCTTGATCCTCAGTGTGGGATCTGTAGGAGGAAGCTGATCAATGATTCTCTCTCAGCATTAATGCTTCTATCTCTCTCTCCCTCTCTGAAATCAATAGTAAAAAATATATTAAAAAATAAAATGGATATATACACTGAGTGGCCAGATTATTATGATCTCTGAACGCATAATAATCTGGCCACTCAGTGTATATCCTATATAATAAAAGGCTAATATGCAAATTGTCCCCTCCACCAAGAGTTCGACCAGCAGGCAAGCCGGCCAACCGCCCATGTCCCCTCCCCCTGGCCAGGCTGGCCGGACCCCACCCATGCACGAATTCATGCACCAGGCCTCTAATATCCTATCTAATAAAAGAGTAATATGCAAAGTAAACATCACTCCATTACACCCACAAGCCACACCCACCAGCCAATCAGGAGCAAGTATGCAGATTAACCCAACCAAGATGGCTGTGGCCACAGAGCAAGCAGGAGGCTTGGGTTTCCCCTGCAATGGAGGAAGCCAAGCTTTCCGCACACTCTGGCTAGCCCAGGCCTCCACTTAAGGCTACAAAGTTTCAATTATAGAAGATAAATAAATCCCAACAAAAGTGGCGGCAGCCATGGAGCTAGAGAGAGCAGGAGGCTTGGGTTGCCCCCGGCGATGGAGGAAGGCATGCTCCAGCAGCCCAGGCCTGCCTTGGCCTCCCCTACAAAGTTTCAATTATAGAAGATAAATAAATCCCAACAAAAATGGCTGTGGCCATGGAGCAAGCAGAAGGCTTGGCTCTGCTCAAGGCTACAAAGTTTCAATTGTAGAAGATAAATAAATCCCAGATACCAGGGCCTCTGCTTGGGTCGCCGGGGGGTGTGGCCAGTCAGCAAACCACCACAGGCCCCTCGCCCAGGCCGCCCCACACCCCAAGGGAACCCCCACCCTGATCCGGGACACCCTTCAGGGCAAACCAGCTGGCCCCCACCTGTGCACCAGGCCTCTATCCTATCTAATAAAAGAGTAATATGCAAATTGACTGTCACTCCACCACACAAGATGGCTGCCCCTATGTGGTCAAAGATGGCTGCCCCCATGTGGACACAAGATGGCCACCACAAGATGGCCAGCAGGGGAGGGCAGTTGGGAGGGACCAGGTCTGCAAGGGAGGGCAGTTGGGGGTGACCAGGCCTGCAGGGGAGGGCAGTTAGGGGCAAACAGGCTGGCAGGGGAGCAGTTAGGCATCAATCAGGCTGGAAGGGGCGTGGTTAGGGGGTGATCAGGCTGGCAGGCAGAAGTGGTTAGGGGCAATCAGGAAGGCAGGCAGGCGAGCAGTTGGGAGCCAGCAGTCCTGGATTGTGAGAGGGATGTCCGACTGCCCGTTTAGGCCCGATCCCAGTAGGATCGGGCCTAAACGGGCAGTCGGACATCCCTTGAGGGGTCCCAGATTGGAGAGGGTGCAGGCTGGGCTGAGGGTCACCCCCCACCCCCCCACCCCCCGTGCACCAATTTCATGCACCAGGCCTCTAGTACACACACACACACACACACACACACACACACACACACACTCACTCCTCAGTGGCCAGATTATTATGCATTCAGCGATCATAATAATCTGGCCACTCAGTGTGTGTATACACACACATATTCTATATATTATTGATATATACATATTTGAGTAGTATTTATTACCTGAGAAATGGTACATGATAGACTGGTTGGAAATTAATGATTAGTGGTTGGAAATTAATTGAAAAAATAAATTTGTATTCTTGATAGTTGATTAAAGCTCCTTCAATGTTAACTTAGGGTGTGCCTCACATTTCTATTTAAATTAAGTGACTGGTGAGGAAAGTTGTATGTGTATGTACCAGAGTAAAACTAAGCTGGTAACTACATCACTAAGTTGCTTCTAGAATATATCTTAAGAGAGGCTGAATCCTGATGCCAGAACGAGGATTGAAGAAAGACACATCTCATCAGTGTTGGGTCTGAGCAGAGGAGATAACATTGGTAAGCTGGTATACAAGCAAGGAGTTGAGATCTTGGAAAACATATTAATTAATGTTATGGCAAAGCTTAAATGGGGTAGACAAATAGGAAGTCAGAGGTTGTAAAGATGAGGAGATAGTTCATGGTGAATATCTGTTAGATTAAATTCTACTGTCAATGATATCCCTTAACACTCAACTTAGTGTGCTTCTTGCAACTGGGTGCAGGTCATCTTATAAAGATTATTGTAATTTTGAAAGGATATTTTATTATGTTTTAGTGGGAATTAGAACAAGAATAATTTTCAGAATTTATATTCCTTTTATTTTCTAATGAATACTACTTGGGAAATCATGAAGGATTGTGTGTTTGTGAGGTATTATATTACCTATTAGATTATAACTTTTAATATTCATGAGTATAATTTCACTTAAGATTTTCATCTATCTCATTCTATTCCTGGAAGAATATTTGTGTAAGGGATATAACACATCAACAATAATATTTTACTTGTAATCTTTCTATGAGATTGCATCTGGGTTTTGAACATAAAATTTGTGCTTGCCACATGTACTTAAACTAATTCTAAATGTTTAAAGTATATATATTCATTTATTTATTTTTCAAAATTGCCTCCTATTTTCTAGTATAAAACGTGTCTTTAGAGCCCTCTTCTTTCATTTAAATATTTTTATTAGATCTCAATGGTAAAATATATGCCTTAATTACTTATTTCAGTTGAGTGAGATTTAGTTGTATTTTTGGAACATAGGCTTAGCAATTTAGTCAATATAATTCTTGAATGCTCAAAGTGCTCAATATAAGGAAACTATTGAAGAAATGGAGTACTTTATTTTTATTTTTTTAAATTCTCATCCAAGGATATGTTTTCCATTATTCCATAGAAGGAAGAGGGAGAGGGAGAAAGACAGAGAGAAACATGGATGTGAGAAACATCAATAGGTTGCCGCTCATATATGCCCAAACCAGCGATTGAACCCACAACCTAGGTATGTACTGTAACCAGGAATCATCTGTGACCCTTCAGTGTATAGATGACACTCTAATCAACTGAGCCACACTGGCCAGGGCAGAAATGGAGCACTTTACCTCTGCCCTAAAGAAAGTTTCAGTTCAGTTAATTGTGTCCTATCAAAGTATGAAACAAATGAAAGTTACTCCCATCTAAGCTGCAATTGTGAGGCACAGACTGTTGTGGTGTACACATTGAGAGAGGGAATGATTGCTGTAAATTGGAATTCAAGAAAAAAAAAGAATTTGGTTGGGCCTTGAAAGATGGGTAGACTCAGAATTGATATAGGGACAGTCCAAGGAATGTTTTTTATCCAATATCTAAGACAAAACCAAGTCAAGTTAGCTTAATTAAAAATTATTTATTTAAAACTATATTGTTTCCAGTAAGACCAAAGAGACAAAGAACCACTGGGTTTTCTCATGGGTAGAACTAAAAAGCTTTTAGGAAGAAACCAGCTATGCCTGTCCCCTCTCCTCTTCTCTCTTCACTCTTGTTCTCACTGACATAATTTGGTTCTTGTTCTGCTTCTAGGTGCCTGCAATCTCACTCCCTTCATTTAATAATTAGCACAAGTAGCCCCAGGGGCTTCCGTGTTTCCTGATTCTTCATGATTGTTCAGCTCCAAGAGCAACTAGTAATTGATTCAGTCTTGGTACAGACAAGGTGCATTCCACAAAGCTTGTACTCACTTAGTGATATTATCTGGTTTCTTCTCCCTCACCAGTTCATAAAGAATGTTTCTTGACCTCCTTTCAAAGTGAATCATGATCGTGTTTATATTACCTCAGTGATATGGATTGTATATTTCATAAGGAAGTAATAATGTACATTTCACAACATAGGGACAATGTAAAAGAAATTGTACAAGCAATTGAAGATGAAGTTAATTTTTAAATCCTGAGGAATGTAATATTCTTCAACATAACTTATTTATCTTTTAAAAGCACATGTTTATTATTCCCAACTCATTGAGATAAAAATATACTTAATATTTTCTTTAATAAGGAAAACATGGCCAATGACTAAAGGTTTTAGAGCTTTTATAAATACTTGACATTTTTCAAGAAATTTATTTGAATAAGAAAAATTAGCTTGGAGTCTAGGAACAATTAACTTGGAGGAATATGCCAGTTCTTTTCTATTCAGAACTTGATTATCTTCTTTTTTTAAAAAAAATATATATTTTATTGATTTTTTTACAGAGAGGAAGGGAGAGGGATAGAGAGTTAGAAACATTGATGAGAGAGAAACATCGATCAGCTGCCTCCTGCACACCCCCGACTGGGGATGTGCCTGCAACCAAGGTACATGCCCTTGACCGGAATCGAACCTGGGACCCTTCAGTCTATAGGCTGACGCTCTATCCACTGAGCCAAACCAGTTAGGGCTGATTATCTTCTTGATTATTAGAATTGTAGTAAATGCTCTCTCCAGTTGCAAAAGACAGAACACATCATACACCTTTCCTTATCCTCTTCTTTGCACCACCCATAAATCCCACAAATGCAGCCATTGCCATCATGCCTGAACTCTGTGTGTGTGTGTGTGTGTGTGTGTGTGTGTGTGTGTGTGTGTGTGTGTAATAACAAATACCACAAATAACTCTCTGAAATCCTGAAAATGCATGGGTTCCATGGTAGAATCAGACCTTTGAAGGTTCATTATGTTGGGAAGAGTGCCTCCCATTGATTCACTAGATCAGTGGTCGGCAAACTCATTAGTCAACAGAGCCAAATATCAATAGTACAATGATTGAAATTTCTTTTGAGAGCCAAATTTTTTAAACTTAAACTTCTTCTAATGCCACTTCTTCAAAATAGACTCACACAGGCCGTGGTATTTTGTGGAAGAACCACACTCAAGGGGCGAAAGAGCCACATGTGGCTCGCAAGCCACAGTTTGCCGACCACTGCACTAGATGGAATCAGAATTTATGGAATCAGAGGACTCTGACTGCAATCGACCTAATCTATAAGTAATCTAGATAACCATTTGTCAAGAAAATTGTATTTTCAGTGTGCTCTGGATGGTTGTGGATTAATCTTCTAGTGCCTCGATACACAGTGACAAGTTTCAAATACCAAAAATCCCAGGGCAGTGCTTTGTGTCCAACAAGCACTTAATCTGTTAAATAAAATTTGTTTCACCTCTACCTAGTATTAAAGAAGAGAAATACTAGTATAGCCAATTAAGAATCACTGATCAATTGCGCAGAATCATTCTTCAAATAAGCCTACCTTTTTAATAAGACAGCTCTTTAAGACTAAAGACTATTTATTCTTCTGACTTAAAAAGTTTCCTATTGACACTAGTTATATCTTGGCTAAAACAAATATTTCCTAAATTAATGGGCTTTCCTTAATAAGAAATGACAAAGATCACAGTCCTCAGGTAGGAGCAGTAGAGTTCCTATCGACTGAGATGTGGTAATGATACAACTTTGGTTTCCATTGAAATTAAAATAACCACATGCACCTCAAAATCGCATGAGACCCAGACCTGGCCGCCCCCGCCCCCATTGGGCTAGATCCAGACCCGGCCAGTCCCACCCATGTCAAGCCCTGCTGGGCAGGGGACATAGCCTCAGGTCCTCTGGCCCAGCACCAGGACGGGGGTGGGGGGGGGTGGCCTGAGGTCTCCCAGCCCAGACCAGGGTGTGTGGGGTGCCTTGAGGTCCCCCATCAAGCCCTGCCTAGTGGGGGACATGGCCTGAGATCCTCTGTCAAGCCCCGCTGGGTGGGAGGCATGGCCTGAGGTCCCTCGTCAAGCCCCACCGACAAGGGGGTGCAGCCTCAGGTCCCCCGTCAAGTCCTGCTGGGCGGGGGGCATGGCCTGAGTTCCCCTGACCTAGCACTGGGGGTGCACCTTGAGGTCCCCTGTCAAGCCCTGCTGGGTGGGGGCATGGCCTCAGGTCCCCTGTCAAGCCCAGCCATGCAGGGGGGTGCAGCCTCAGGTCCCCTGGCCCAGTGCTGGGGCAGGGTGTGTGGCCTGAGGTCCTCCATCAAACCCCACCTGGTGGGGGGCGCAGCCTGAGGTACCCCAGCCTGGCGCTGGGGTTGGGGGAGCAGCCTGAGGTCCCCTAGCCCAGCACCAAAATGGGAAGCGCACCTTGAGGTCCCCCATCAAGCCCTGCTGGGCGGGGGCCATGGCCTCAGGTCCCCTGGCCTGGTGCCGGGGCGGGGGGGCGTGGCCTGAGGTCCCCTGTCAAGCCCCAAGGGGGCGGGGGAGGGTGTAGCCTCAGCTCCCTGCTGATTGCTCGTTAAAGCTCCTTATGGGAACTTAGCTTCAGCTGTGGGTGCAGCCATCTTTGTGATGGAGTGATGGTCAATTAGCATATTCCCTTTTTATTAGATAGGATAATATGGATTTGTGGTTTACATCATGGAAAATGTAATCAGATTGAAAGCTCTCGAGACAGTAGAGAACGGGTTATGGAACTCTAGTACGTGCCAAAAGCAATTACTGGATATACTGAAAAATAATTTTAGTAAGTTGCGTAGGAGAACACAATGACATTAACATCTGGTTATTGCCTTGACCCACATACAGTATTTGAAATAATGACATTATATATGCCAGGTGTTATTTATGCTTGTGATGGTTTTTAGGAAATTTGATATTTTATGTGATCAAATAGGATTCAGAATTTGAAGTTGGTTTTCATACTCTTCTGAAAGTTATTTTATTTTAGAATCTACAGATTTTCATATTTAATTTAATATATCAAATATAAATGTATTATAAAGTAAAACCACCCATGTTTGCCAAATTTCCATATATCAACATTTATTTATTTATTTTAATTTTTAAATTACAGTTGACTAATATTATATTAGTTTTAGGTATACAATCAAGTAATTAGACTTTTATATACCTTATGAAGTGACCACCCCAATAAATCTAGTACCCATCTGCCACCGCATATAGTTATTACAATATCGACCATACTCCTTTGCTATAATTTACATTCCTGTGACTATTTTGCAACTACCAATTTGTACTTCTACACCCCTCACCTTTTTCACACAGCTCCCGAGAGAAACTGTCCTCTGGCAACTATCAAAATGTTCACTGTATCCATGAGTCTGTTTCTGCTTTGTTTGTTCATTAATTTTGTTCTTTAGATTCCACATATAAGTGAAACCATATGATACTTGTCTTTCTCTGTTTGACTTAGTTCACTCAACATGATATCCTTTAGGTCCACTATGTTGTCACAAATGGCAAGATCTCATGCTTTTTTATGGCCAAGTAATATGCCATTGTATATATGTACCACATCTTCATCCATTCATCTGTTGATGGACACTTAGGTTGCCTCCATAGTCTGGCCACTGTAAACAATGCTGCAATGAACATATGTGTTTTGGGTTTCTTCTGATAAATACCCAGAAGTGGAATTACTGGATTCTTCTTCGTCTTTTGTTATAGACTTTGTTCAAAGTCCATTTTGTCTGATATAAGTATTGCTGTACAGCTTTTTAAAATATACATATTTATGAAATATCCTTTTTCATCCATATATTTTCAGTCTGTGTGTCTTTTGATCTGAAGTGAATCTCTTGTAGACAGCATATGTAAGGTTCTGATTTTCTTTTTCATTCAGCTACCCTGTGTCTTTTGATTGGAACATTTAATCCATTTGCACTTGAAGTAATTGTTGATAGATATGTACTTAGAGCCATTTTATCATTCATATTTTTTGCTTTTTTTCTTCTTTTTAATGAAGACACCTTAACATTTCTGAAAAGCCAGTACAACAGGTTACTGTACAAACCAACACAAGATCTAATCAAGCACCAGAGAAATGATGTGATCAAGAGTTGTGGTAAACACAAGATGTATGAGGCTGCCGCTTGTGTAACTTGGCATTCTGTTTTACAGCAAACTTTTTTGTAAGTAGAAAGAGTAAACTGTAAAATAACAATCAAACATATATTTGACAAGATATATATGTTAAGTATTTGCAATGATTTCTCTACTCCCAATACTTGTAAGAAATGCAGATCTAGGGAGGATTTTTCTTTGGATGAGAGGGGTAAAGGGAGACAAATTGAAGAAAGAGGCTAATAAATAATTTGACATAAGAAAAGTGTAAATAGAAAATTCTGTGTGTATATTGGCGAGGTGAAAAGAAGAAAAGGAGAAGATAGAAATGAGAGGAAGAGAGAGAGAGCAATGACTGTGTATGTATGCATGTGCACATATGGGTTGTGTGTGTGTGTGTGTGTGTGTGTGTGTGTGTGTGTGTGTGTGTGTGTGTGTGTGTGTTTTGATGCTGATGCTGTGCTGGGCAAGGCTGGCCAAGGGCTTGGCAGTGTGTGCAATCAGGGGAGTCATGAGGTGGTCTGGTTACATTTCATTCACTCTTGGGATTTCTTTTCTGACCCAAGTCAGCACCCTGGCAGTCTCGTATTCCCCCCATCCTTCTTCACCTTCTTATTTTCTCCCCTCCATGGCCCCATGAACATTAACCTCTGCTTTCTGTTGATTCTCATCTGGCCTTTCCTGTTCATTACCACTGCCTGTCTGCAGTTCCTGCCTAAGGCAGGCGTTTATCGTTTCCCCTTAGACTATTACTGTAGCCATTTTCTTTCCTCCTCCCCTATAATCAATTTTAACACTATTATTAGAGTGATCTTGCCAAAATTTAAATGCACCTTTCTTCAGATTGTTTGCTCAGTGGCTCCCTACTGTCCACACTAAAGAGGATAAAGCCCAAACTCCTTAGCATGGCAGGTGACCTGACTCTGGGTTCTTTTTTTACCATCTCCCACACACTTCCTATGCTGTAGCCATACACAATTACATGCATTATTTTTCGCATTTCTTATATTTGTTCTTTCTTTGATCTGTACCTTTTAAAGTGATGTTTGAAAAGGTACAGATCTGCCTCCCCTCACCATAGCCTCAGTTCCTGCTTCTTTAAGACTCAGCTTTAACAGCACTGGGAAGCTCTCCTTTATGTTGACACATGCACCTACCCTCTCCCCTCCCGCCCCCTCCCCAAGTACCTTCAATCTGGGGTAGATGACACTGTTCTGGTCCTATTTATACCCTGTGTGTGTTTTTTTCCCCCAGCATATATTATTTCGAACTCATTACTTAAGCAAATATTAATTATCAGTATCATGGAATCACTCAACTGAGTCCCTTAAAAGGTCATATCCTGGTTCTCCATGGCCACCATCTTTCATGTGCCTACTAGTGGTAAACAAATGGTAAATGCTTGTTGAGTGAATGAAGTAGTGATTAATTCATGTTTGTATTTATTTACATATGTGTAATAGGTCACTATTAATGTTACTTATTAGCCATTTCATGCCTGATTATGTATGCCTTGTGGCCCAAAAAGTCTAAGCTCTTCAAGAAATAAACCACAAATTATATTTCTTTTAATCTATGCCCACCCCCATCTCATAGCATTTTCTGTTTATTAAGTACATTGAAATTACATGACTGAGAACAGCAACCTGATCTTGAGAACAGCAAACTGGTCTTCATATTTCATGTTTAGAGCAATGCAATATATCAGGTTAAAATGACACCTGTTCCTGTGTCCTACTTCATGACAGGAAATTAAAACAACAGAGCCTCGATAAGAATTAAACCATCAAGGTCATGGGGCGGTATTAAGTACAACATAGAGAGGGCTTGCTGAAAGAAGGACAGAAAACAGATGATGAATTCAGAAACCAGACTTTTCCAGCTTTGGCACTTTGCCTCAGGCTAACGCAAACACCAAAATATTTACTCTCTATGTGAAAGCGTCATACATTTGATATCTTCCTGTTTTTTTCTATTCCTAACTGACATAGATGACAAAAGCCAGCCCAATTTTAATGATTAAAGACTCAATAATTAAAACTAAAAGTTATAAGGGTGATTTAAAAAGCTTAAAGCAGTGATGAAATAAAGCAGGTGAGCATAATGACATTTGAAGGGAGGTAGGATTTGAGTCATCCAAGTCTCTGTGGGTTAAGAGAGTTGTCTATTTAACTCACAAAAGGATGCCATATGATCTGCCCTAATACATTACATGGATAGATGAACAGAATGCAAGTTTTAAAGCTACGATGCTTAACCATGGATTGCTTAATGCCATGCTTTTGCACAGTGAAGGTAATGGAGTTTTCTTATACTACTCTCCTAACTGCCTCCCTCCCCGAGTCCTGTACTTAGCCAGATACATTGTACTTAACAAAGTGTATTGCAATGGCCTATTCACTTGTCAGTTTTCCTTGTCAGATTATAAACTCCTTGAGAATATTGACATACTTTATCCAAACTTGTATCTCTGCTACCTAGCAATGTATCTGATGTAATATATTAATTTTAGATGAATGAATGGAATGACTTATCTTTATTGTTCATGCCACCTCTGAAGTTTCCTGAATCTTTGTTTCACTTTTGTTGAGCATGGCTCTGTGTGCACGCGTGTGTGTTGTGTGTGTGTGTGTGTGTGCATGCACACACAATATTGTTTTTGTTATGCTATTTTTGGCTAAAACATACACTAGGCTGAATATTGGGGAATGATATGTTATTAAATAGAATTAGTTGATTACCTCAGATGGCTCTCCTATCATATGATTTGTGACCTTAGAGATCTGCTTTCTTTATTTGAACCTCTTTTCTTCCCTTGGAAAATAGCTAGCTATCTCTGGTGCAGTGGACGATGCTGGTCAGCTGTATTGTTTAAAACGTTGTAGTAGTCTCTAACCTACTTCACTGCACAGTCACTGCTTCATCAGTGTTTGCAACAGAAAAATAGAGTGAATGGAAGAAATACTATTGTTCCTACCCTTTCTCTCTCTCTCTCTCTCTCTCTCTCTCTCTCTCTCTCTCTCTCTCTCTCTGTCCCTCCTGCCTTTCCTCCTCTCTCCCTTACCTCTCTCCCTCCCTCTTTCCTTCTCCCACACCAAGTGAGAAGTATGAATTTTAATAAGTTTTATTTCAAATGTTATTAAATGGCTGTTATTAATAAGTTCTTTATTTAAAACCTTTCATAATAAAGGTATGTGAGCACTCAGACTTGGTATAGCCTGAGACATTTGCTGAGTGGCCTCAAACTCAGCACTGGCACTGAATTTGAACCTGTATCAATCTGGTGATCACCACTCGCCCCAAGGAGGTAAAAGACCTGTACTCTGAAAATTGTAAGACACTGAAGACAGAAATTGAAGAACATGCAAATAAATGGAAGCATATACTGTGTTTATGGATAGGAAGAATTAAGATCATTAAAATGACCATGCTGTCCCAAGCAATCTATAGATTCAACACAATTTCCATCAAGATACCAATGGTGTATTTCACAGAACTAGAACAAATATTCTAAATGTTGATATGGAATCACAAAAGATCCCAAATAGGCACAGCAATATTGGGAAAGAAGAAGAAAGTTGGAGGAATCATGCTACCCAATATCAAACTTTACTGCAAGGCCATAGTAATCAAAACAGCATGGTACTGGCATAAAAACAGACACATAGATCAATGGAACAGAGTAGAGAGCCCAGGAATAAACCTTCACCTTGATGGTAAATTAATTTTTGACAAAGGAGGTAAGAGCATACAATGGGGTAAAAATAGTCCTTCTATTCAATAAATGGTGTTAAGAAAATTGGACAGATATATGAAAAAATGAAATTAGACCACCTTCTTACATCATACACAAAATAAACTCAAAATGGATTAAATACTTAATTTAAATGTTAGATTTGAAACCATAAAATCCTAAAAGAAAACATATTCAGTAAAATCTTAGACATTACTGCCCTAACTGGTTTGGCTCAGTGGATAGAGCATCAGCCTGCGGACTCAAGGGTCCCAGGTTCGATTCCAGTCAAGGGCATGTACCTTGGTTGCGGGCACATACCCGGTAGGGAGTGTGCAGGAGGCAGCTGATCAATGTTTCTCTCTCATCGATGTTTCTAACTTTCTGTCCCTCTCCCTTCCTCTCTGTAAAAATCAATAAAATATATTAAAAAAAAATCTTAGACATTACTTGTAGCAATATTTTTTTATCTATCTCCTTGGGCAAGGGAAACAAAGGAAAAAACAAATAAATGGGACTACATCAAACTAAAAAGTTTTCTCACAGCAAAGAAAACCACCAACAAAATGAAAAGACAACCCACTGGGTGGGAGGACATATTCGCCATGGACACATCTAATAAGGACTTAATATTTAAAAAAATGTAAAGAACTTTGACAACTGAAAACCAAAAAAACAAACGATCCCATTTAAGATGGTCAAAGGACTCGGGTTAACACTTTTCCAAAGAGGACATAAAGATGGCCAATAGACATATGGAAAGATGCTCATTGTCGCTAATCATCAGAGAAATGCAAATTAAAGCCATGATGAGCTATCCCCTCATACCTGTCAGAATGCCTGTCATCAGTAATGAACAAACAAGTGTTGGCATGGATGTGGAGAAAAGGGAACCCTCGTGCAATGTTTTTGGGAATGCAGATTGGTGCAGCCACTATGGAAAGCAGTATGGAGTTACCTCAAACATTAAAAATGGAACTGCCTTAATGCAGTGATTCCACTTCTGGGAATATATATGAAGAAACCTGAAACACTAATTTGAAGTAATATATGCAGTTGGTTGCAGCATTATTTACTATAGTCATTATTTGGAAGCAGTCCAAGTGGCCATCAGTAGTTGAATGGATAAAAAAGCTTTGTTACATTTACATAATGGAATACTGCTCGGCCATAAAAAAGGGAAATCTTACCTTTTGCAGCAGCATGGATGGGCCTGGAGAATATTATGCAAAGTGAAATAATCCAGTCAGAGGCAGACAAGTGCCATATGATTTCATTTGTATGTGGACTCTAATGAACAAAATAAACTAACAAACAAATTAGAAATGCAGAGAACAGACTGCCAACTGTCAGAGGGGTGGTGGGTTAAGGGGGTAGGTATAAAAGATAAAGGCATTAAGCAAAAACAAACAAATAAACAAACAAAAAAACACCTCATAAATACCAAGGACAGTATTATGATTACCAGAGGGAAGGGGTATGGAGTGATGTAGAAGAGGGTGAAGGGGGCGGGGGGATAAATGGAGATGGAAAAATTGATGGGGTGGTGAGCACACAGTACAATATTCAGAGGATGTATGCCTGAAAACTATATAATTTTATTTAACCAATGTCACCCCAAATAATTCAATAAAAATAAAATAAAATGTCTTCACAACAATATCCTGGCATGTTTGTCCAAATACCTGTGACCTAGCCAAGCTGACTAATAAAATTAACCATCATAATATCTAAACCATAAAAAGTAAATATTATTGGCCACATTGGGAGATATATCATAATGGGTAGGAATAAAAGATTTGTTAGAAAAATCTTAAATTGTCAGAACAAAAAGTTAGCCAAAATGATGCTTTTGATTTACCACCGTTTATATGATGGATGTTGTATATAATTTTTTTCTTCTGAGAATTATGATTTACTTCAGTGTATGGTAGTCATACATATGTGTACTGCTATTTGTTTGAAAGGTCACTAAAATGAGTCAATTTGTTCTTTACACAATACACGTTGATAAAATAAGGTTCATTAACCTTTTTAGCATTTTGAGTAAAATATGTGACCAACTCAATACTAAAGTAGTACCTGAAGAAGTGAATTTACTATTTCTGAGTGTTCCCCCTGTTTTTAGAAATCATTTTGGGGGGTGTAACATTTGGTAGAATTGCTAAATACTTAGAAATAAGTGATTTCTTAGTGCTTCTTTATTTATTTTTGTATATGTTTTTATTGATTTTAGAAATTGAGAAGGGAAAGGAATAGAGAGATTGATGTTGCTCTCTCATTGATGTTTCTATCTCTCTATCCCTTAATCAGCTGCCTCATACACACCCGGTACTGGGGATCAAATCAACACAGGGCATGTGCCCTGGCCAGAAATAGAACCAGGGATCTCTTGGTTCAGGAATCAATGCTCAACAACTAGCCATACTAGCTGGACCCTTAGTACTTCTTAAAAAAATAGTTACATTTAATTAGGAAACTTTGTGATTTGTTTATTATAAAAATCTAGCTTACTTCATAAGATTAAGTAGGAGCAATGTAAAGAGGGTAACATTAGGAAAGTGATAATGGATATATACTTTGAATCTAAAAATATTGAGCCAAATCATTGACCGGTTTAGTTCTTAAATAGTTCTAAAAGCAGTATGCCAACTACTTTTTCTGTAATTATACTATGCCAGTTCTTCTAATGTATCTCCATTGCTATTTCTGAATAACTAACTATATTTTAGACATAATTGGTGTTTAAAATTAGTTTGCCTGATAGACTTGAAGCAAGTCCTTTATAATTTAGGTCAGCAAAGAAAATGCCAGTGTACTAGATTAGCACAGTTCTCTCTGTTCCTGTTCAGCAGCTGCAGGGTAAGAACGCTGATGATGAAAGCAGTATGCTAAATCATTATGCAGATTTACTTATTATGAAAGTAAAGAGCAAAAATCAATTTTTTCATGAAATTACCTTGCTCTCTGTTTATATTGTGTTTGGTTTGTGGCATAAAAGATCACAAACACTATTGACTTTTCAGATACAGCCTCTAGAAATATGCGTGGAAAGTGTCTTGGCATTCTTAATAATATCTCCTGTTACGAGGCAGAAAGAATTCACTTTGGTAAAGGTAACTCACAGATTCTTACCTAGACTGAGAATTTTTGAAAATAAGGAGTGGAGAGCTAAGTAAATTATTTTGAAATTGTCTGTAGAAGGATCATCTGCAAAAGTGTTTTTCAGCTTTTCATCATTGCCTCACTGACAATCTTACATGGGACATTTTTTTCCTATTTGCTCCTGCATGAAACTTTAATATCATGAGTATACTGCATTCTCTTTATGTACTCTGGCCCTTGGAACACAAACCATGGGACTAAGATTTTTCACTACCCGCAAGAAATAATCCTCTTGTTGAGAATAATGCATGACTTCCACTTTCAGCTCTTCTCCATCAGATTGAGAAATGAATATAATTTTACACTAATGGGATTCAGAATTTTTTCTTCAGAAACCTAATTGTCCAAGGAAAATGCACTCCCAAACTCCCTTAAAATGTTTTTTTTTTTATTTTGACAGTTTTATTTAACAGAGATTTACTTACAACTAAAAACAGGGTGGGGGTGGTTTGGGAGAGAATAACTAGAGAACTTACATGCATATAGGCATAACCCATGGACACAGACAATAGTGTGGTGAAGGCCTGGGGCCGTGGAGGAAGTCAATGGGGAAAAAAGGTGGGACATCTGTAATACTGTCAATAATAAAGAAATTTTTTTTAAAAAGAACAGCAAAGAAATAAAAAGATTATTGAGTGTTTAGGACCCAGACAATTTTCAAGGCTTTAGTATGATATAAATTCATTTTATATTGGAGCTTTGGTCAATGGAATCCAGATCCAGAGGAGTTTTATTGCCGAATGTAGCAGTAGCTACAAGAATATGGAGGACTCAAGAGATTGCTCTTTCATTTTGTAACTTTTTATTTTGAAGTTGTAAATTCACAGCAAATGGCAAAAAAACCCTGTATCCTTAACTCACTGGTAACAACTTGCATAACTACGATAAATTATCTGAAGTAGGAAAAAGACATTGGTATAATTCACAGAGATTATTAAGATTTTACCAGTTATACATGCACTCATGTGTGTGTATGTGTATTTTATGCAATTGTATCACATGTATAGATTTGTGTAAGCACCAGGACAATCAAGATCCAGAAGTATTTATAACCATGTGGCTCCCTCGTACTACCCCTTTAAAGTACACATTTCTTATCCCTAACCCTGGCAATAACTAACATGTACTCTACCTGTATAATTGTTTTAATCCTCACCCAAGGATCTGTTTTTATTGATTTTGAGAGAGAGAGAGAAAGAAAGAGAGAGAGAGAGAGAGAGAGAGAGAGAGAGAGAGAGAGAGAGAGAAGGGGAGGAGAGAGAGAGAGAGAGAGAGAGAGAGAGAGAGAGAGAGAGAGAGAGAGAGAGAGAGGAGAGAAAAACATAGGTCACTTGACTCCTGTATACCCCTTGACTGGGAATTGAACCTGAAACCTTTTGATGCTCCAACCATCTAATCTAAGCCACCCCAGCCAGAGCTCTACCTGTATAATTTTGTTACTTCAAGAATGTTATTTTTTTATAAATGGAATCATACAGCATACACCCTTTGGGGACTTCTGCACTCAGCTTAATTCTCTTAACATTGATCCAAGAAATAGAGGATTATTTCTTGCGGGTAGTGAGTCTATCAAATAGTTTCTTTTAATTGCTGAATGGCATTCCATGGTGTGTCTGTATATATTGAAGGACATCTGGATTGTGCAAAGTTTCAGGCTACTAGGAAAAAAAGTTACTCTGAACAATTGTGTACAGGTTTTTATGTGAACATCGTTTTCATTTATCTGGGACAAATGCCCAAGAGTGCCATTGTTGTGTTCTCTGTTAAGTGCCTGTTTAGTTTTACAAGATGCTACCAAACTGTTTTCCACAGTGGCTGTCCAATTGTACATTCCCAGCAGCAATGTATGAGTGACCCGGTTCTCCACATCCTGGCAAGAATTTTGTGTTGTCTTTTTTTTTAGCCATTTGGTTGTGTACATAAGGAGATCTTTTTTTTTTTTTTTTTTTTTGAAGGGACTAATTGCAGAAAAGTCGGAGCCTACCTGTGCCCTCAGCTTCTTCTGAGGTAGCTTGAAGATTGTTCGAAACTGTCCATATTTCAAAATACTGAGCAGCTTCTGTGACCTGCACGTACACATGTGTGATGTTTGTTTAAAAGATGGCTGTTCTTTGTAGATATGTAGGTGTGGAGATCAACTTGCTCTATGACATGAAGGGCAGAAGCTCATGTTTTTCACAGAGCCCACACCTGTCACCCTTGGGAGCAGTGGCCAGTGAGTGTTTTCATTCATGCCTCTACCTGAAAGCTTATTCATCCACATCATACACTTCTGGGCATTAAAACTACTCGGGCACTAGGGTAAGTGCAGTGGCAGTTAGCAACAACCCAGGAATTACCAATTTGATTTCTTGGATTTTTTTTCCATCTGTCAGTTTGTCAGAGGGACAGAGAATATTTACCTTCAAAGTACCTATAAGTTGATATAGTCTCGTAAAATATGGATGAGCCCAAGGCTAAACCACAACACAGAAAAATCTTGAAAAACAGAGTGGGGAAATATATATATATATATATATATATATATATATATATATATATATGCTAAAGGCCCAGTGCACAACTTTCTTACACTGGGAGGGGAGGGGCCTCAGCCTGGCCTGTGCCCTCTTGCAGTCTGGGACCCCTCGGGAGGTGTCCGACTGCTGGCTTAGGCCCACTCCCCGCAGTCAGACATCCCCTGAGGGGTCCTTAGCGCTGCCATGAGCTCAGCTTCTGGCTGAGCGGCACTCCCCCTGTGGCAGTACCCTGACCACCAGGGGGCAGCTCCTCCATTGAGTGTCTGCCCCCTGGTGATCAGTGTGTGTCATAGCAACTGGTCGTTCTGCTGGTTCAGTCAATTTGGATATTAAGGTTTTATTATTTAGGATAGATAAAGAAATATTACGTCAAATAAGAATAAGAGTTTATACATTTTCATACATATAATATTAATAAATGTATATGTATTATTTGTATATGCGTTATATATATTTAAAATATCTTATAAAGGTTCAAGGTTTCCACATTATTAGGATATTAATGCTTCTCATTCTTAGTCTGACAGTAATATTTTCTCTAAGTCAAATTTGTTCATCATGAAAAAATAACCAAAAAAACAAAGGCAGCAGAGAGCCTTTTATAATGAAGGAATAATCTCGTGATGGAGAAAGTGAGAGCTGCAAAGTGCCAATCACGGGAGGCTGCAGCCTGTTGGGGACCAAGGCAGGCTGTGCTGCGGTTGTGTTTCTCAGTGTGGGGCTCCCTCTTGAAGCTGCTTGTAATAACTTGCCTGAACAGATGTAGCCACTTCAGGTCATTGGAAACGTGTCAGCTCCGGAAGGTGATCCTCAAGGTGTCCTGACTTGCTGCCCCTTGCTCAGGGGAAGCCTTTTTTGAGCCAATGTAACCCCTGGGACCTTGAAAGGAAAAACAAGACAAAAGAAAGCAAGAGATAAGTAGCCCTGGGTTCTGGAGGCAGAACGAACCGGTAAACAGCAGAAACCTTCAGTGTGTGGTTAGGCCCGCATTTGTATTTTAAATGGTATAAACTTCTGACATCATTTAAAACAGGAGAGTTTCTGAGAGCCAGAAATGTTGCCCACATTCTTGCTTTCTTGTCTTTGGTCACTGGACTTCATAGAGGGTCTTATGCCTTACAATTTTGCCCAGGCTTTTTGAGAATGAGTGAAGGAGCATCCATAATTCCAGGTTGATATTGGCATAACCATAGAGGACATTAGCATTTAATTGTGCTGAGGGCTCAAAACGTCACAAGACCCTCTTCTCTAGGAATTTGGAGTCACATATAAAGTAATGGAGAGTCACACACAGAGGATCACTGATAAAGAAATATTAAGTCAAATAAGAATAAGAGCTTACACATTTCCATAAAATACTGCTCATGAGGATATGGTTTAAGGACAAAAGGTAAGAGTGTACAGAATTCCAGGTGGTGGTTGTGGGGGAAGGGAATGTTGGCTTTTCTTAATTCAAATGGAGAGCTTATGGGAAAGATAAGATGTCAGGTGTGTCTATGTGGATGAGAGATTATTGGACTCCTCGGATATGATGGAAATTTCAGGCATCCGGCTACTTTATACAACAAACAGGAATCACAGGACATTTATGTTTGTTTAAGGAAAGCTGTTGTGTGTCTTATGTATGTGTGTATCCCTCACAGCAAGTAAATGTGCTCAGTAAATGTCATTAGCTTGATCAATAGACTTTGGTTTGTTTTGTTTTTTTTTGGTTGTTTTTTTTTTGGTGAATGAGTTTAATAGGAAATTTACTTACAGAAATGCAGTCCTGGGTGGCAGCAAGTCTTTCATATCTCCACATCTTTTACCCCCTAGACCACCCATTTTTATTCCCACTCAGACATGAACCTATGAGCTAGGAAAGGAATGTGTAGGTGATCAAGGGAAACAAAGAGAGTGGATACTGGGAGGCTCTGGCACCGAGGAGAGCTAAGAGTTAGCTAACTTCAGGGGCGTCTTGGCCCAGAGGAAGCATCAGTGGAAATTCTGTGATTAGCCCAAAGCCTCTGTACACATTCCAGAGTCCACCCAGGGGATGTGGAGGGGTTCAAAGAAACTGGTTCATTCACTCAGAAATTAAGCTGGTGGATTAGCTTCAAGATGGCATCAGTTCTGTCATCATAGGCCTATAGTCTATTCCATTGATCTATCTGTTTTTATTCCAGTACCATACTGGATAAGTTTTGATTATTGTAGCTTTATAATGCAGTTTGGAATCAAGGAGCGTGATACCTCCCACTTTATTCTTTTATTTTTTTAATTATTTCTTTATTGATTAAGGTATCAGATATTTGTCCTTACCCCCCCATTCCCATCCCAAACCCCTCCCCACGCATGCCCCCACCCCCCTGTAGTCTGTGACCACTGGTTAAGCTTATATGCATGCATACAAGTCCTTTGGTTGATCTCTCCCCCTTACCCCCACCCTCTCTTTCCTTCCCTCTGAGGTTTGACAATCTGATCAATGCTTCCCTGTCTCCAGGTGTGCTTTTGTTCATCAGTTTATGTTGTTCATTATTTCCCCTAGATGAGTGAGATCATGTGATACTAGAAATACACTTATAAGAACCGAAAATGAGACAAGCAATAATGGTTATGCTGCGAGGCAAATGAATCAGTCTGTAGTGAGTTTCTTTTTGGGCCAACAGTTCTTTTGAGTCCCAATTTCAATGTCAAACAGTTCCTTATGTGTACATGTCAGCAATGATATTTCAGTTCTGGATGGTGGACAAATGGTGGTAATGCAGGTCCTACCCTCTCTAGTTTGGTCCTGGGCAACCTGCAGCGACGCACAGCTGCTGACTGCTAGTATGGCAAGGCGTCGTCAGCGTCTTCCATCTCTGGACTGTTTCTCTTCTGTCTTCATGGCTGGAGCAGTCCTGTCAATTCCTCTGTGTTGTAGGAATCCACATGGTCTTGGAGTTGTTTTCTGAAAATATACAAACATATTCTCGACCAAAAGTTAATAAAGGAATCCTTTCTATAAATATGACTTGGGATCCTTTTTCATTTTTTTGCCCAAATGATTTTCCTTTGGCTTGTTTTGACACCATATGTGTTTTTCATTGGTGTCTTGCTGTTAGCATTACAAATGAAAATTAATTTTCTAAAGTAAAAATTTTCTAGGTGTAATTTACTTACAGGATATTTTTCCTTACATGATATTCTTCTACTATCCCCCCTTTTTTGATTTAAATATTAGGAGGCTTTTGGAAACTTTATAATGTAGTCTTGATAGCTCTTAAATTTTAATTTTTTGCACTAAAATATGTCTGCTTTAGGTTCATTACATGTTACACAAATTTTACCATGAGATGAACTACCAATAAAAATTTTAGTTAACACTTTAGGAACAGCTTTTTGTCCAGTACCATTAATTTTTCTAGAATATTCACTTATTTCAATTAGCCAATTTAAATTAGTCTGAGAACTCGACTACTATTTTACTGTCAAATTTAATACTCTAACAACAATCTTATTTTACCCTGTAAATATTAGTGGAAAGGATTATTTGCCTTCTTGAGTAGGCCCTGAGCATTCCTGGTGCTGGGTTAGATTTAGATATCAAAAACCCATTTCCCCACACCATGGGTACAAGACAACTCAAACAAGTCTTGTTGCAGGGAGAGGGCAGCTGCTGTCGGCCAAGTCTCTGTCTGTTACCTGGGTCCCGATCTGAGCTGGGCATGGGAAATAAAGCAGCCATGGGGGCAGGAGACCTGCCTCAGAAGGGGTGAGGGTTCAGGCCCCCGCAAAGTTGGGGGGGTGAGGGTCTGTGCCCCACCTCTGTTGACCCCCAAGTTCTCTCCTGATGGCCCCTCTGCGACTGTGCCTGTCTTAGGTTGTTTCTTCCCTGAGGAATCTTACCCATCTCTGGCTAACCAGCCATCCTCCGGGCCCAAGCAGGGTGATGTGAGGTTCAGTTCTGTCTCCTTGGTAGCCTATGCCCCCATGGCATCCAAGCTCAGCACCTGTTTTGGGATCCCCTCGCCTGCTGGCGGGGCCCCGGCACTAATCACATATCTTGGGGAACCCAGATTTCTTCTCCAGGGAGGGCGTAGCTCACCCCACTGGGAGAGAGACAGATCCATGGTACCAGCCACCATGAAGCTTCAACCTCACTATGAACAGAAAGCACAGGCAACAGCTGTGGGCAATTGGATTGTGAGAAGAGGGTCCCTCTTGGCCAAAAGGGCAAGAGGGGCCAATATAGAATGCTCAGGTGCCTTCCCAGGGGGCCCTCTACACAGTGGAAGGGTTTAAATCCTTTCATGTCCTTTTAAAATTGCTGCCAGACAGTCAAAGAATTAGTTTGTAAGTTTTTTTGGGATAATTGTACATTTTGCTGTTGTAATTCTAAAATATCAAGAGATGAGATACCTTTGTCTCCAAGCACCAAAAAGATTATTTTTTGATTCCCAAGGGTGCAAGGTACTATTATAGGTAATGGGGGTAATACAAATCTGGGAAAAATTATAATGACATTGTAGAATAATATCATGTAAGGATATTCTTTGCTCTAGGCCATGGCAATTCCAATACAAACTGGTTGTCAATTTCTTTTTGTATAGACAAGGTCTTAGTTACATTTTCTGCACCTCTCCCAGGAGCAAGTAGTGATAGTCCCTTCCTTTGGTGTCCACGCAAGCCAGAAACCTCTCTTTAATTTTACACACAAAAGAGCAGTGGTTTGATTTTGTGTCATACAAAAAGGAAGCTGGGTGGCTGTGTAATTATACTTCCTTGCCCCACTCTTGGTCCTCCTGGATGACCAAGGTGTTTGGTATTATTGGTGACTACATTAGGTGGGGGATCAGCCCACGTAAGGGCTCTTACCCATGAAGGGTCAGGGTTAGTCTCTCTTTCTGTAAGTATTTCCAAAATACTTCCCCATTTTCCCCAGGTAATATTACCGTACAGCTGATGACTGCTAACATGGCAAGAAAGGCGTTCTCAGGCGTTCTTGGAGTTCTGGTTACCTCACAATTTCTTTACTATTTTTATTTTTACTTTTATTTTTTTATTATTTTTATTATTATTTTTTTACATATGTGTCCTTATTCCCCCATTCCTCTCCACCCCCCACTCATGCCCCACCCTCTGTTGTCTGCGTCCATTGATTAGGCTCAATATGCATGCACACAAGTCCCTTGGTTGATCTCCCCCCCTTACTCCCACCAACCCCCTCCTTCCCTGAGGTTTGAGGTTCTGATCGACGTTTCTCAGTCTCTGGATCTGTTCTTGTTCATCAGCCTATGCCGTTCATTATATTTCACAAATGAGTGAAATCATGTGATATTCATCTTTCTCTGTCTGGCTTATTTCACTTAGCATAATGCTCTCCATCTCCATCCATGTTGTTGCAAACAGTAGGAACTCCTTTTTTACCACAGCGTAGTATTCCATTGTGCAGATGTACCACCATTTTTCAATCCACTCATCTGCCGATGGGCATTTAGGCTGTTTCCAAATCTTAGCTATGGTGAATTGTGCTGCTATGAAAATAGGGGTGCATATATCCTTTCTAGTTTCTTGGGATATATTCCTAGAAGTGGGATTACTGGGTCAAATGGGAGTTCCACTTTTAGTTTTTTGAGGAAACTCCATACTGTTCTCCACAGTGGCTGCACCAGTCTGCATTCCCACGAGCAGTGCAAGAGTTCCTTTTTCTCTGCATCCTCACCAACACTTGTTGTTTGTTGATTTGTTGATGATAGCCATTCTGACAGGTGTAAGTTGGTACCGCATTGTTGTTTTGATTTGCATCTCTCTGATGATTAGTGATTTTGAGCAGGTTTTCATATGTCTCTTGGCCTTCCTTCTGTCTTCTTTCGAAAAGTGTCTATTTAGATAAGTTGCCCATTTTATGATTGGGTTGTTTATCTTCTTTTTTTTAAGTTGTATGAGTTCTCTGTAAATGTTGGAGATTAAACCCTTATTGTTGATATCATTGGCAAATATGTTCTCCCATGCAGTGGGCTTTCTTGTTGTTTTGTTGATGGTTTCTTTTGCTGTGCAAAAGCTTTTTATTTTGATGTAGTCCCATTTGTTTATTTTCTCTTTAGTTTCCATTGCCCTAGGAGCAGTATCAGTGAAGAAGTTCCTTCGGCATATGTCTGAGATTTTTCTGCCTGTGGATTCCTCTAGTATTTTTATGGTTTCCCGTCTTATGTTTAAGTCCTTTATCCGTTTTGAGTTTATTTTTGTGTATGGTGAAAGTTGGTGATCTAGTTTCATTTTTTTGCATGTATCTGTCCAATTTTCCCAACACCATTTATTGAAGAGACTGTCTTGACTCCATTGTATGTTCATGCCTCCTTTGTCAAATATTAATTGGGCATAGTGGTTTGGGTCGATTTCTGGGTTCTCTATTCTATTCCATTGATCTTATGTCTGTTCTTGTGCCAGTACCAGGCTGTTTTAAGAACAGTGGCTTTGTAATACAGCTTGATATCTGGTATTGAGATCCCACCTACTTTGTTCTTCTTTCTCAGGATTGCTGCAGCTATTTGGGGTCTTTTTTTACTCCAGATGAATTTTTGGAAAGTTCGTTGTAGGTCTGTGAAATATGCCGTAGGTATTTTAATGGGAAGTGCATTGAATTTATAGATTGCTTTGGGTAGTATGGACGTTTTGATGATGTTGATTCTCCCAATCCATGAACATGGTATGTTCTTCCATCTCTTTATGTCTTCCTCTATCTCTTTTTTCAGTGTCGTGTAGTTTTCCACATATAGGTCTTTTACCTCCTTAGTTAAGCTTATTCCTAGGTATCTTAATTTTTTTGGTGCAATGGTAATTGGGATTGCTATTTTAGTCTCTCTTTCTGTAAGTTCATTATTGGTGTATAGAAATGCCATAAATTTCTTGGTGTTAATTTTGTATCCTGCTACATTGCCGAATTCATTTATTAAGTCTAATAATTTTTTGATGGAGTCTTTAGGGTTTTCTATGTACAGTATCATGTCATCTGCGAATAAGGACACTTTTACTTCTTCTTTTCCAATTTGGATGCATTTTATTTCTTCTTCTTGTCTGATCACAATGGCTAGTACTTCCAGTACTATGTTGAACAGGAGTGGTGAGAGTGGGCATCCCTGTCTTGTTCCTGTTCTTAGGGGAAATGGTTTTAGTTTTTGCCCATTGAGTATGATGTTGGCTGTAGATTTTTCATATATGGCTTTTATTATGTTGAGGTATGATCCTTCTATTCCCACCTTGCTGAGAGTTTTTATCAAGAAAGGGTGTTGGATTTTGTCAAATGCTTTTTCTGCATTAATTGACATGACTATATGATTTTTATCTCTTAATTTCTTTATGTGATGTATCACGTTTATTGATTTGCAAATATTGTACCATCCTTGCATCCCCGGGATAAATCCTGCTTGGTCATGGTGTATGATCTTTCTGTTGTACTGCTGGATTTGATTTGCTAGAATTTTGTTGAGGATTTTGGCATCTATGTTCATGAGGAATATTGGCCTGTAATTCTCTTTCATTGTGTTATCTTTATCTGGTTTTGGTATTAGGTTGATGCTGGCTTCATAGAATGAGCTTGGAAGTGTTCCTTCCTCTTGAATTTTCTGGAATAGTCTGAGGAGGATAGGTTTTAGTTCTTCCTTGAATGTTTGGTAAAACTCCCCTGTGAAGCCATCTGGCCCCGGGCTTTTGTTTGCTGGAAGCTTTTTGATGACTGCTTCAATTTCTTCCACAGTTATCAGCCTATTCAGATATTTAGAATATTCCTGAGTAAGTTTTGGAATATTGTATTTTTCTAGGAATGTGTCCATTTCTTCCAGGTTGTCTAGTTTGTTAGAATAGAGTTGTTCATAGTATATTTTTTAACAATGCTTTGTATTTCTGTGGGGTCTGTTGTTATTTCACCTCTTTCATTTCTGATTTTGTTTATTTGGGTCCTCTCTCCTTGCTTCTTGGTGAGCCTGGCTAGAGTTTCATCAATCTTGTTTATCCTTTCGAAGATCCAGCTCCTGGTTTCATTGATCTTTTGTATTGTTTTTTTGGTCTCTATGTCATTCATTTCTGCTCTGATCTTTATTATTTCTTTCCTTCTGCTCACTGTGGGCTTTTCTTGTTGCTCTCTTTCTAATTCTTTGAGTTGTTGAGTTAGATGATCTATTACCATTTTTCTTGTTTTTTGAGGTAGGCCCGTAGAGCTATAAACTTCCCTCTCAGGACTGCTTTCATTGTGTCCCATAGGATTTGCAATGTTGTGTTTTTATTGTCATTAGTGTCCAGGATGTTTTTAATTTCTTCTTTGATCCCATTGATCACCCAATCATTGTTTAGTAGCATGCTATTCAGCATCCAAGTGTTTGAATTTTTTGGATTATTTTTATTGTAGTTTATTTCTAATATTATACCATTGTGGTCTGAGAAAATGCTTGATATGATTTCAATCTTTTTGAATTTGGGGAGACTTTGCTTGTGACCCAATATGTGGTCTATTTTTGAAAATGTCCCTTGTGTACTTGAGAAGAACATATATTCCGTGGCTTTGGGGTGAAATGCTCTGAAGATGTCAATTAGGTCTATCTGATCTAGTGTCATTTAGAATTCCTGTTTCTTTGCTGATTTTTTGTCTAGAGGATTTATCCTGTGATGTCAGTGGTGTATTAAAGTCTCCTACTATGATGGTATTGTTGTCAATCTCTCCCTTGATATCTTCCAGGAGATTTTTTATGTATTTGGGTGCTCCTGCATTGGGTGCATATATGTTTACAAGAGTTATATCTTCTTGTTGAATTGCTCCCTTTTAGTATTATGTAGTGACCTTCCTTATCTCTTATTATGGCCTTTACTTTGAGGTCTAGTTTATAAGTATCACAACCCCAGCTTTTTTCTCATTTCCATTTGCCTGAAAAATGTTTTTCCATCCCTTTGCTCTCAGTCTGTGTGAATCCTTTGCTCTGAGGTGGGTTTCTTGTAGACAGCAAATATATGGGTCATGTTTTCTTATCCATTCAGCTACCCTATGTCTTTTGATTGGTGCATTTAATCCATTTGCGTTTAATGTTATTATTGACAAAGTACATGTTTGTTATATTTTTCCTTAGTGTTTGTGTTTCTTCTTGCCTTTCTCTTTCTTCTTTTTACAGCAGTCCCTTTAGCATTTCTTGCATTGCTGGCTTGGTAGTGATAAACTCTCTTACCCTTTTTTCTCTGTGAAGCTCCTGATTCCACCTTCAATTTTGAATGATAGCCTTGCCGGGTATAGTATTCTTGAATTCAGTCCCTTGCTTTGGATCACTTTGTATATTTCATTCCATTCCCTTCTGGCCTGGTGTATTTCTGTTGAGAAATCAGTTGATATTCTGATAGGAGACCCCTTGTAAGTAACTTTATGTCTCTCTCTGGCAGCCTTTAAGATTCTTACTTTGTCATTGGTGTTCGCCAATCTAATTATGATGTGTCTTGGTGTCGGTCTTTTGGGGTTCAACTTGTTTGGGACTCTATGTACTTCTTGGACTTGCATAGTTTTTTTCTTGCCAATATCAGGGAAGTTTTCTGTCATTATTTCTTCAGACAGGTTTTCTCTTCCTCTCCTTCTGGTATCCCTATTAAGTGAATGTTGTTTCATTTTTGTTTTTGTTTTTAATATATTTTATTGATATTTTACAGAGAGGAAGGAAGAGGGATAGAGAGCTAGAAACATCGATGAGAGAGAAACATCGATCAGCTGCCTCCTGCACACCTCCCACTGGGGATGTGCCCACAACCAAGGTACATGCCCTTGACCGGAATTGAACCCTGGACCCTTCAGTCTGCAGGATGACGCTCTATCCACTGAGCCAAAATGGTTTCAGCTGTTGTTTCATTTTGTGTTGTCCCAAAGCTCCCTTAGGCTCTCCTCTTGTTTTTTAAGTCTTCTTTCCAATTGTTGCTGTGTTTGTGTGTTTTTTCCTACCTTGTCTTCTAATTCGCTGATGCGGTCCTCAGCGTCTTCTAGTCTACTCTTTAGGCCTTCCATTGTGTTCTTTATTGCAGCTATGTCATTCTTCATCTCCTCTTGGTTTCTTTTCATGTTGGTGACATTCTCATTCAGCTCCTTATAGTTTTCATTGAGTTGTGTGTATTTGTCATTGAGTTGTGTGCATTTGTCATCCATCCATTTAAATATCCTTATAACCATTACTCTGAATTCTATCTCTGATAAGCTGCTAGCCTCGAATTCATTTAACTCCCTTTCTGGTGGTTCCTCTTTTTCTTTCCTTTGGCGATTGCTTTTTTGTCTTCCCATCTTTTCCTGTAATGTTTTAATTGTAGATCCAATTGCTTTGCTACCCAGGTTCTTTTGGGGGTGGTGCTACTGGCATAATCTCTCAGTTTTCCTGGGCTTGTTAATCTAGTGTAGCTCCCTACTTGAGCTATTTGGGTTCTCTTGATGTAGGCCTGCGAGCTTGAGAGGCACAACTGCGGTGTCTAGAAGTCAGCCGCGTGGAGGGGAGTGTCCCAATTTTTGCTGTCTTGCATCCTTAATTGAAATCACACGTGCCCAGCAGGGACTCACAGTGGCACCCAGGAACCGTCTGTTGCGGTGATGGGGCTCACAGAGCCTGCTCTCTGGAAAGGCATGACAGTGGTGCCCATAGTTCTGCAGTATTGGGGTGGGCAGACCCAACTTTTGCTGTTGCACCTGTGGTGGAGAGGCGTTTACTCCCAGTGGCGGCTCACAGGAGCACCCACGGTACTTTTGCCAGCGAGGCACACTGAAGGACTCTGAAGTGCCCTGGCAGTGTAGCCTTGCAATTGAGGTGCCTGTGGGCCGGTATCCAGGGTGAGTGAATTCAAAACTTCTACTGCTGGGGGGGGGAGTGCGCCCCCACTTGTTCAATATCGCACCCAGGGAGAGCTCACAGTGGCTCCCACTAGCGCCCTGTGGGTAGATGGGCTCAGGGTGCCTGCCTGTTGGAACTTCGCCTGTGTGGAGGTGCGCTTGCTGGGTGCAGAGTTCTCATGCACTCTGAGGGGTCCTGGCACCGTGGTTGAGCCACTGGGGTGATTATGTGGGCAGTTATCCAGGAAGAGGGAATTCAGAATTTCTACTGAGGGGCTGCGCGCCCTTGTCTGTGCAGAATCATACCCTCAGGGGCTCTCAGCGGCTCCCAAGTGCTGCCTAAGGAGTGGAGTGCCCTGTGCGGCTGGAAACGTGCAAATGTGGCTGGAGACACGCAAATCCGGAGTTCTGCTGCTGGGGAGGGGGAGTTTGCACTTACTGCTGCCAAGCAGTGCTCCTTTGGAGGTGGAGGTCCCAGGGTCCGCGGGTCTGCAGCTGGGATAGCAGGTTTTTGGCTGGAGTGGCTGCTGGGTCCTGGGGCAGTTCCAAGGCCTGTCTGGTTGGTGGTGTTGATGAGTTCCTAAAAAAGGCCCTTCTCCCCTTCAAGATGGCATGGGCTCCATGCTGGAGTCCCGCCGTCCGGGGAGTGCCCGCAGCAGTGGTAGTCTCTCCTTGTCAAGGAGAGCCTGTCTGCCAGCCCCTGCTGCTCCTGAGAGATTTAACTTTCCCTCACTCACTCACACACACACCACGCAATCCACACACTCTCCTTTCATACCCTCACTCACTCACTTCCTCTCCCTCACCTCCAGCCCGCCAGCCGCCATCTTTTCTAAAATCTGATCAATAGACTTTGAAAAGGCTGAGGGGATGGCTTTAGGAGCCACGGTAAGAGAAAGTGGTGTTGATGAAAGTGCTAACTGTGCAAACATGCAGGGTAAGGTGTTGAGGAAAGGGAGCATTTTTCTCTGAAGGCTGGAATTGTGGCATGTGTAATAAAACGGACTTGTCACAGTGCAGATAGCATCTAGAAGCCTGGTGCAATTTTTCTGTTTTAGGTTGCAAGAGAGATCCTTCCAAGTTGGGGAAGAAAGAAATTTGGCAAGAAATAGGGAGTTGAATTCTTGTTTTGATGAAAGTGGCAAATGCTTCTGAATGATTAAATAAGAGTTTTGATGTTTTTACAAAAGTTGTGCAAAGTTTTCTAGAAACAGTACTATGGATCTTTTTCTTTGATGATGATGTTATAGTTTGGCACATTTGAAGTTTTATTCCAGATTTCTAAAGTAAGTGTGGCAAGGCAAATCTGTGAGATATGATTCTTTTATTGCTTATAACAACAGAGAAAAAAACTGCACTTAAATGATCAAATATGTCAAAACAAACTCCTTATAAAGAAGGATATTATTTTTAAATAGTAGCATAGTTCATAAAAATCTATCAAATCTATAATAATAAAAGCATAATATGCTAATTAGACCAGACAGCCAAACGACCTTCTGGACGTCCTTCTGGATGAAGCCGTAGCGGTGGGGGCTGAGGCAGAGGCGGTTAGGGGCGATCCGACAGGCAGGCAGAGTGGTTAGGGGTGATCAGGCAGGCAGGCAGAGTGGTTAGGGGCGATCAGGCAGGCAGGTAGGCAGTTAGGAGCCAGCGGTCCCAGATTGTGAGAGGGTGCAGGCCGGGCTGAGGGACCCGCCCCCATGTATGAATTTCGTGCACTGGGCCTCTAATAAACAAAATAAATTTGAGCCTAGTATAGCTAAATATGACTTAAATTAGTGATGGCATTATATATCAAATCTAGGTATTCATGATGAAATTCTAGTATTTTGATAAATAATCAGTTTTATTTTTATTGAAAGGAATAAGAATAAACTGAAGCAGAAATACATAGTTTAGATATTGATTATCCTCACTTTATTATCAAGTGCTATAGATTCAAATATATCTTATTGTGCTGTGTGTATATATATTATGAACATTAGATAGATTTTGAGTCAGAATGAACTCAGATTTTAGCATGCATAATAAAATAAAATTATTTCAGAACTCGTAATAACTTACAAATTATGACCCTGAAATAAATAAGTATGGCTATTTTTATACATTCTTACAAACCAGAAAACTCCTCCCCAAATATGTCAGGCTTAATTTTCTGCTCCATGGAGCACAGCTAGGAGGCTAGCAAAGCCCAGTGACATTTTCCACAGTGTGAGTTGCCAACCATTAGAAGCCTGTGGCAATGTTTAAATTTACAGCAAACAAGCTAACAATTGGTTGAAGAAAGTATTATGTAATTCGTTAACATCCCTTTCTGTAACCTTCACATCCCTATTGGAGAGAATCCTAAAGACAGAACCGGTGACTGTCTGCTAAGGTAGCATCTCCGTATAGCTATGAGCTGATATAGCCTTTATGCTCAGTTATTTTGGCTCTCCTCCCCATCCTTTGCTAAGCTTCTACGAAATGGATCATATTGGAGTGTGCTCACTTCAGTGTGTGTTAGAGCTGTGATTTCAGTGGTCATTATTTCTGCAGAGTGGCCTATATTAATTTCAAAGTCTCCTGGTGAGCATTAATTAGTAAGATAATTACATGGTGCTACTTGGCTTATAATACTTCAGTAATTAGATCCAACCTTCAAATGGAAACATTGGTAATGGCAATAGGAAGAGTTAAATTCGGAGGAACTGAGAAACTGTATTTATTCGATGAATACAGTAGAATAAAAGTCAAAAGAGGATCTCTATAAAATAATTTGTATGTTCAGATATCCTATTAAAGTTCTAGGAAAATGTGATTATCCAAATGATCAAATTGCAGCTCCTCATTTTCCCCCCTGGATCTGTAAATAACATTGTGTGTATGCACAGTAATATCTCATTTACCTGGAGATGGTATTGAATAGAAGGGTGATAAATAGATTTTCTAGATAATTGGAACACCATCCTAACTGCTAGATTTAATTTATTTTATTGTTTTGCTTTTCAAAAGTGACAGTGTATGTATTTCCCAGCTTTTTTCTATCAGAGTATGTTGATCATAATTGGATCTTTTCTTTTTGCCTTCAGGTTGTTACCCTATGGAATTTAGGAAAGCAGTATGTTTATGTCCAGCCATGTCACGTCCTGTAGGTAGTATAAGGGCTCATAGAAATCTTGATTATCTCAGATCAGTACTTATGTGACTAGTACTCACATTTCATATGTTGACTATGGATTTAGTTATATTATAATCCCCTTCCACACCAGAATGAGAAATCCTTAAGGAAAGGGACTGTATATTTGGTATGTTTTTTAAAATTGTTGACAGTATTACAGATGTCCCCCAATTTTCTCCTCCTTGGCCCTCCTATCCCCTGTCCTCCCCCAAGCCTTTACCATACTAATGTCTATGTCCATTGACTACGTATATAAATTCTTTGGTTAATCTCTTCCAGGCCTGCTGTCCCCTCCCCCACAAGATATGTCAGTCTGTTCTTTAAGTGAAATTTTCTCTCAGAGAAAATAAGCTCATGATTGCTGTTTAAAAGATTTCAGACTAATGCCCAGCCAGTGTGGCTCAGCAGTTGAGCATCAACCCAGGAACCAAGAGGTCACTGGTTCGATTCCTGGTCAGGGCACATGCCCACGTTGTAAGCTCAATCCTTCGTGTGGGGGGATGCAGGAGGCAGTTGATGGGTGATGTTTCTCTTTCATTGATGTTTCTTTCTCTCTATCCCTCTCCTTTCCTCTCTCTAAAAATCAATAAAACGTATTTTTAAAAAGTATTTCAAACTAAGGTATATTTATTTTAGTTTATTGATTGATGTTGAAAGAGATGAAAAAAATCTAAAAATTTTACAATATTCAAGGGAAATTGTGATTGTATTTATTTTTAATGTTGAGGAAAATTAAATACATTGGTTTGTATTAGAACCTTTATATAGTTCCAAATATTTTGTTAGTTTGGAAAATATCATGTGTAATTTAAAATTTTCTTTTTCTTCTAAAACAGTTAGGTACATTTAAATTAAAATCTTTTTCTGCCTTGGCCAGGTGGCTAAGCTGGTTGGAGTGTTGTCCCAGACAACAAAAGATTGTGGGTTAAATTCCTGGTCAAGGCACATACCTGGGTTGCAGGTTTGATCCCCGGTCAGGGTATGTTTGGGAGGCAACCGATAGATGTTTCATCTCACATCGATGTTTCTCTCTTTCTCTCTAAAAATCAATAAAAACATATCCTCGGGGGAGGATTAAAAATTTATTTTAAAAAATATTTTTTGAAGATATCCCAGAGTGCTGAACTTTACAGTATTCAATAACTAACATTTCCCTCCATGGTCTAGAGGAAAAATTAGTATTTATAATCAGTATTTATTAAAATCAGTATTTATAATAAAAGCCAGGTTGTTATCTTCTCTTATTCTACAAAGGCATAAACAGATAGTGAAAACATTCATTTTTCAGCAAAAAGATGAAGGCTAAAAAAACTTTGTATTTTTTCTGTTATTTTATGGAGAAAGGTATTCTCAGATATTAATACTTGGTTTTAATCGCATCCTTTGGAAACTCCGTCTGATAATGTGGCATGTTTAAACAATGTGAACTGAGACAAAAGAGTTCATTCAAGAAAGTATTTTTCTTCATTTCCACTGAATTATAACTATGTACAGTAAAGTGCATAAGGCTTAAGTGTAAAGCTTGGTGAACATGATGGGTGAATACACTGGTGTAACCCCCACTAATATAAAGATACAGAATGTTATCACCAGCCCAAATAACTCCCTTATCATGCCTCCTAATTGCCTCCTGATTAATCACTATAATGTTTTCCATTATAAATTAAATTAGTGTTGTCAGTTTTTTGAATTTTATGTAAATGGAATGATACAGTATGACCTCTTGATTTTTTTTTTTTTTTTTTTTTTTTTACTCCATATTATCTCTGTGGGATTGATCCATGTTTTAGGCAAAAAGAGTTGGTTCTTCTTTGTGGCTGTAGAGCAATCAATTTTGTAAATATAGCATAATTTATTAATCATTTCTATTATTGATGAACATTTGCCCTGTGGATGGGTTTTGGCTTTCGAAATAAAACAGGCATGAAGACTCTGCTGTATCTTTTGGTGCACATACATGGAGTGGAATCGTTGGCAAAAGCTCTTCTTTTATTCAGTTGTTTAGCTGCACAGTCTTTCAAAGTGATTGAACCAATTTATACTTGGACCAGGCACATATGAATCCTACTTTCTGTTATCTTTGTCAACACTAGGTATTACTGGTTTTCGTAATTTTAGTCATTTTTCTATTAGTTGTCTTGTTTTTACCTTTCATGTTAGTGTATGATCTCTCTGGCATTTTTTTAAAATGTTTGGATACAGTGTGATGAAGCGACCAACACATTTATTTTTCCAAAAGCTTTTTTAATTTAGCAGGCACCATTTATTCAAAAGACCCAATTTATTGTTTTTCCCACTTATTGATATGACATCTTTGTAATAAATTAGGCAGCCCCATAGGTGTGGGTGTATTTCTTGATTCTCTGTTCTGTATTATATATTATTGGCATAAAGTGTTTCTTAGACACTTTTATTTACTCTGGTGATGCCCTCATTTTCAGGTCGTATTGCTAAATTTTATTTTCCTTTTTGATCAGTCTTAGTAAGAGTCTTTAGAAACAATTTTGACATAGTTATTTTCATTATATATCTTTTTTTAACTTAATTGATTTCTGTACTTATTATTATTTATCTATTATCTTTGAATTTAGTTTGCGCTCCTATTTCTAGGGACTTTAAAATGTTTTTAAGCTTTCATTTTGAAATAAGTTGAGTTAGAAAACACAAACATTTTACAAAGTTTCTATAAACTCATTGCCAGCTTTACTAAATGTTGAGGTATTACATAACTGTGGCACAATTTTAAAATCATGAAATTAGTATTGAAACATTCTATAAAGATTCTTTAAATTTTGCAAATTATACCACAAATGGTTTTTTTTTTTTTTTTTAGTTTAAGATTAAATCCAGTATTACACATTGAATTTAGTTCTCATGTCTCTATTCTCCTTTGATTTGGGGAAGATCATTAGATTTTGTCTCTCTTCATGACCTTGACACTTTGGAAGAGTGCTAACCAGTTAATTTGCAGTGTCTCTCAATTTGGGTCTGTCTGATGTTTCTTCATTATTAAGTTCAGATTACTCATTTTTGGAAAGAATAAACCAGAAAAAAAAGATGTGACAAAAGTGTGTCATATTAGGAGAAACACGCATGATGTTGACATGTCTTATTCTTGGTGATGTTAAGCTTGAACACTTGATTGTGGTGAAGTCTGCCAGTTTTCCCCACTACAAACTTACATTTTTTCCTCTGCAGATAATAAGTATTTTGTGGGGGAGACAGTTTGAGACTATCCAGTTTTCTCATATACACTTGCCCACTCATTTTAGCCTCTATGAGTGATTCTTGCCTATGCAACAACTATTACTGGGATATTTGCAATATGTTAATTTTCTATTTGCATCATCCCTTCTGTCTTTATTAGTTGAATTCTCTGGCTGGTGGCTCAGTTGGTAAGAGCCCCCTCCTGTACACCAAAATGTTTGCAGTTCAATTCCCCTTCAGGGCACATGCTAAGTTGCAGGTTTGATCCCCAGTTGGGGCTCATATGGGAGGCAACCAACCAATATTTCTCTCTCACATTAATGTTTTTCTCTCTCTCTGCCTTCCTCTGTATCTAAAATCAATAAACATATCCTCAGGTGAGGATTTATAAAAATAAGCTGCTTTATTCTTATTTATTCATTCAAATACTTATTTTGGGGATGGAATCAAGAATATGTATTTTATTCCATGAGATGAAATTAATTATTGTTTGTTGTTCACTTTATTGTAGGTTTGGCCATTGGGAGCTCCTTCAGGCTGGCTCCTCTGTCTTTTTGACATATCATCAAATTTTGAGCATGACTGGCTGAAAGACAGTTCATTTGGTGTCATCTCCAGCTTAGATTGCTAGACATTTGAGTGTTATGAAGATGATTTATAGAAAGAGTAATTGCTTTGACTTTTCATTCTTTCTAAAGCCAAAGGTTGGCAGAGGTGCTGAGAAAAGCATCAGAGGTTGGGAATGCTGGATGAGTTATTCACATAATGAACAAAATTTACTCACTAAGTGAGCAATGTAGAATGCCCAAGATGGTGGTAGATGATAAGAGTGGGTAGAATGCAGTGAACTTCAGGGAGAATGGAGTTTCTGAAAGACACCAGTGTTGGAGATTATGGGATGTTTCTGAGCTGTGAGAAGCTGAACTGAAAGAAGAATCATTGCAGGAGAACATTCCAAGGGGTTTCCCAATAATTCCTCCCAGCAGTTCCCAAGTGAACGGTGGGAGTGGGGAGGAAAAGAGGGAAGGAGCACCAGTGAAGGGAGAGAGGGAAGGAGGGAAGGAAATCCTGCCTCTCCAGATTGAATGGGCTTTGAAAGGAGACTTCTTCCAGGTGAACATTACCACAGTTACCACATCTGGGAAATGGCAATAGCCTGGGGCTGATGGGTCACAGTGACAAGCCTGGAGGAGGCCTGGCATGATATAAGCATAACCAATGGACAGAGACAGCAGGGGAGTGAGGGCATGTTCGGGAGTGGGGTGGGGTGGGAGGGCAGTGGGGGATATGGACACATATGTAATACCTTAATCAATAAAAAAAGCATGAGGAGTAGGAATATCCCAATAGATAATTATCACTCCAAGTAGCCAAAGGCTCTGCAAAGATAATTGAAGGAAGAAAAAACAAATGTGATAACAAAAATAAGCAAACATGCTCATCATCATCAGGAAAAGCAAGTCACTATTAGTACAAATACCATATCCCAAGAAGACTGTCAATATACAGTATTATAAAAGTGTTTATTAATTTAGAAATTCTACTTCTGAGAGTGAAGCATAGTGATTAAGAATTCTGACATAAGAATGCAGATACTGGAGTTAGACTGGATTGAAGTCAGAGTTCTGTCACTTCATACCTAAATGGATTTCAACAAGTCATGAGGTTATTTTTGCCTCAGTATCCTAATCAGTAAAATGGGATTAATTATAGTAACTACCTTGTCAGGGTGTTGGATGAATTATTATATGTAAAGCAGTTAAAATAATATGCATGGCACATGGTAAGCACTGTATAAGACAGTGCTCATCGAGAATTTAAGAGTATCGGAATTTAGATTTTAGAAAGGTAATATGGGATATATTGGCTATATTATATAATGCTCCCCACTAGGTTCTGGGGCAGGACCCCATAATCAAGCCCATTAATATTTCTAATCTGAAGTATAAGAGTTTTCGTACTGTGTCATAAATGATGATGATAAGGTCAGATTCAGGTTTTCTTAATCTTAATCTTCAAGAGAGATTTGGGAGGGGTTTTCATACAAAGACATTTTAGATCTGCATTTCATAGTAATAAAAATATTAAAAGTTAAACTTTTATATAAAATGTGTATTGCTACTTTATTTAATAAAAAAAATGTTTATAAACTATTAAACCTGGAACTGTTTATATTATGTCATAAAATAAATAGGACACAATATTGTGTTATGTCTCCAGAAAAAAATAACTAACCATAGAAAAATAGTGTAGAAGAAAATATTCCATATTATTAGCAACAACTGTGATGATATGGTAGAATTATGATTACATATATTTATTTATTTTATACTATTTGCAGATTTTTAATAAAGATAATAAATTTATAATGAAAAAGTAATTTTTATCAACTTGACTTTGTGGTCTTAATCTATAAATTTGACTATAAGCAATTTGAAAAGTTGCCTTTTTTGTTAGTTATATTTTGACTAGAGGTCCGGTGCATGAAATTCGTGCACGGTGGTGTGTGTCCCTCAGCCCAGCCTGCACCCTCTCCAATCTGGGACCCCTCGAGGGATGTCCGACTGCCCATAAACGGGCAGTCGGACATCCCTCTCACAATCCAGGACTGCTGGTTCCCAACTGCTCGCCTGCCTGCCTTCCTGATTGCCCATAACTGCTTCTGCCTGCCAGCCTGATCACCACCTAACCACTCCCCTGCCAGCCTGATTGATGCCTAACTGCTCCCCTGCCAGCCTGTTTGCCCCTAACTGCCTTCCCCTGCAGGCCTGGTCACCTTTAACTGTCTTCCCCTGGAGGCCTGGTCACCCCTAACTGGCCTCCCCAGCAGGCTTGATCGCCCCCCAACTGCCCTCCCTTGCAGGCCTGGTTCCTCCCAACTGCCCTCCCCTGTAGGCCTGGTCACCCCTAACTTCCCTCCCCTGCAGGCCTGGTCACCCCTAACTGCCCTCCCCTGCAGGCCATGTGCCCCCACAACTGCTCTCCCCTGCAGGCCTGGGTCCCTCCCAACTGCCTTTCCCTGCAGGCCTGGTTGCCCCCAACTGCCCTCCCTTGCAGGCCCAGTCCCTCCCAACTGCCCTCCCCTGCTGGCCATCTTGTGGCAGTCATCTTGTGTCCACATGGGGGCAGGATCTTTGACAACATGGGGGCAGCTATCTTGTGTGTTGGAATGATGGTCAATCTGCATATTACTCTTTGATTAGATAGGATAGAGGCCTGGTGCACGGGTGGGGGCCAGCTGGTTTGCCCTGAAGGCTGTCCCAGATCAGGGTGGAGGTTCCCTTGGGGCGTGGGGTTGCCTGGGCGAGGGGCCTGTGGTGGTTTGCAGGCCGGCCACACCCCCTGGCGACCCAAGCGGAGGCCCTGGTATCTGGGGTTTATTTATCTTCTACAATTGAAACTTTGTAGCCTGGAGCGGAGCCAAGCCTTCTGCTTGCTCCTTGGCGGCAGCCATTTCTTTTGGGATTTATGTATCTTCTATAATTGAAACTTTGTAGCCTTAAGCTAGGCCTGGGCCAGCCAGGGTGTGCAGAAAGCTTGGCTTCCTCCATCGCTGGGGGCAATCCTAGCCTCCTGCTCTTTCCAGCTCCGTGGCTGCCGCCATTTCTGTTTGGGTTTATGTATCTTCTATCATTGAAACTTTGTAGCCTTGAGTGGAGGCCTAGGCCGGCAAGGGCAGGCAGAAAGCTTGGTTTCCTCCATTGCTGGGGAAACCCAAGCCTCCCTCCTGCTCTCTGTGGCCGTAGCCATCTTGGTTGGGTTTATTTGCATATTTGCTCCTGATTGGCTTGTGGGCGTGGCTTGTGGGTATAGCGGAGTGATGGTTAATTTGCATATTACTCTTTTATTAGATAGGATGGTGGTAAATGTCACTGTAAGTACTTTATGATAGAGAGGCAAATAGAGAAATTTCTTTGAATATTGTTTAAATTTGTTTCATGTGCTGAATTTTGCTGGCTAATTTCCATCTCAGTCACTCTATCTCTTAAAATTTAGTGTAAGTAAATGTAAGTCAAGTTTATAAAAGAAATAGTATGTATATCAACTCATATTTAAGAGTTAGATTTTTTGTGCTTGTTGTTTCTCTGTGAACAGTATCAAAATACAACAAATCACCCCTCTAGTACAAAAGTGTTCAGAAGTAGCAAGGACTTTGAAAAGCAGACAGACATAGTTTAAGTCCCAACTCTTCTCCTTTCTTGTTATTTGACTTTGGCAAATTACTAATTCCCTGAATCTCAGTTTTTTAACTTGTAAAACGGAAATAATATCCCATTTAAGGATCAAGTGAGATAATTTTTATAAAGCATCTAGGACTTTATATTGTACTAGAGGCCCGATGCATGAAATTCATGCAAGAGTAGGCCTTCACAGCCACAGGCAGCGACCTGGATCCCTCCCTCACAGCCACGGTGGCTTCCTCGATCGCATGGCTGCAGCCCTGGCTTTTTCCGGAAGGACCTCCAGTCTAATTAGCATATTATGCCTTTATTATTATAGATGCTCAATAAATGGGCATGCTCTCTGCCTCCTTTCCTAAGTTTTAACCAAGAACAGAAAAAAAATGTAGGGGAAGGAATAAAATATAGGGAAGCACTATTTATCAAGCACTGCCAAAAGTACTTAACTCATATTAATTTAATTATTCTTTTCACAGTTCTCTGCAGAGGGCCTACATAGCTTGTCCAAAGAACAAGCTATGCTCTTTGGCTGAGCGGTAACATTAGCTTGGTGATCTGAACAAGAGCCCATGCTCTTGATGACTTGACTAGCCTGCCTCTGAATTATGAGTTAAAGGATAGGAGTAAGGCTGCTATTCTTGTAGTTTAACATCTATACTAATAAAAGCCTATATGGCCCTCGTGCCCTCGTGCAATGCCCTCACATCATCACAAGATGGCTGTCCCCATATCATCACAAGATGGCCGCCACTAGATGGCTGGCAGGAGAGGGCAGTTGGGGGCGACCAGGTCAGCAGGGGAGCAGTTAGGCATCAATCAGGCTGGCAGGGGAGTGGTTAGGGGGCTATCAGGCTGGCAGGGGAGGGTAGTTGGGGGTGACCAGGCTGGCAGGGGAGCAGTTAGGCATCGATCAGGCTGGCAGGGGAGTGGTTAGGGGGCTATCAGGCTGGCAGGGGAGGGTAGTTGGGGGTGACCAGGCTGGCAGGGGAGCAGTTAGGCATCGATCAGGCCGGCAGGGGAGTGGTTAGGGGGAAATCAGGCTGGCAGGCAGAAGTGGTTAGGGGCAATCAGGCAGACAGGCAAGTGAATGGTTAGAAGTCAGCAGTCCTGGATTGTGAGAGGGATGACCAGATTGGAGAGGGTGCAGGCTGGGCTGAGGGACACCCCCCCCCCAAAGTGCATGAATTTTGTGCACCGGGCCTCTAGTGTATAAGTAATAGTGAAAAGTTAATGATGAAGCTTGGCCAATATGGCTCAGTGGTTGAGCATCGACCTGAGAACCAGGAGGTCATGGTTCGATTTCCTGTCAGGGCTCATGCCTGGGTTGTGGGTTCAATCCCTGGTTTGGGGTGTGAAGGAGGCAGCTGATCAATGATTCTTTCTCATCACTGATGTTTCTAACGCTTTCTCCCTCTCCCTTCCTCTCTGACATCAATAAAAAGTATGTCTATATTTTTTATAGAAGGTAATGAGGAAGCTTTGCTAACAGTGGCATTCCTGTTTTGGCCCCTCTGTATTTCAGCACATGGTGAGCAGTGCTCTGGGGAGCCTTCTATGATTACAACTTGCACCTTTTCTTGGGACACTTTCTTGAAAGGATCAGCAGACATCCAATTTACTCAGATCTAATCCCAGATTAATGGAGTTTTTGCAGAGCTGATTACACTTGACTTACCAAGACTGGGTAAGTGTTTAAAAATACATTTACTGTTTTGCAGGTGATGTTTGATGTAATGCTGTTTAAAATATTTCTGTCTTGTTATAAATTGGAAAGTTATATTAACCAAGTAGACACATGGTTGGAGGGAAAATTGGTTGCCAGAAAATGGTATATTGATTAATATGTTTATCATGAGCTAAGCACACACTGATGTATTTAAAGATATTTTTATTACTTATGTGAAGTATAGGGAGTTTACATTTAGTGCAAGGGGGATTTAATGACAAACATTCTTCTTTTAAAATATAACTGCAAACTGTTTTATGAAACCTGTAATTGCTACAGTCTATGTTGTTTCTGCAGCTATAAAATCAATAACTGTGAAATGGAAAGGCTATTTCCTTTAAATTGGTTATGATGATGTTTATGCAAATCTTTCCCTGTGAGCTTTTCTTACCTGTCTTTCTAGTGCACATAGTCTTACTTCTGCATATCTTTTCCTCAATGTCAAACGTTTCTGTTCCAATATACTAAATTGCCAGTCACTCCAGTCAAGGTTAATTAACAAAACAGAGACTTGGGACTGGGGTGGGGAAAGAGAGCACCGTTGAATCAGATGGAATAGGAGTAGTAACTGCAGAGAAAACATGTGGGAGGTGAAGAGGATGAGCAAAGGTGACTCTTCCTTAAGCATACAAATTATTCTGCATCTCAAATACACAAGATTTGAGATGAGTCAGTGCCTCTTAGACATAAATAGAAAGATATTTATGGACTAGACCTCTCAAAATGTACATTTGCCTATTTTTCAAGTATTTTATACACAATGTAGGGAAAGGATATCCCAAAAGTTTCTAGTGTGCAAAGCCTGGTAAATGGAAAAAGGAAAGTGGAAGTCTGTGAATGCCCCTGGTTATAGCATGATGGCCGAGAACATCGGCTTTAAAAACAGATCGGTTTCTCTAGTTTGAACACTTACTCCCACAGTTTGGCCATGAATCTGGGGTAGTTGTAAAAATTAAGTGAGCCAATTTACAAAGAGTGCTTAGTATTGGACCTGGCACACATATACATCCTATCTAATAAAAGAGTAATATGCAAATTGACCATTCATCCGCTACACCCACGAGCCACGCCCACCAGCCATGCCCACCAGCCAATCACGAGGGAATATGCAAATAAACCCAACAAAGATGGCTGCAGCCACAGAAAGCAGGAGCAAGGCTTGAGTTTCCCTGGCAATGGAGGAAATCAAGCTTTCCGCCTGCCCTTGCCGGCCCAGGCCTCCACTCAATGCTACAAAGTTTCAATTATAGAAGATAAATAAATACCAACAGAAATGGTGGCAGCCACAAAGCTGGAAAGAGCAGGAGGCTAGGGTTGCCCACGGCATTGGAGGAAGCCAAGCTTCTGCAGCCTTGGCCTGCTTTGGCCTCCGCTTAAGGCTACAAAGTTTCAATTATAGAAGACACATAAATCCCAACAGAAATGGCTGCCGCCATGAGCGAGCAGAAGGCTTGACTCCACTCCAGGCTACAAAGTTTCAATTGTAGAAGATAAATAAATCCCAGATCCCAGGGCCTCTGCTTGGGTTGCCAGGGGTGTGGCTGTCCTGCAAACCACCACAGGCCCCTCACCCAGGCTGCCCCACACCCCAAGGGAACCCCCACCCTGATCCGGGACACCCTTTAGAGAAAACCAGCTGGCCCCCACCCATGCACCAGGCCTCTATCCTATCTAATAAAAGAGTAATATGCAGATTAACCATCACTCCAACACACATGATGGCTGCCCTCATGTGGTCAAAGATCCTGCCCCCATGTGGACACAAGATGGCCAGCAGGGGAGGACAGTTGGGAGGAGCCAGGCCTGCAAGGGAGGGTGTTTGGGGGCGATCAAGCCTGCAGGGGAGGGCAGTTAGGGGTGACCTGGCTGGCAGAGGAGGGAAGTTGGGGGTGACTGGGTCTGCAGGGGAAGGCAGTTAGGGGCAAACAGGCTGGCATGGGAGTAGTTAGTCATCAATCAGGCTGGCAGGGGAGTGGTTAGGGGGTGTTCAGGCTGGCAGGCAGAAGCGGTTAGGGACAATCAGGAAGGCAAGCAGGCGAGCAGTTGGGAGCCAGCAGTCCTGGATTGTGAGAGGTATGTCCGACTGCCTGTTTAGGCCTGATCCCAGTGGTCCCAGATTGGAGAGGGTGCGGGCTGAGCTGAGGGACACCCCTCCCCCCATGCATGAATTTCGTGCACTGGGCCTCTAGTCTTTAATAAATGGGTGTTACTATGTTAAATGATTGTACAGATATTTATAAGGATATTTGTAACTTTGCCAGTCTTTGATTTTAATAAAGTTTTCTTTATAAGAGCTTTAATTTGTCATCTATAAACTCTCTTATTATGTTGAATTTTCCTTATTCTCACCTCGCCAATTGCAGTTGGGAAGACATTACTATATTTTTCAAGATTAATTTTTTCCCAAATCTGGCATGTTTTAATTTATGAAGGGCATTGATATTTTAAATTTTACTAGTATGATATAAAACCTGTTGTTTTGCAGCATCTTAATATTGGGTAAATTATCTGACTTTTCTAAATTTCTTTATATTTGAAGTGAGAAAAATAGAATAGCTATCTAGGACAATTTTTGTAAAGATCAAATAATATAAGATACAGTGCATGACACAGAAGTATCCAATACATGTGAACTATTATTAATATTACTAATGTTATTGTTATAAATATTTTTCTTAAACATATTCTTATCTACCTCTGTCTGATTGCTGATGCTGTCAGTCTTTAATTTGTAGATCTTGAAGCAGGATGTTCTATAGAATTTTTAAAAATAGAATATTAATATGTACAAAATCTCAGGTCACTTTAACTTTTGAAGACATGACTCATCATTTTATACACTCAAAGTACAATATATTTAATTTAAACACAGTTATTGTTTCATGACTTTACTAAATTATCTTCAAAGACAACTGCTTTTAAAACTCCCTAAACTAGATTCTTTCCAGAGGACATTATATAGCTGCCATTTTAAATTGCTTCACATTTTTATGATTCTTAGTATCAAAGTTTGGCTGTTCCACCCTTAATTTTTCACCTTTTAAAATGTTCAGCCCATCTATTGAGTATATAAAGTTATAAAATAAATATTAAGTAATCAGGATACCATCAGTCTCTACTAACTACTTTATCTAATCTTTCTGAATTTGTACTCCATCTTATATCCAACGTTCTGAATGCTTAGAATTTCATTTCATTATTCAACCTTAATGCCCAACTCTGATTCAGATTATATTCACCAGTGAATTTTAGGAAACTGATCATTTTGGCCCCATCTCTCATAGGAAGATCTGATATTGACCATGCAAAGCTATGCACCGTGGTTGATGATAATGTTTTCTATGAGTTATTATGAACAATAAAATAAAAACTTCTGTTTAGATTTTTTACCTTTGATTTTTTCATTATTTGATTTATTTAAATAAGTTAATTGTATGAGAAAGTATTTCAATACACACCTAAAGATTTATGACATATGTAGAATTAACCAACAAAATAAACTTTCAATAGAGCCAACTAACTTTTATGTAACCTGGGCCTAAGCCATATTTTTTACAAAAATAGCACTTTACTTACATTTTTTTATTTTTGTTTGGACCGACTGATAACCCTCTTTATTAATTATAATTGATAATAAAGCTACACACACACACACACACACACATCTCTCAAGTGTTCATATAAAATTCAACCATTGACCCAGCCCCTTACATGAGCAAAGAGAAAATTACATGTCATAGGATCATTTTGTTACTAGTATAACGAACAGAATCCCTGTCTTGCCAGCTTAGGTAAAGGGGACTTTTTGGGGTGGCACATGAGGAATATTTTGTTGGGTTTCAGCCTGGCCTGGAGGAAGCCATTACTCCCTTAAGCTGATAGTATCTGTAGGCCTCATGGCCTCTCCTTTTTTGATCTTTCTGTGAATCTACATCATCACTATCTTTCTACCTTCAGACCTGCCCCTTCCCACACTTGCAGGTGGCCAGAGCAGTGGCCCCCAAATAGAGTTTACACAGACTTTCCATATCAGCTATCCAGAGCGAGGTGATCCATCTCTGTGGACCAGATTCTGTTTCTTGTGAGGATCTGATTGGTCCACTTCAGTCAGTTATTTATTCACAGCCCAATAAGCAGTAGTTAGAAGAATATGATTTCATGGGGCATGAATAAACTCCCTTTGTGCCAGTGAGCAGCAAAAAAACCCTAAGAATGAGCTGTGAGGACAGGAAGGCACCTTTGGCACCTGAATTGTAATAGACATATCGCAATGTAATAATAGTGATTATAGGCAGATTGGGATTTATGGGTTATTTGGGTGCTTCTTATATGATACATTGAAAGCTAATATTTTGATATATCAATTTGTGTCCTGAATGGCAATGGAAACCGAACAATAGTCTTATATTTCTAAATTATAAAAACATCATAAATGATTCATGGCATATGTTGAATATGCACACTTTGAATACCTGAATGTTAAAAATTGCTGATAGGAATTTAAATGTAAAAGTCCAGTGGAGTTCACACTTTTTCTAATGCCATAGCATTTCAATTCTGTAAGACTGCTGATTACTTCCTTTAAAGTACATTTCCCCACCAAATTTTAGAATAGTTGGTTCTTAAAGACTTAAAAACAGGGTATGGGGAATTTACCTTTCTCTTCTTGCATTCTCAGGTTTAGTATGTAAGCTTTGATGTCCAGATCTGGAGTTAGCCACATTGTTCAAAAAAAGAACCTTATTTCCTTTAGACAATGCCTATGTTGCCTTCCTTTTCAAAACCCTATAAGACTATAGGACTTCCCATTTCAGTCCCAATAATCTGAATTTTCAAATGACATAACACACAAATCCAAGTCCAATAAAACAAGTAGTATAATAATGATGCATCTTGGATTTTTTTCTATTCAATATGTGCTCAACAATTTTTATTACTCTTATAGTGCAAAGCATTACTGGGGATCCATTGCTGATCTTGTTCTTTCTCTTATGCAGTGGACAGGTTTGTGGGAGGTAGTTTGGAGTAGAAACAGAATTTTCATTTGATACGCTTTTGTCACTTAGTCCAATATTGCTCATTCTTTAGGATGGCTTTACTAGTAAAGCCAACCACATATAAATTGCTGCTTCTACTTGGGACATTCTCATCCATAACAAACTTGCCCCTATTAGGGTAACTTTATTGCTCAGTCAGCTGTTTTTTAATTTTGAGAAATTAACTGTTCACTTGTTTTTTTTTTAAATTTCTTTATTGATTAAGGTATTACATATGTGTCCTCATCCCTCCATTAACCCCCAACCCCCCCCCACTCATGCCCTCACCTACCTGGTGTGCATGTCCATTGGTTAGGTTTATAATCATGCATACAAGTCTTTTGATTGATCTCACCTCCTTTCCCCCACCCTCCCCTACCTTCCCTCTGAGGTCTGGCAGTCTGATCGATGCTTCTCTGCCTCTGGATCTCTCCCTGTTCATCAGTTTATGTTGTTCATTATATTCCACAAATGAGTGAGATCATGTGTTATTTATCTTTCTCTGACTGGCTTATTTCACTTAACATAATGCTCTCCAGTTCCATCCATGCTGTTGCAAATGGTAAGAACTCCTTTTTTACTGCAGCGTAGTATTCCATTGTATAGATGTACCACAGTTTTTTAATCTACTCATCTGCTGATGGGCACTTAGGCTGTTTCCAAATCTTAGCTATGGTGAATTGTGCTGCTATGAACATAGGGGTGCATATATCCTTTCTGATTCGTGTTTCTAGTTTCTTGGGATATATTCCTAGAAGTGGGATTACTGGGTCAAATGGGAGTTTGATTTTTAGTTTTTTGAGGAAATTCCATACTGTTCTCCACAGTGGCTGCACCAGTCTGCATTCCCACCAGCAGTGCACGAGGGTTCCTTTTTTCTCTGCATCCTCACCAACACTTGTCGTTTGTTGATTTGTTGATGATGGCCATTCTGACGGGTGTGAGATGATACTGCATTGTTGTTTTGATTTGCATCTCTCAGATAATTAGTGACATTGAGCATGTTTTCATATGTCTCTTAGCCTTCCTTCTGTCCTCCTTCGAAAAGTGTCTATTTAGGTCCGTTGCCCATTTTTTTATTGGATCATTTATCTTTCTTTTGTTAAATTGTATGAGTTCCCTGTAAATGTTGGAGATTAAACCCTAATCGATGATGATATTGGAAAATATGTTCTCCCATGCAGTGGGGTTTCTTGTTGTTTTGTTGATGGTTTCTTTTGCTGTGCAAAAGCTTTTTATTTTGGTGTGTAGTCCCATTTCTTTATTTTCTCTTTAGTTTCCATTGCCCTAGGAGCAGTATCAGTGAAGAAGTTCCTTTGGCATATGTCTGAGATTTCTCTGCCTGTGGATTCCTCTAGTATTTTTATGGTTTCCCATCTTATGTTTAAGTCCTTTATCCATTTTGAGTTTATTTTTGTGTATGGTGTAAGTTGGTGATCTAGTTTCATTGTTTTGCATGTATCTGTCCAATTTTCCCAACACCATTTGTTGAAGAGACTATCTTGACTCCATTTTATGTTCATGCCTCCTTTGTCAAATATTAATTGGGCATAGTGGTTTGGGTTGATTTCTGGGTTCTCTATTCTATTCCATTGATCTATATGTCTGTTCTTGTGCCAGTACCAGGCTGTTTTAAGAACAGTGGCTTTGTAATACAGCTTGATATCTGGTATTGAGATCCCCCCTACTTTGTTCTTCTTTCTCAGGATTGCTGCAGCTATTCGGGGTCTTTTTTCATTCCAGAGAAATTTTTGGAGAGTTCGTTCTAGGTCTGTGAAATATGTCGTTGGTATTTTAATGGGAAGTGCATTGAATTTATAGATTGCTTTGGGTAGTATGGACATTTTGATGATGTTGATTTACCAATCCATGAACACGGTATGTTCTTCCATCTATTTATGTCTTCCTCTATCTCTTCTTTCAGTGTCCTGTATTTTTCCGCATATAGGTCTTTTACCTCCTTAGTTAAGTTTATTCCTAGGTATCTTAATTTTTTTGGTGCGATGGTAAGTGGGATTGCTTTTTTAGTCTCTCTTTCTGTAAGTTCACCATTGTTGTAAAGAAATGCCATAGATTTCTTGGAATTAATTTTGTATCCTGCTACATTGCCGAATTCATTTATTAAGTCTAATAATTTTTTGATGGAGTCTTTAGGGTTTTCTATGTACAATATCATGTCATCTGCAAATAAGGACAGTTTTACTTCTTCTTTTCCAATTTGGATGCATTATATTTCTTCTTGTCTGATCGCAATGGCTAGTACTTCCAGTACTATGTTGAACAGGAGTGGTGAGTGTGGGCATCCCTGTCTTGTTCCTGTTCTTAGGGGAAATGGTTTTAGTTTTTGCCCATTGAGTATGATGTTGGCTGTAGATTTTTCATATATGGCTTTTATGTTGAGGTATGATCCTTCTATTCCCACCTTGCTGAGTGTTTTGATCAAGAAGGGGTGCTGGATTTTGTCAAATGCTTTTTCTGTGTCAATTGATATGACTATGTGATTTTTATCTCTCAATTTGTTTATGTGATGTATCATGTTTATTGATTTGTGGATATTGTACCATCCTTGCATCCCTGGGATAAATCTTACTTGGTCATGGTGTATGATCTTTCTGGTGTATTGCTGGATCCGATTTGCTAGAATTTTGTTGAGGATTTTGGCATCTATGTTCATGAGGGATATTGGCCTGTAATTCTCTTTCATTGTGTTGTCTTTATCTGGTTTTGGTATTAGGTTGATGCTGGCTTCATAGAATGAGCTTGGAAGTGTCCCTTCCTCTTGAATTTTTTGGAATAGTCTTAGGAGGATAGGTTTTAGTTCTTCCTTGAATGTTTGGTAAAACTCCCCTGTGAAGCCGTCTGGCCCCGGGCTTTTGTTTGCTGGAAGCTTTTTGATGACTGCTTCAATTTCTTCCATAGTTATTGACCTATTGAGATTATTAGAATCTTCCTGATTGAGTTTTGGAAGGTTGTATTTTTCTAGGAATATGTCCATTTCCTCTAGGTTGGCTAGTTTGTTGCAGTAGAGTTGTTCATAGTATTTTTTAACAATACTTTGTATTTCTGTGGGGTCTGTTGCTATTTCGCCTCTCTCATTTCTGATTTTGTTTATTTGAGTCCTCTCTCTTTGCTTCTTGGTTATCCTGGCTAGAGGTCAATCAATCTTGTTTATCCTTTCAAAGAACCAGCTCTTGGCTTCATTGATCTTTTGTATTGCTTTTTTGGTCTCTATGTCATTTATTTCTGCACTGATCTTTATTATCTCCTTCCCACTGCTCACTCTGCGCTTTTCTTGTTGCTCTCTTTCTAATTCTTTGAGTTGTAGAGTTAGATGTTTTACTACCATAGTTTCTTGTTTATTGAGGTAGACTTGTACAGCTATAAACTTCCCTCTCAGGACTGCTTTCATTGTGTCCCATAGATTTTGGATCATTGTGTTTTTGTTGTCATTAGTTTCCAGAATGCTTTTAATTTCTTCTTTGATCTCTTTGGTAACCCAGTCATTATTTAATAGCATGCTATTCAGCTTCCAAGTGTTTGAGATTTTTGGATTGTTTTTATTGTAGTTTATTTCTAATTTCATGGCATTGTGGTCTGAAAAGATGTTTGGTATGATTTCAATCTTCTTGAATTTGGGGAGACTTTGCTTGTGACCCAATATGTGGTCTATTTTTGAAAATGTCCCATGTGCACTTGAGAAGAACATATATTCCGTGGCTTTGGGGTGAAATGTTCTGAAGATGTCAGTTAAGTCCATCTGATCTAGTGAGTCATTTAGGATTGCTGTGTCTTTGCTGATTTTTTGTCTAGAGGATTTATCCAGTGATGTCAGTGGTGTATTAAAGTCCCCTACTATGATTGTACTGTTGTCAGTCTCTCACTTGATATCTTCCAGGAGTTTTGTTATGTATTTGGGTGCTCCTGCGTTGGGTGCATATATGTTTATCAGTGTTATATCCTCTTGTTGTATCGATCCCTTTAGTATTATGAAGTGGCCTTCCTTATCTCTTGGTAAGGCATTTACTTTGAGGTCTATTTTGTCAGATATAAGTATTGCTACCCCAGATTTTTTTTCATTTCCATTTGCCTGAAAGATATTTTTTCATCCCTTCACTTTCAATCTGTGTGAGTCTCTTGTTCTGAGGTGGGTCTCTTGTAGACAGCATATATATGGGTTGTGTTTCTTTATTCATTCAGCCACTCAATGTCTTTTGACTGGAGCATTTAGTCTGTTTATGTTTAAAGTTATTACTAAAAGGTATTTGTTTGTAGTCATATCCATTTTTGTGTCTGTCTTACCTGTTTATTTCTTCTTTTTACAGTATTCCCTTTAGCATTTCTTGCAATGCTGGTTTGGTGGTGATAAATTCTCTTATCCTTTTGTTGTCTGCGAAGCTCCTGATTTCCCCTTCAATTTTGATTGATAGTCTTGCTGGATAGAGTATTCTTAGATTCAGTCCTTTGCTTTGCATCACTTTGTATACTTCATTCCATTCCCTTCTAGCTTGATGTGTTTCTGTTGAGAAATCATTTGATAATCGGATGGGGGTTCCTTTGTAGGTAACTCTCTGTCTCTCTCTTGCCGCCTTTAAGATTCTCTCTTTGTTGATGATATTTGCCATTGAAATTATGATGTGTCTTGGTGTGGCTCTTTTGGGGTTGATCCTGCTTGGGATTCTCTGTACTTGTGTAACTTTTTCTTCCCCATATCCGGGAAGTTTTCTGTCATTATTTCTTCAAATAGATTTTCTAATCCTTGCTGCTCTTCTTGTCCTTCTGGCAGCCCTATTATACTTATGTTACTTCATTTTATGTTGTCCCAAAGCTCCCTTAGGCTTTCCTCCTGATTTTTAATTTTTTTCTCCAATTGCTGTTCAGATTGAGCTTGTTTCTGTACCTGACCTTCTAACTCACTAATTCGGTCCTCTGCTTCTTCTAGTCTACTGTTGAAAATTTCCATGGTGTTTTTGATTGTAGCTATATCACTTTTCACTTCTTCCTGATTCTTGCATAGGTTGTTGATTTTCTCATTCATCTGATGTATAAATTCCACGACCATTACTCTAAACTCTTTTTCGGTCATGTTGCATGCTTCAATTTCACTAATTTTCTTCCTTGGCGACTCCTCATTTTCTTTCCTCTGGGGATAGTGTCATCTCCCCATTCTGACTGTCACCAGAAGGTTCAAACTTCGAGTTGCGTGGACCTGGGCCGTGTGCCGTGGGAACTTCGCACCACCCGAGTTTCACTGAAGTGCTTCAACACTAGTACGTGTGGCTGCCGTGGGTTGGTGGGAACCAGGCTTGCCCAGGGTCAGTGTTCCCAGCGTTCAGTGTGGTCTCATGTGCGCACCTAGAATCAGGGACCCTGCCTGCACCGCACTGTTGGCGTGGGCCGAAAATGAGTCCCCTAGTGTGTGCTAGGAGTCAGAGTTTCCCTGTGACTGCACCAAGAATCGAGTATCCGAGTCTCTGTTGCCTTGTGCGGCTTTTCACTGAGAATCAGGGTCCCCGTGTGCGCATGCACCAAGAATTGGAGTCACTGGCTCTTAGTGTGAATGCGCTGTGAGTCAGGGATCCCAGGCGTAGACAGTAAGAAACAGAGTCAAGTCGGTGGTGCTCAGTGCTGCCTCTTGCCAGGAGAATTTCGGTCCAGGTCCCCATGGGGGACTGGGTTGCACAACAGCTCTGTGGCGTGCCTTCGCTGTGGAAAACCGACTTCCATGTGCGCTTGCCCAGAATCAAAGTCAGGTGGCACTGCCACCCTGTGTGGGCTTCGGGTTTTTTCGCCCGATTGCATTGCGTGGAGCAGATTCCAGTCTCTGAAATTCCAGTAGCAGCGCAGCAGTCCACGCGCACTCTCTCAGGCTCAAATTCCCTGTAGGAGAGCTGCGTCCTGTGTGCATACTCTCAAGCTCAATTCCCGCCACCTGCCCCCCCGCCACCGACCTCCCCCCCTGCGCTGTGGCTGAGTGAGGGGCGGGTCTATCAGTTACTATGGCACTATCCGTGAGCCTGCGGGGTGGGGTGGGGGGTGGGATAGGCTCTTTGACTCACAGAAATCTGCTGCTGGGAAGTCTGGATTCTTGTTGTCTGTTGGTCTGAAGCTGTGGTCGCAGGTCTCTGTCCCCAGTGGCTGCAGGGTCCTGGTTTGTGTCTGAGACCAGGATCCTAGTCTCAAGCAGCTCTGTTTCTCAAGATGGCATGGTCTCCATGACCACACCGACCGCCCAGAAGTGTCCGCTTTGTGCGTGGGGCTCCGCTGTCTAAGATTGCCCGGTTTGGCAGCCCCTTGGAGGACCTGCAGAATCTAACTGTCCCTAGCTCATACACACACACACCACACACATCTACACTCTCCTCTATGGGTTCCTCACTCTCTCACACTCTCTCCCTCCCTACCTTCCTGCCGGTTGCCATCTTCCCGATCCTGTTTTTGTTTTTTAAAAGATGTTTTTATTAATTTCAGAGAGAGGAAGGGAGAGAGAGATAGAAACATCAATGATGAGAGAGAATCATCGATCAGCTGCCTCCTTTACGCCACCTCCTGGGGATCGAGCCTGCAACCCTGGGCATGTACCCTGACCAAGAATTAAACTGTGACCTCCTGGTTCATAGGTTGATGCTCAACCACTGAGCCACACTGGTTGGTCTCTGTTCACTGTTTTATTGTATGTTCCTGTAGCCATTTGAGCTATAAGGCATAAAAGGAGAGATTCTTTTTTTTCCTTGAAGTATAATTGACATATAACATTAGTTTCAGGTGTACAACATATTCAATATTTATATATATTGCAAAATGATCACAATAAGTCTAGTTAACATTTGTCACCATATGTAGTTACACATTTTTTTCTTGTGATGAGAACTTTTAAGATACTCTCTTACCAGCTTTCAAATATACAATACAGTGTCATTAACTATAATCACTATGCTGCACATTACATCCCTGCACTTACATATGATTGAAGTTGGTACTTTTTAACCCCCTTCATTCATTTCACTCACCCCTCATCCCTCTCCTCTGGCAACCACCAACCTGTTCAAGATAGAGATTCTTGAACCAACTTGTTTTGAATACTGTTAGTGTCTCAATACATCTATTGAATTAACTACTATGTAAATTTGTGTTCAATTTTTCATTGTTCTAAGTCAATGTAAACACTACTAAGCTTTTACAGTTTCTCATGTCTTTCTTCATTGTTCCTTTGATTTTTCTCAAAGACTTGGAGTACCACTAAGATGTATTGCAACTGCCATATTTTCTATAATTTAGATAAAGTCAAAACTCAGATTATTGCTTTTTTTCAAAAGCATTTTTAGGATAAAATCCAGACTTGGACAAGTCTAAAGTGAGAAGGTATAAGTGGTTATAACCTCTGTAGTTTCAAATCTCTTTCCACCCTGCCTTATGGAGATAGGAAACTTCTGCTCTCTTTCACATCTTAGATGCCTATAGAGTTGATCCCTTTGTGGAATGCAGTGTGAAGTTGACCTGCATGATTTGAGGCTATGAAGACACATCTCTAAAATTCAGACTAAGTCTGTTTTACAAACCTTTGCAAACTGAGGTCTAGAAGCTTCTGGATCATCAGAGCCAGAGGAGTCATTTGCTACATACAGTAACAGGGAGATGCTTTCACAGTGACAAAATCAGGTTCAGAAACAGGTAATTCACAGGGTTCATATTGCCCAATCAAGAACTTGAGTTATTCCACTTCCTTTGATCAACTTATATGAAAATGACATTAAAGTGCTAACCCAAAAAAAATGTCAATTGGTACTTAAATTGTCACAGAGACTAAGATATGAAATGAACTGACATAGGGGTCTGTTCATTCAGTAATGTATTTAGTTAGAAATGAGTGCCTTTCATATATGGGTGGCACTGATATTAGGACTTAAAGGAAATGCTTGTTATTGTTTTTTAATCCAAGAATGTTCTCAATTATGAAAATGACCACAAATTCTATATTAATGGTGATGTTACAGATCTTCCCATCTGAAGTGGGTTGTTTTGGTCAATGGGATATAGCAGAAGTGATTGAGTAGAGTCTTGAAAAGTTCTTGCAAAGTGGATCTTGCCCTCTTGATGTTTTTAGTACTTAGTATGCATGGGAAGAAGCACAGGTCACCTGCTAGATGATGAGAGACATGTGGCCCCATAACCAGCCAACTGCCATCTGAGACCAGAACCCCAAGCCTACTCTCAAGCTCATCTCAAATGCCTGAACCAACCTAGCTAACATCAGCTGAACCCGACCTAGATCAACAGAAAAACAAGGCAAGCATATTATTGAGCTAATTAAATCGTTGTGAGCTAGATAAATGGTTGTTGTATTCAGCCATTGAATTTTTGGGTGGTTTGGTAAAAAGCAAGTGTAAACTGATACAGAATATGAAAGTAATGTACTTTTAAAACATATATGGTTAAATATCACCAACTTCAATTACTAGAATTTGCTGACAGAGAAATTTTATACAGTTGGGAAAAGTTGAGGAAGAAGAGTTTGGCTCTAAGTTCAACTTTAATTCAAATGATGTCCTACTTCTACTAGATTACTAGCCTTCCCTCTAATGCAGGCCCTTTGAGGTGACAGCCCAGAAACAAATCTAAAATATTCTAATGTTCCTGTCCCTTATATTGTCCCATTGTGCCTCTAGTTTTAAATTCAGATCAAAAGAAGAGTTGAATTTGGTTGGCATATTTGAATGAGGCCTAAGAAATGTACCTTTAGAATTTCTTGTTTTCACAAAATTAATCTTTACAGTCATATAAATAAGTTTTTATTTTACTAAGATTATAAATTCAGAATCTAAAGTTTATAAACTTGCTATTACTCTTTTCTTAGCTCTTCTATTTTATGGTGCACAAAATATCATTCTTTTCCATTTGAAATAATAAACCCATAATTTTGTTTTTAGATATATGACAAGAATGTGCCAAATTGAGAGTTGTTGAAACTAATTACTAATCATGATGTGTCTGTTAAAAATTGTGATAATACTAGTATATCTTGTTAATAGCATACAAACTAAAATTACAATTAATATGCTTTTTATCTCTACTGGAGTCACAATATACCATTTAACTCTCACTCCCCCTTCAGTTCATGGTCAAAGAACCCTTCCTCAAATAAGCCTGTTTACAAATTCAATCTATTTCAGTTTACTATGGGTTTTCAAAAAGCTGTGTTCCTTTCTTCATTGGACTTTTTCTTTAAAAAAATGTTTTCATTGATTTGAGAGAGAGGAAGTGAGAGGAGAGCGAGAGATAGAAACAGTGATGAGAAAGGAACATCGATCGGCTGCCTCCTGCACACTCTCTACTGGGGGTCAACCCTGCAATCCAGGCATGTGCCCTGACCGGGAATCGAACCAGTGACCTCTTCATGCATGGGACCATGCTCAACCAACTGAGCAACACTAGATAGACTATGGGACTTTTTCAATGAATATTTACACTTTTATTCAATGATGTCAGTCTTCTTCATTGAATTGTAAGCTCCTTGAGAGCATAGATAAAACATCTCTAGACATCCCATTCTATTTTCAGCAGGCAATGCAGTATCTGGTATCTAGTATGCATCAAACAAATATTTATTGAAAATAAATTAATGAAGAGACAGCTTTTTTCTTTTCTTTTTTTTTTTTTTTGCATGCACGAGGTCTTAGTTTAAATGGTAACAGTAAAAGTGCTGAGGTGAATTTATTCCATCCAGAGACAACTGCTGAAGTTCTAAACAGGAAAAAAAAGTAAAAATAGCTAAATAAATCTAGAGATATCCCATATTCATATATTGAAAAATTCAATATTGTTAATGTTGCATTATATCCAAAGTGACCTATATTTTAAATGTAACCTGAAAATCTTGTAAGTCCTTGCCAGGTAGCTCAGTTGGTTAGTGTTGTAGTGCCAAGATTTTCGGGCTCAATCCTTGGTTAGGGCACATACAAGAATCAACTAATGAATGTATAAATAGGTGGAACAGCAGGTCAACCTCTCTCTCTCTCTCTCTCTCTCTCTCTCTCTCAAATCAATAAATTAAAAACAAAGTATCTTAATAGATTGACTATTTGATTCTGTAATGCACATGATATCACAAAAAGGGGGGAGAATCAAAATAATTCTCAAATAGAAAACAAATTTGAACTTACAGTACTTGATTTAAAGTCTTACCATAAACTATATTAGTACATTATAGATTATATTAATCAAGACAATGTGGTGTTCAAGTAAAAGTATTTATTTAGCTCAATGTGGGGGGAAAAAAAGAGAAAGTCCATGAATATGGTAAATTGAATTTTGCCAAAGTAATTCAATACAAAAATGCTGTTTTAGTAATTAATGATGTTGGAACAATTGGATATCCATGTGGGAGAAAAATGACATGACTCAACCATTAACTCACATCCTACACAAAGACTAATTCAATCTGGTTTATTTACCTATAATCTACAACATGTAGGGAGGGGAAAAAACAAAGGAGAATATTTTTGTGAATTTGGGTGAGGCAAAAACCACAAGTCCTAAAATGAAAAAATTAATAAATTGGATTTTTAAAAATTAAAAGATATTGCTTTCAAAATACACTACTTAGAAAAGTTAAAGACAAACCACAGACTGCAAGAACGTATTTGTAAAACTGATGATGAAAAAATTTGTATCTAGTATATATAAGAATTCTTAACACTTAATAACAACCTGATTTTTTTAAATGTCATCATTTGAAATGTCATCACTGAAGATATAGGAATGGCAAATAGCTCATGGCTAGATGCTCAACATCATTAGTAATTAGAGAAATGAAAATAAAAATAAAAAATAAAATCATTTACGACTTGCTGAGATGGCTAAAATAAAAACAGGACTGTGGGATCCCTTAACACGACCCGCGTGGTTCAGGGCCCACTCAGGGTCCTGTTTCTGGAGGCGGCCGCACACTAAAATGAAGAGAGAGACTAGAAAAGAGTTAATTTGGGAAAATGGGGGGCCAGGCGGGAGTCAACCTCTAGTGGGAAGACTATCGCTAGGCTCTGGCCTTGCTATCCCTTTTATTCAGGCTATGGGATACACCCATTACCCTTAAGCAGCTTTGGGAAACACCCATAGCCCTTAAGCAGGTAATAAGCGGATTATCATATTAGTAAGAATTTACATGATTACAAGATGGGGAAGTTGCCTCAGTTACCATTGTTTCAATTACCGTAGATAGGGAGTGGTTGGCTCTGACCTTTCAGAGCTTCAAGGTTGACCAGCCTCTTTCTATTAGTGAGACAATGATTGGTTTCCGGCACAGGACTAACAATAACAAATGCTGGTAAGGATGAAGAGCAACTGGAAATATCATACATTACTTGTAGAAATGTACAATGGTGGAACTTCATTGGGAAACAGTTTCACAGTTCAAGTAAAGCAAACACTTTCTGTATGTCCCAACAACATTAGCACTAGGTATCTCTCCAAGAGAAATGAACACACAAGTTTACACAATGACTTGTATTCAAATGTTCTTGGCAGCTTTATTTATAATAACCAAAGACTGGATACATACCCAAGTGCCCATCAACTGGGTGCATAGGTAAAGAAGTTGTGGAATATGGATACAATGTGATGCTATCAGCTTTTATAAAGAACAGATTATTAATTCACACAACATGAATACATCTCAAAATCACTTTACAAAGTGAAAGAAGCCAAACTCAAAACATTCAATACTATATGATTCCATCCACCTGAACCTCTGGAAAAGGAAAAACTACAATGACAGGAAGCAAAACAATGGTTTTCAGGAGCTGGGAGTCAGGTGAGAATATTGACTACCAATGGGCACAAGGGAACTTTCTGGAGTACAAAAAGTATTCTATATACTGATTTAGATGGGGTCTATACAAGGGCATACTTCTTACAAATATTATTAGGTTGTACGTGAGCATTAGTGAATTTTATTGCATGCAGTTTATATTTCAAGGAAGTGCATTTTTTATAAATGCTTGATTTTCTACCGAGACTTGAGCACAATCCATTACGTTTACAATCTTGTGTAATTTCTAATTCTAGTACTTGGTCTTTAGATTCATAAAAAAAATTACAGAGTTTAAAAACTCCTGATTACATAAAACTCTATAGAGTGAAAAATGTTGGGAAAATATAATTGTCTGAAACAACATTGGTATTCAGTCCAGCCAGCATGGCTCAGTGGTTGAGCGTTGATCTATGAACAAAGAGGTCATGGTTCAATTCCCAGTCAGGGCACGTGCTCAGGTTGTGGGCTCGATCCCAAGTGTGGGGTGCACAGCCAATCAATGATTCTCTTTCATCATCATTGATGTTTCTATTTCTCCCTCTCCCTTCCTCTTTGAAATCAATAAAAAATATATTTAAAAAAAAACAATAACATTGGCCTTCATAAAGAAAATATTCCTGAAAAATTGTTTCTAAGTATACACTGAATCCCCTGCTACCTCCTCATTTTATTACATAATACCCAGAATCATCTAATACCTTAAGTGATAAAATATGGAATGCTCTTGTATCAGTTTCTAAATTTTCATAATTTGAATGAATTGTTTTAATGTTTCCCCAGATGACTATTGGTCAGCTTTCACTTTTCTTGGAGTGCTTAAAATCTATCTTTGATGTCCACATGGATACTATCAAGTTTGGAAATTATTAGTGTCTTTAGAGTTTGATTTTAAAGTAAATGTGGCCAGTGGGCTTAGGGACTGCTTTAAGTTGGAAGTTGCTAGAGATAAATCCTCAAATTGTATGAGAAGCAGTTCTGCTATTTTTCACTGTTGTTAAAAGGTCAGTGACAAACTGTCCCCATCCCCAGTCTTGGAGCTGCTGAGTATTTGGTAGCTGTCTCTTCTTGTCAATGATTCAGTGATTTTGACCATGAGCATGAAGCCCATTAACTGGTAAAATGATCACAATGATGTAAGACTTGTAATTAAGTAATTTTTCTTATGGCTAACACAGATTGATGTTGTGCAAATTATTCCTGCTAACTCATTTTCTATTACTATTAATCACATACAGCGTGTCCAAATAATGCATACACACTCTGAATGATTATAATGTCAGTGTTTATTAACATACAGTTCATTTTCAAAATTTAAAAGAATCTACAGAGATAAATCCCTTTTTTTTTTGTCCATGCCTGTTTTCAACTGATGACCATTCTGGTTCAGGCACTGCTGATGACACAAAGCAATGAAATCACAAACATCAAAAATAATTTCATTCGGTATTTGTGCCATAAACTTTATCTTTTATATATCCCCTTAAAAAAGTCTAGTGGATAAATTTTCTTTGTTCAAAGTTTAGTTTGGCTTCACTCATTGTTTCAAATCAGTTAAACTTTAAAAGATGTGAAAATTAAGCAAGTTTTCAGCTGTTAAAGTGTTTATACATTTTGATCTGTGTTCCCCCAAAAATATATACACACCTTGAATAATTGTAAAGGTAGTGTTTGTACTTCAACTGTGTTTTCAAACTTTCAGTAGCATTTTATGGTGAATTTCCTTTGTTCAAAGCTTTTTCTGGCTGAAAAGAAAGAGACATCAATTGAGCTATCAGCTGTTTAAGTGTGTATACATGATTTCGGGACACCCTGTATATTCATAAATTTGTAGTGAATATAAATTCTGACAATACTGAGGAATCTAAATTTTGCATATTGAAAATGATGTTTTTGTTTTCTCTACCTAAATGCTTAGTCCTCATACTGAGAGATGAGAAAAAAGCATTGATAACATTGCTTTTAAAAATAATGTTTATCTTATGAATGATGACAAAATTAATAACCTTTTTGTTGTATCCAGTGCTATTTATTAAACATATCTACTTTTCCATTCTTAAATTCAGGAATTAAAATAGTCATAAAGGCTATTTTAAAGTTAGCACCCAGAAAGGCTTCATTAGGTCTCACAATGCATAATAGATACAAGGAGAACAGTGATCTTAGGTAATTTTTTACTTTCTTTAAACAACATCAAGAATCATGAGTTAGTTGGTTTTTTCAGTCTTATGAGGGTTTTTCCCCTGTGTCATTATTTGTGTGTGTGTGTGTGTGTGTGTGTGTGTGTGTGTGTGTGTATAAAACTGTAATTAGGGTTTCCACCACAGATGTCTTTTTTAAAGCTTGGAAAGGGCAACTTTAATTCATTATAAATGAGGGCAAGAATGAATTAAAATCATAGTTTTTTTTATTGTGCTTATAGGAAAGAGAATGAAGGTGGCATGTTAATTGTACAGCCCCCCATTTGACAGATCTTTTTGGCTGTATGTATTTATCGCCTACTCAGTTTTGCTACTGCTTTGGTTAAGGAGAATTTCAAAATTTACTGTGCAAGTGTGCTCAAGAGAACAAGAGAATTACAGCTCTGAGACCATGTGAGAATATATAAAAATATATTAAATTTACAGAGACACTTAAAAAATAGATATAATTAAGCTGTTCGGCTTGAATGCATTTAGGAAAAAAACTGAGCTCATCAAATTGCCATCTTCCACATTTGGAGTTGGGATGGTCAGTTTCCTTAGCCCTCCTCCCATCCCATGCTAGAATGATGCAAGCAGCTGTAAAAGTGTGGGAGGAATAAACAGTGGGAATGTGAGCAATTTACAATGCCTCTGTCTTTCCCAGAACTGCCTCCTTTCAAAGCATGCTGTGTTTAGGGGGGAAATGTCCTCAGCACCTTCTAACCTCCTCCCATAGTATTTTTAAAGTGATTCTACTGGAATTTAATTAACACTTGATAATGAAATTCTTAACACAAAGTGTTAATAACAAAGATAAAGTTGAAGGTAGAAGGGAAGGGAGACAAGTGATGGGTCAATTTCCCTCTAGGAGTGCAATGGGCTGAGACCTGACCAGGAGTGGATAGATTGGCCCCATAACAATCTATGCTGGCAGTGGCTGGCATGCCCATTCTGGCCAATGGCCTCTGTTCCCAGGTGTGATTGACAGCAAGTATCTTTGCTAGTCCTACCCCGCCCCCCCCAACTTTTGTGGGCTGTATCTATCTTCCCTTTGCTCCTTTCTTGTTATTGCTAACTAAGTTAATTATAATGATATCAGGCTTAATGCATTATTTTAGATTTTTGCCTTCACTTGAATTAGGCTTTGATTTTAATGTCATATTACAACTTTCAGATTTCCTACTATCTTTCACACAGTGCAATTTTATGGTTCATAACTTCACATCTTAATAATCCTTATTCTCTATAAAACTTTGTAAATTATGCTTTGTCAAGCAGTAGTAATGCACTGAATTTTTCTTCAAATTAAGAAGGGTGAAACTATAATGTTATTGTTTTTAAGATTTTTTTTAAAATATATTTTTTATTGATATTTCACAGAGAGGAAGGGAGAGGGATAGAGAGCTAGAAACATCAATGAGAGAGAAACATCGATCAGTTGCCTCCTGCACACCTCCCACTGAGGATGTGCCCGCAACCAAGGTACATGCCCTTGACCGGAATCGAACCCGGGACCCTTCAGTCCGCAGGCCAACGCTCTATCCACTGAGCCAAACCGGTTTCGGCTATAATGTTATTGTTTTAATGATGTCTGAAATAAAAAGAATCCTGGGAATTATCTGTTTCCAACTGTAATATCTGCTAACGTTTGTGTTTTATCATTTTGGGGGTCAAATTCTAATTATTCTTCAGCTCTTTGCCTTTATCCTCCATCTCATATTTGCATTTGAGATTCTGAAGTGAAACAAGAGAGATACTGAAATAGAAACACAATCATGAGTGAATAGGACGTATGCAACTCACTTTGGGGAGCTTGTTCATTTTCAGACTTCTTTAATATCCATGAATTCAGTGGGAGAATTAGTCATGAAGTTGTGACTTCTGAGTCCTGAAAAACAAATTTTACCTTCAGTTTTTATTCCCCAGGAGCAGAAAATAGAACAAGAAATATACTCCCTTACTGTTAGAATATTCAGGAAACTACATTGAATAAATTTTGGTCAAAAAAAAAAAATAAGGTAACTCCAGCCATGATATTTTAAAAACTACAATACTTTAATTTTAAATAGTTTAATACAATAATGGTGTATCTATTCTTTTCTATGCCGTGTTATGATTTGTCATGGCCTGCCATATGTTATTAGAGCAGAGTAAACATGGTAATAATTATAGCCCCACAAGCAAATCATATCATTTGGAAAAGATGGTACCAGATAAAAAATTGTATAAGTAGGTGAACATGTCAGTAAGAGAAGTCCAGCAACAAGTACTGAATAGGTGTCCCAACAGGTGTCGGGCAGAGAAGCAGGAAATCTAAGGTCAATAGTGTGATATGACCATGTGTATGAAATGGGAAAGTATATAGACTTAATCTTTATGCCCTACACTCTTTCAAATTTTGAATGGAAATAGTAGAACCTGGCCAGATTTCAAAACAGGCAAGTGACATCTCCACTTAGGGTGTCTCATGCCCAGGGCATCGCTCAGTGTGGACAGGAGGCCTGGATGGAGGTGATGTGTTAAGAATGACTGGAGTAGGGTAAGGATTGATGGTAAAAGATGCCCCCTCCCCCCAAAAAAAAACCCGTCACCATAAAACCCTGACACAGAGGCGGCAATAACAGTCAAGGTCCATGTACTGAATAAACTAGCAAGCTCAGCAGGGATATGGGCATGGGAGAAAACATCATGGATCTAGTCACCAAATTATGGCATAAGGTATACAACAAGTCTTATAAAAGGTTGATCCTGATCATTAAATAACCAGGGCACAGAACAATGCCAGAACTCGATGCAAAGTGTCAGTGTTCACCTCAAGTGCCTTACGTCCTTCCTGACGTGGCCAGGATGTGGCTGCTGCTGTGCAGAGAGTGCAGTGGCGGAGACCTGTGGCTGACACTCTTCGTCCATGGGCTTCCTTCTTGTCTTCTGTGCTTGGAGACCCCTCTACTCGTCCACCGTCCTCCAGGACACAGTTGCAGCAGGGGAGAGAAGCATGGTTTTCTGGGTTGTCTCTGAATGAGACTGTGCCAGAATGGCAGTTGAAGCAGGGTTTCTACCTACAGCTGCGCCACCCTAGCCTTGCCTGATTACCCTCTTCCCCATCCATCCTGTCATGTCACTTTACCGTAGGAAGGGAGGAGAGACAAGAGCCACTTGTTTTCTGTGTTGTACACCTGTGTATAGTAAATAGAACTTGTGGTATTATGACATATCAGGCAAATATTAGAGACAAATAATATGAATATTTATAAACTGTATTAAAAAGGTTTTTGTATTTTTATTAATTTCTTTAATATCTGGTACCTAGGCCAAATTACCTTTTCTTAGTTTTACTTTGAAAATAACTTTATTTAAAAGCTAATTGAACTTCAAACTGATTTAAAAGGTATAATTGCAATGAATTTGGTCATTATAGGCATAATAAATAACATTCAATGCATAACACTAGAAGATTATACCTTTTCCCCTTGTCTACTTCTACAGAGAATTTAAGGAAATTTACTGTTTAAAACTCTTATAAATCAATATAATTAGAGAGTATTCAAAAGACATATCAAAAGCTCATTAACAGGAGAATGAGGGAACTTCCAGGTACCAGGAGTATTTGTTATGACAAGTAAGCACTTAATTCACTGTGAAATGTCTATATAGTAACATGGTCGCCTGTATAGTCCATATTCTTGAGAAGTATGTAAATAACAACAACAACAACAATAATAATAATTAGAAATGTATATCCCACTTACCGTATACCAGATACTATCATAAGCACATTGCATATACTATATGATTAACTTCTTATAACTCTAAAGTTCAGTTTACAGTTATTATCCCAATTTTGCAGATGAGGAAATTAAAATAAGTCACTTGCCCATCTAGGAAGGACAGACGTGGGAGACCACCCTCCTGGTTTGATTCCAGGTCCTATGCTCTCAACCCTCCCTTTCAATTATTAAGTTAATGTCTATATGGATAATATTTTAATATTATACAGAATAAATTTTAATTTAATTCTCAGATTTTAATTTTTAAGAAAAATACAGATTTGTTCTTTATTTTTTTTAATTTAAAAAAAATATGTATTTTATTGATTTTTTACAGAGAGGAAGGGGAAGGGATAGAGAGTTAGAAACATCAATGAGAGAGAAACATTGATCAGCTGCTTCCTGCCCACTCCCTACTGGGTATGTGCCCGCAACCAAGGTACATGCCCTTGACCGGAATCAAATCTGGGACCTTTCAGTCTGCAGGCTGACGCTCTATCCACTGAGCCAAACAGGTTAGGGCTAGATAATGTTTCTTATAGTGTCCATCTGTAAACCATGAAGGAATAATAATTTTTCTATTTCTTTATTGATTAAGGTATCACATATTTGTCCTCATCCCCCCATTCCTATCCCAAACCCCTCTCCACGCATGCCCCCACACCCCTGTTGTCCGTGACCACTGGTTAGGCTTATATGAATGCATACAAGTCCTTTGGTTGATCTCTCCTCCTTACCCCCACCCTCTTCTACCTTCCCTCTGAGGTTTGACAGTCTGATCGATGCTTCCCTGTCTCCGGGTCTGCTTTTGTTCATCAGTTTATGTTGTTCATTATTTCCCCTAGATGAGTGAGATCATGTGATACTAGAAATACACTTATAAGAACCGAAAATGAGACAAGCAATAATGGTTATGCTGCGAGGCAAATGAATCAGTCTGTAGTGAGTTTCTTTCTGGGCCAACAGTTCTTTTGAGTCCCAATTTCAATGTCAAACAGTTCCTTATGTGTACATGTCAGCAATGATATTTCAGTTCTGGATGGTGGACAAATGGTGGTAATGCAGGTCCGACCCTCTCTGGTTTGGTCCTGGGCAACCTGCAGTGATGCCCAGCTGCTGACTGCTAGTATGGCAAGGCATCATCAGCATCTTCCATCTCTGGACTGTTTCTCTTCTGTCTCCATGGCTGGAGCAGTCCTGTCAATTTCTCTCTGTTGCAGGAATCCACACTTGGAGGTGTTTTCTGAAAATATACAAACATATTCTTGACCAAAAGTTAATAAAAGAATCCTTTCTATAAATATGACTTGGGATCCTTTTTCATTTTTTTGCCCAAACGATTTTCCTTTGGCTTGTTTTGACACCATGTGTGTTTTTCATGGGTGTCTTGCTGTTAGCATTTCAAATGAAAGTTAATTTTCTAAAGTAAAAATTTTCTAGAATCTACATGTAATTTACTTACAGGATATTTTTCCTTACATGATATTCTCCTACTATCCCCCCTTTTTTTATTTAAATATTAGGAGGCTTTTGGAAATTTTATAATGTAGTCTTGATAGCTTTTAACATGTCATGAACCTAAAGCAGTCATATTTTAATGCAAAAAAGGAATAACAATGTTTAAAATTATTGGTATCAGCAAATTTTCTTTATTTCTGTAGATTGTGGGTATCTTATTATGTTCTTTTATTAAAATCTGGCTTTTAACTTCTTTGTTGTCTTTTTCCTCTCTTCACCACCCTCCTATCCATCCCACTAAAATAACTGGCAACAGTTTTTGCCATAATCACTCCTGAGCACTGGGCTAAGCACTGGGGAAACAATGGGTAGTAAGACCAAAACTCCTGTGTGTTTTTTTCTTATAAAGGTTATATTTTAGAGGGAGAGACAAGCTACAAATTATTATTTTATGATTGTGGATTTAATTACAAGTACTGTATAGAAATTCTATGGGATGGGAAAGCCAAGAAACTTTATGTAGTGGGGGATCTGGGAAACCATCCATGAGGAAGTAATATTTGAGTTGAGAAATAAATAGAATAACAAAAATTAGAAGTTTGCAATTTGGGAAATTATAGAGGTTTATGAAATCTTTCTAAGTCCTCAGAGCAGCTGTTGCTTGTTTATATTACCAGATGTTCTTTCTCAGATCCCTGTGCATTATCATGTGGTATTAGTGTCTTCCCTGCAGTTTCTGGACATCAGAATCTGCTTACCCAACTAACTCTCTGAATCAATTTAATGCTAGTTTGCTCAGAATTTAACCCTCAGGCATTTGAAAAATCAGCTTCCCAGTGTTTTCTATATGCAGGACTCTTGGCGTTGCTCCATTTACATCTGCATGAAGAAGATGGGTCTTTCTCCAGCCCACAAAGACTTCTTCTTTCTCTACTCTTGGGGGGACTGCAAATTTTGAGGCTGGCTTCTGAAACCACTATCATTATTCTTATTCTCGTCGCCCTGGTGGAGGAGGATGTTCTCCATCTGACCTCCAGACATTCCTCTCCTGAACTGCCTTTCTCTAACAGACCCCACTTTATCCAGCGCAGAAGTTTTGTTGAAAAAGTTTTAGTCACTTCTCTCTTATCAATGTCTTCATTCGGTGTTCCTGCAGCATGCTTCCTAGGCATTTTTAGGTTTCTAACCTTTGGTGAAGTTCAACTTGATACCCATTCTTTTTCAACTGATTAAAATAGTAAATGTGATCATTTCAGAAGCCTGCCTGTTGGTTGTCATCCTGCCCTCACAGTTCCTAGTTGATGAACTCTCTTTTTGTTGAAAATGTTTGAATTTCAATTTCTTATCTCAGGTATTCTTCTAAGCCAGAGTCAATTTGTAGGAGAGAAATGATGACCATTCTGGGCTTTTGACTGATCAGTCTAGTACTTTAGACGTTAAGTTTTCTCTAACACCATATTTTGCTAACACTCAGAATAATAAGATTTTACAATTTGTTTGAAGTACTAAACACGTCCTCAACTAACCCGGATACATTTCCCTTAAATAGCCTATGGCTGGCTGCCTCTCTTCCTTCAAGTCTTTTTGCACAGATAGTCCTTTCTCAATGATTCCTACTCGGACCACCCTATTTAATGTTCCAGGATCACTTCAACTGCAGCTCTCCAGCAATCTTCATTAACTAACCCATCTTTGTTTTTTATGTTATTCCATAGCACATAGCAGCTTTTAACCTCATATAAAGTTACTTATTTATTACATCTACTGTTTATTGTCTGTCTTCTGATTCTAGAGTGTAAATGTGGCAAATGTTTACTCTGTTTACTGATGTGTATATGCCAGTCACCGTGAACACTGCAATCAACAAATATTTGCTGGATGATTTAACACAATATATAAAAACATTGCAAGCATTTAGTAGAAAAATAAATGGGCCATTTTAAAATAGTATTTAGAAATCTAGGAAGAAAAGTGAAGAAATAATGTGGAAAAGCAAAACTTGAATGAGTTTTTGTGTGCATGTACAAGCATGCATACTTGCGTAGTTCACAACAAGGTATTACTATTAAGATTTACTTAATAAATTATTTTTATATTTCCTATACAAATTTTCCAAAGGCATTATTATACTAAACATACTAAAAACATTTAGTATAAGTTGTTTTTCTCTTTAGACCTAGAATATATTTAGTATAATAAAACATATGTATATACATATATACACACACACACACACACACACACACATATATATATATTGTGTGTGTGTGTGTGTGTGTGTGTGTATATATGTATATACATATGTTTTATTATACTAAAACTCCTGTGTGTTTTTTATATATATATATAATGTTTTTATTGATGTTAGGGAGATAAGAAGGGAGAGATAAAAACATGGATGAGAGAGAAACATCCACCAGCTGCCTCTTGAACGCCCCCTACTGGGGATCGAGCCTGCAACCCCAGCTTGTGCCCTAACCGGAATTGAACCAGTGACCTCTTAATGCATAAGTCAATACTCAACCAACTGAACACCACTGGCCGGGCTAAAAGCATTTGTATTTTAATGAAAATTAGAAATAATAAAAAATTTCTATCAGTTGGTATAGAGCTTATTATATAAAAAATTATTAAGTATGAGATAAGTAATAAAAAGTATTCAAATAAAACTGATATAAGACTAAAAATACTACAATTAAGTTTAATAGTTTTTGTCAGGCATTTTATGATTCAACTTTATTTTTCAAAATTGTATAAACTTTGTTTAAGATATAGTGGTTAAGACCATGGACTCCAGAATCAATATGTTCAAATCCTAAATTTCCATCTCCTTAGTTCTGAGATATTGAACAAGTTTTAAAATACACCTCAATTATTTTTTAAAATATATTTTATTGATATTTTACAGAGAGGAAGGGAGAGGGATAGAGAGCTAGAAACATCGATGAGAGAGAAACATCGATCAGCTGCCTCCTGCACACCTCCCACTGGGGATGTGCCGCAACCAAGGTACATGCCCTTGACCGGAATCGAACCCGGGACCCTTCAGTCCGCAGGCTGACACTCTATCCACTGAGCCAAACCAGTTTCGGCACACCTCAATTTTTTTGTGTCTGTAAATCACTTAAAACACTGTCTGGCAAAGTGTAAGCACTAAGAACATTTATTACTGAGCTATTCTTTAGAAAAGTTTTAATGAAATGATTGGCTTTGGGTCTAGAGAAAACCATATTATGGTTCACATGCAGAATTAAGTACCAGTAATGCACTGCTAAAAATATTCAAGAAGAGAAAATTCTAAGTGGTACACTAATGGCCTATAATTTCTCGTGCTGGAATCAATATAGAAATCTCAAGAAGAAAATAAACAGAACTTGACTCTAATATAGCCCCTAGACTATTCAAAAAGATTTGTTACAAAAATATATTAAAAACCTGGTATTATTGTTTCACAAATGTTACATGCATATATTGTAGTTAGTGCTATAGATAGAAAGTGCGAAGGCATCCCTGGCCTTTGGGCTTCTTCTCCAAATGAAGCAGACAGAAGTGAAACAACCAGTATAATTATCTCAGTGGGCACTCTAAAAAAGTGAGCCCGATGTGTAAATTCAGAGTTTTTATTAATTACAGGGTGAGAAGATTTCTGCCTTTGTCAAAGTTTAGATGTATGCAATAAAATGCTGAATCGCGCTGCTCAACTTTAGTGCCCAGGAGCTCTGATACAGATGAATTTTTTCCCTAAGGGAGAACACTTCTTTATCCAGTAGGATGCTTGGGCCTGATGCTTTGGAAATGCACTTTGACTAACACCTACGTTTTCTTTGTTTAATGCTGCAGAAATTTTTGAGTTGTTTTCCTTTGTAGACCTATAATTCAAAGGGAAAAATAAATCAGTATTGTGTACCTCAAGCACAGAGTAAATTGCATTTTGTGAGCTAAGTAAAGAACTTGAAATACTGAACGTAAGAGAGAAACAGTCATGTACTTCATAACAAACTTTGGTCAGTGAGGGGCTGCATATACATCAAGGGTCCCCTAAGATTATAATGGAACTGAAAAATTCCTGTCACCCTAGTGATGCCATAGACATCATAACATTGTAGCCCTATCAATTACTACGCGTGTTTGTGGTGATGCTGGTATAAACAAACCCACTGCACTGCCAGTTGTATAAAAATATAGAATATACAGTTATGTACAGTACATATTATAATAGCAACTAGAGGCCCATTGCAGGAAGATTCCTGCAAGAATAGGGCTTCCTCGGGCCTATTCCTGCAAGAATAGGGCTTCCTGCGGCCGTCTGCGCTGCCCCGCCTGCTTCCCTCCCTTCTCTGCTGCCCCACCTGCTTCTCCGCAGCTTCACTCCTTTCTGCAGCACTTGGCTTCCTTCTACCCTGTCTTTAGTCTTTGCTCTGCACCTGGGTATGCAAATTAACCACATCTTGGTTGGGTTAATTTGCATACTCACTCCTGATTGGCTTGTGGGCGGGGCTTGTGGGCGTAGCGGAGGTACGGTCAATTTGTGTGTTTCTCTTCTATCAGATAGGATCAGTGACTATATTACTGGTTTATTCATTTACTGTACAATATATGCTTTATTGTTATTTTAGAGTGTACTCTTTCTGCTTATTAAAAACTTCGCTGTGAAGGACTATGCCATTTTACACCTGTGACAGCCTCATGTCATGTTTACCACATCTCTTGATTGCATCATTTTCTCTGTTTGAGTTAATCTCTTTGTAAAGTAGCATGCTGTACGAGCTTGTACTGTACAATCAGTAGGCTTTGCCATGCATCCTAGGTGTGTATAGGCCAGGGGTGGGCAAACTTTTTGACTCGAGGGCCACAATGGGTTCTTAAACTGGACCGGAGGGCTAGAACAAAAGCATGGATGGAGTGTTTGTGTGAACTAATATAAATTCAAAGTAAAGGAGCAGAGGGGAGAGCAAGAGAACCCTCCGCTCTTTCAGCTCCGCGGGCCGGATAGAACAGCCGAATGGGCCAGATCCGGCCCGCGGGCTGCAGTTTGCCCACGGCTGGTATAGGCTATATACCATGTAGGTTTGTGTAAGTGCACCTAGTGATGCATTTCTCAGAATGTATACCTGTCATTAGTGCATGACTGCACTGAGATGGTCTGTAAGGCATAGCACTGGATAATTGTTTACATGAATGAAGAGCTGGAACAGGGAGATGCTGTCTTATATTTGAGATTGACTTGGAGGAGCATTGAGTAAAGAATGAATGAAACCTTTCCCTTTCGACGTATGGAATAATATTTACTATTTAAATGATAAAGGAAAGGGTAACTTTGTTTGCTGCTTCTAGATAAGTATCTTGTGTTGTCTACTGAGCACCTTATTACATGCCAGGCACCTAAATCCAGGATACAAAGAGGAATCAGATGGTTCCTGCCCTTGAAGAACTCACAGCCTAGTATAGGAAATAATATAAAAACATATATGCTGTGGGGAGCATTGTACTACATATGTATTCAAGGTATTAGGAAATCTAACAAAAGGGGCATCTAATCTAGTTGGAGAGGAGTGGGTTATGGAAACCTTCATGAAGTCATAAAAGTTGAACTAATTACAAAGAATGAGATAGGAGACTTCCTGGGTAAGATGACAATTGATATGTCTTTAACTATTCATACGTGTGCACCCCTACACACACCCACAGAAGCACACACACTGTTAAAAAGAGAATGAAGACGAAGAAAGTGTAAAATTGAATGCAATGGAAAAAAAACTAGCAGCCAAGGACATGAGGAGGATCTTCTGAAGGAGCACTGTCATTGCCCTCAGGAATGATTCTCAGCACACTGAACCTTGTATAAGACTATTTTTTTTTTTTTTAGCGAAGTGTTTCATAAGTGAAAAAGAGCCCAGTCATTCTAACAAGGATGGCAAAATGCCTTGACTGAGGCGTTCTCATTTCTCCTGCAATCTCATTACAAAACTATGGCTAGATCACAAAATATTTAGCCCTAAGTGTAGCTTGGATGGGGAAAAACTCATTTCATGTCTAAGAAACCACTCCTACTTTCTCAGAGCAAGTACTCAGGTCATAGATTTTGAGAAGTGATGTGAAGAAAAAGGAGCTAAATGGTATCATAAAAATTTCATTTTTAGAGAGCCTATGAATTGCATCCAATTGCCCCCATCTTATAGGTCAGAAAACTGAGGTTTAGAAATGCTAAGTAACTTGCTCTCGATCACAGAAGTAAGAAAGCTCTGGAATGAGAATTTGCAGTCATTCCTGGGAGCCAAAACTGTTGATTTTTCTGACACATCATGTGATTCTTAGCCTTCAATAATTATCTTTCCTTTTCAGCTAATTTTGAAGACATTGGGCTAAGGAAGAAAGAATGAGCCAAACTGAAATTGTTTTATTTCTCTTTGTGTCTCACTTCTATGAGTAAAGTTTGGAGAAGGCAGAGGCTAGCTTTTAGAATGACGTGCTTAGTTCATTCTGACTCTTAATCTTTCAGACTTGACCTACTCGTCTACGAATGCTCTTGTACCTTTTCAATTCCCATCAAAACTGCAGAACTCAGTGCACATTCTTTCATTCTCTCTTGCTTTGGAAATCTACCTCAGCTTTTTAAAACTTTTCTCCCCTGGCCCACAAAAATCAGTGCTGGCTTACCTTCTCCCACATATTTAGTATTATTTCTGTGTGCACTGTTTTCATTCCCCTAAGCGGTTTAAAGGCCTGATGTACACAGATTATGATACAACTTTCTCCCTGAGACCCCAAAGTACAAGCTGAGCAATCTGCATTCTCCAGGACCCCTGCTGTCAGAAAGGATCCTGGTTAACTTCGTCCTAAATGGAAATGAAACTATATGATGTCATATCTTGACTACCTACAGTGAACCTGGTCATTGTACAGTTTATTGCATGTTTCCAAGTGCATTATTTTAATTTACATTGTATTGAGTGTATTTATATGACTTAGCTCTTGTAATGATCGGGATGTGTTTATTTTTAATCCACTTGCTAATGAATGAAGTAATTACACTTGTTCTTCTGGCCTCCATGTCATTGAAAGGCTTGGATTTCACATCTTATACTGTTTAATAAATTAGTTTAGCTTGGTTAGAGCTTTTAAAAGGTGGAGTTCATTTTATTTGGTAGAGTGTGATAGCAGTTCCCTTGCCTGAGGCTTTGTGTTTTGTTAATTGGGTTGGCTGCCAGCTTTTCACATAGAAACTGAAGTTGTCCCTTAGTACTGTTCTCCTTTTCCTTTCCTAACTTGAGGATCTATTACTGTTTGTACAAATCTAAACCTTTCCATTTGTGTACCACACCTGATCTTACTTTTGTAAATTTTTGTCAGCAAGCTCAAGGACAGCCTATGCTTTTTATTATTAATATGATGGAGAGGTTTTATGATTTTCCGACACCCCCCAAAAAAATAAGATGTTTAAAATTATACATATGGTACAAAAAATAGACAATTTTCTCTTTACTTAGGGTTTTCCAGTTCGATTTGTCTTCCATAAAATTGTAAAAGTCACTGGAGGGAGCTATTATAGCTTACCATATGTAGAATTACCATAAAGAGCAGCTGTTAGATACAGCAGTTTTTGATCTTGATTTCATGTTTCTGGTATATTTATTAGCTGTGTTTTATGTGACTCCACATAAGTGTATATTTATTAAGTGCTGGTGGAAATCAGCACACAGCTATAGGCTACAAGCAGCTTATATGAGGGGCAAAGGAAACAGATATCTACAGGAAGAACTCAGGTTTGGGACCGAGCAGTCCTCAGGTCACATGTCCCCTGGGCAGCTTGGCAGACACAACCTTCCTCAAGTTAGTCCCAGTAGCCTCAGTTTCCTCATGTGTTCATGGGGGTAATCATAATGCCTTGCTCATCAATGTGGGTTAAGGTTCAAACAGGACGACAGGTATTTAATGGGTAATACAGGGACTGGCATATCATATGTTCATTACTATATTCTGACTTTTTTATGATGAATAATCAGAATTTCTAAAAATCAGTAATTATATTTTTAAAATCAAGGCAGATTCCTACTAGGGACCCTGATAAAATAGTTTTTTCATTTTCATTGATGCTCAATACAGATGATTATTTTTAGTCTAAGAATGAAGTATTTAGAATTGAGGAAACTTCTGAATAGAGCTAAATCATGGTCATGAATGTAGAGTTTGTACTACATTAGATAATTTTTTTTTAATCAGTACTCAAAATACATACTAGTAGGAGTTATTTCTTCCAAGAAGTATAAACTATTTTGGAGGTAGAGCTGTTGTGTGTTCAAAATTGATTTATGTTATTAAGGCACATGAAACTATTATAACTAGAAATATATGAATAAAGTACATTTCAGCAGTTCATGTTACTGGGAAACCCCTGGTTGGGCTTGGGCTACCTGTCACTGTGCCCGATAACGAAGGCAGCGTTGACTCATATTAGACGTTTATTGAGAAAGCTAGCCAACCAAGAAGACAAGGTGCTTACAAGCCTCAAATCCTGCCTTCCAGCAAGGTGCAGGGGACAGGATTATATAGGGGAAGGGGCCAGGGTGAGACCAGGAATGGACGTCATCAGCTATTGTCCTTTAGTCATCAGGCGATAAGATGATGTTGATGAGATGATGTTTTGACTCCTGGTGGGTCAGCCTGACATGACCATGCTTATCGGTTCTGCTTGCTGGATTCACAGCTGAGTCACCTCAATCGCTTTGCACAAGCCTTGAAAAGGAAACTTAAGGAAAGACTTAACCCCTATTCACATAAGTATATGTGTTCTAAGATTTAAAATAACATGATTACTTTTCAGATTAATTTAGGTGCTCTATCAATTAGGTTATAGGTCCCCCTATTATTCATAAATTTTAATGTGCATCAGAATTACCCAAATGGCTGCTTAAAGAATAAACTGCTGAGCTCTAACCCCAGAGTTACTGATTCAGTAGATCTGAACTGAGGCCCAATACTTTTCTGCTTCTCTAACAAGTTCCCCACATGATGCTATTGCAGCTGGTCCAGGAACCAATTTTGAGAACCTCTGGTGTTAATTCTGAAACTGAGAAGGCTCTCAAATTACCCATCATGCAAGCTAACAAGTTAGCCTGCTGGTTTTATACACATATACTAACAGAAGACATGAGACCTTAGGTTAGAGACACAAGTAGCTTATTACTCACAGAAAAAGCAGCAGCCAGAGAACTAACTATCTTGCTCTGGTTGCAGCTCCCCACAACCTCAGGCCCCACAGGGCAATGCTCTAAGGCCAGATGTTTACCTGCACTTGCGGGAGGTGTGAATCATAGGGGAAGACACCAAAATCAAGTAACCAGGCATCATTGTTTCTCAACAATGGGTGAAAAGGGCATGTTAAAATGACAGCTATTTCAAATTTCTAATCAAATATCTTTTCCATTTTCTCTTCATGAATAAGTTATAACAATAAGGATTTATTAAATTTCCCCATACATATATTATATTTCAGTAATTCTTTTGCCCATGTCATGGATCTTCTTAAGCACTATTAAGTATAGATGCAATTCCTTCAGGTCACAAGGTGAAGTAGGCAGAGAGAGATCTTCACAGTCAGCTTCACCCTCCGTTGCCACTTGTTAACATCCTGGCTTGATGTGAAACCTTACTTAACTTCTCTGAGTCCCAGTTTCCTCACTTGTGCAATTGGCATCCTTTCCTTATTCTATTGTTAAAAGATTAAGATAATTTTGATCTAGTGCTTTGTATAGCACCTATCACACAACAAGTTTTCAAAAACGGTAATTAGAATTATTAGGTGTGCCATAGTCAGAGTCCTCTGCTAATCCAAACTAATGCACAGATCTATTTCATGCCCAATTTAGGTGAAATACCAGTGTCGTTACCAGGAAAATAACTTCACATGATGCACCACTTATGGCGAAGTGCTATTGGGTGATTAATTGGAGGTTTAAATACATCTATTTGTCTGAGCAGGAAGTGGCTGCTTTGCCAGGCCTAGGAGAACTGCTTGGGCAAATGCCACCTGTTCCACCAATTTGTCCACAGGTGATGGGAGAAGATAGAAAAATATACTTCCCCTTGGTGATAACCTGGCTTCCAAAATGTGGTGGCAGGTGGTTATTTATTCTCTTGCAGCTGAAGTTGCCAACATATAGAGGTAAAGAATTACTTGGGAACACAAAATATTTCATCCAACAGGGAAGGTAGACATTACAGAGCTATTAATCAAGGCAGCCAAGCTGAAAGGGGCATTAACTGCAGGACTGAGGAGAGAAGGAGACTGGAGTCAAACTATAAAATGATTCAAGATTGAAGGAGGATGAACTAACTGACCTGCAGATTTTAGAAATTCAACAAATTGTCCCAGAGAACATGGAACTGAAAATATGAGCATGTGTTTCATTTGGGTGGTCTAGTTATTTTCTCATTGCCAGAATGTTTTCTTTAATTTGCTGTGTTCTCTCCACCAACAGGGACCTAGTTTGTTTTCTTCTCTACATTTGTGTGTTTGTGTTGGCGTGTGTATACCCCAGTTTTGAACTGTGAGAGCTATAAAGGTGACACCACCTGTGTCCTCAGTGAATTTACAATTGAGTAGGAAGGTAATGCATAAAGTGATAATAAAGCAAAGTCTAGCAAAATCAAGACAAGGAGAGAATGGGCTAGAAAATATGTTTCTACCTTCATAGCAATTGGCTTGAGTATTGCATATTTACTAAGAGCCTGGATTATGGAGTGAGAATGTCTTTCTCTGCGATAAATCTTGGTCCTGTTATACACCAGTAAGCCTGTTTCCTCATTGCTAAAATTGTATAATACAATAAAGATGAAATGAGTTGACAGATGTCTGACCCATAGTGAGCACTCAATAAATACTGACTCACTTGACTCTCTCATTACTTCAATTATTAGTCTCTTTAAACACAATTTATAAGAACTTTCCTTAAGGAGGTAAAGAGGAGGCCTCTTAGAAGACTGTATGTGATAGTAAGTAATATTTCTTAAGGATAAACCTGTGTTTCAGGTACTTGCTCAGCATTTTACCTACATTTATTTGATTTTATGAATATTCCTAAGAACTAGGTACCTTCTTACCCCCACTTTATAGATAATGAAATAGAAGATTAGACAGTTTATGTAATTTGTCTAAGGTCACATAGTTAGTAAGAGGTAAATCCATTTATTTGTCTGTCCATCTGTTTATCTGTCTCTCCGCTCTCTCCTGGGAATGTAGAAAGTCTCTTAAACACTGATTGCATTAAGGAAATGAAGTAGGAATGCATTATTTTAAAATATTCTGTCTTAGTATTAAAACCTTGAATTCTCTCTGATATGAAGTTGGGGTGAAGGTGAGGTGGGGAGGAAATGGGCTGCAGAAAACCATTAAAATGCTACATTCTGCATCATAGTTGTTAATTATTTTAAACGCTATAAGTTTCTCTGAGTTAAAAGCTTTTTGTCATAAAGATATTGATTATCTATTCAGGAAAACACATACAAACATAACCTCTTTAACAAATGTCAAATTGTCTTTTACACCTCTGAATAAAAATGAGACTTGGTAATGACATATAGTCTAGAGAATCGGAGAGTTGGTGACCTAATTGTTTTGTCTTTGTCTATGGAAACCTCCAAGAGGACACTCTACTTTTCAATGAGTCAGTATCGTTTTGGAGTGTAGTTTAGTCTGACATTGCCAGAATCAGTGTTCTCATTTTAATCATTGTAACTGTGATCTCTATTAATATTATTAAATGTAACATATAAGCCAGATTTTACCTGTCTCTTCTAGAAATTAGAAGAGTTGCTTCAGAGTTAAAGTTGGCTCCATCACAGACATTTTTTCAGAGTTATTATTGCAGGTAGTGTTGCCTCTATTCCATATGGCATCTGTACAATAATCACATTCTTCATTATTGGAGCCAGCCCCTACCTTTGGCCATTTGCTTTTATCATCTAGCACTATGCAGAGAAATAAGAAATATCTGTGGCAGCTTCCAGATGTTAGGATCATAATTACCTTTGTCCTTAAAGAGCACCTTGATGCTGTCTCCTTTTCACTGTGTTCTTTGGAATACTGCGTGTATTGTGATCACAGCTTTCTTTATCCAATCTTTCCTAATAATAGAGAAACATGTAAATTGACCGTACCTCCACTACGCCCACAGCCAGAGTGAGTATGCAAATTAACCCAATAAAGATGGCAGTTAATTTGCATACATACCTGGGTCCTGGGAACCTCCTTGGCACCCAGGTCACTCCCAGCCGGCCATCCCATGGAGGCTTTAGGCTTGGGGGACGGGGGTACCCGCTTCCCAAGCCTGAAGCCTGGGGCAGAGGCTGTAGGCTTGGGAAGAAGCCAAGCCTGGGATCGGAGGGCTTGGGAAGGGGCTGAGCCTGGAATCGGAGGGAAGGGGAAAAATCAATGAAAACATATCCTCAGGTGAGGATAAAAAGAAAAATAAAGAAAGAAATGTCATATCTTATGAAAGGCACATCTTGAAAATGCCTAAAGAAAGTTGTCATTTTTTCATGGTGAAGGGACTGGAGTCCGTGTTGATGAAAATACATTGGTGGCTGCGGTGACTGGCAGTGGCTGCAGTAGCGGGGTGATGGGGCTGGCGCCTTCCCCTGATCAGCCTGGTCACCTCCCACAAAGGGAGGATAGACTGCTCCAACAGGGAGCGGGCCTAAGCCATCAGTAGGACATCCCCTGAGGGCTCCCAGTATGTGAGAGGGGCAGGCTGGGCTGAGGGACCCCTCCCCCGTGCACGAATTTCGTGCACCGGGCCCCTAGTCCTATATAATAAAAGGGTAATATGCAAATTGACCCTAATGGCAGAACGACTGGTCGCTATGATGCACACTGATCACCAGGGGGCAGATGCTCAATGCAGGAGCTACCCCCCTGGTGGTCAGTGCGCTTCCACAGGGGGAGCACCCTCAGCCAGAAGCCGGCTCATGGCTGGCCAGCGCAGCGGTGGTGGCAGGAGCCTCTCCTGCCTCCGTGGCAGCACTAAGGATGTCCCACTAACAGCTTAGGCTTGCTCCCTGCGTGGGAAGTGGGCCTAAGCTGTTAGTCAGACATCCCCCAAGGGCTTCCAGGCTGCCAGAGGGATGTCTGATGGTCAGCTTAGGCCTGATTCCCCAGGGAGCGGGCCTAAGCCAGCAGTGGACATCCCCTGAGGGTCCTGGACTGCAAAAGGGCACAGGGCAGTGCAAATTTTTGTGTACTGAGCCTCTAGTCAAGTAATAATATTCATATTTTCAAGGCTATTCCTTCCAGAGGAATCATAAGTGGGTTACAGTGGATCTTCTCTGCTCACTCATGCTGTTGGCATTTCCTAGCACGATGAGGATAGGGTTGCAGACAGACTGAACTTCACTCCTGTAGTGATTAGCAGCTTCTCTCTGTTAGTATACTTTAAGACTCTTTACCCCAAACTGCTTCATCTTTTTAAAACTTACTTTACAAACTCTACTGATGATGATGCTTTCACATCCTGCCATTTAAAGTTGCACATAAGGTTTCTTGAAGAAAAGGATGTGTAGAATGAAACATCATGAAATTATTTTCCCCAAAGTGAACAGACCCTGTCAGTTACTTTTTAAAAATGTTTATATTTACTTTTAATGGCCCTTCATCCTTAAGTAGCTACTAATATATTTAGGTGATAGTACTGATTCAGGAAGCCAAAATAAATTTAATCCTTCTGCTACATAATATCTCTTAAGATATTTAAAAGCACAAATATTTTCCTAACTTCTCCAGTCTACATATTAACATCCTCACTTTTTTTAATTATCAGTCATATTGCAAGCTTTCAGGAACATTTAATTAATTCAGAAAGCACTTGAACTCATCAATGTTCCTTTTGAAAAGTGACTCCCATAAATCAGTGTTGTACATCAGATGGGGTCTGATTTGTGTCGAATACAATGAGATGATCACTTCATTTCATTCTGCAGCCTAATATATTATTAGCTTCTTTTGACAGCTTTGTATGCAATAGACTGATATTGAGCCCACATTGCCACTTCCTATCACTTTTCCCATTTATTTTGTCATCATTCATATGACCCAATGTCGAAACAAGTTTCCCACAGCCTATGTGGCTAAGGTTGACATTGTGAACAAACTCATTACTATTTTTTTGATAAAGTACTATAAAGTGATGTGACTGAGAGCAGTTAAGACAGTATATTATACTGTATGCTAATATGTGACGTATTTCCTGAAATTATCTGCTATGATCACATCCATATTCTGTACAATCTGACTTTAAGCTGGAAGCATGCTGGCATGGCATAACTAAAAGTGTGCTATTTCTTTCAGTGCTTGGCCTGATTATATGATCACAGAACATGTTGCTTCTACTTTTTAAGTGCAGAAAGTTAACAAGGCTTTGCTTTCTTAAATATAGATACTGATTTAGTAATGCTTCAATTATGGGAAACCCCTCTTTTCAGGACGAAGGCATTTTAGTATTTTCTGAAATGCTGGCAATGTTGGACATAAACTAGATGTATTACTTTGCTTGGGTTGAAATGAAAATTGATGAGTTTAGCTAAAACTATCTTATGCTTTGTATACCCTAGTTTTATTTTATAAGGGACTAATTTATTAGAGTATATGTTATCAACAGGTACTTTATATGTATCAGCTCTATTCACAAAATCATGTTATGCCACCATTAGAAAATGCCATCATATTTACTTTTTTGTCAAAAACATTTTCAAAGATATGTATAGCAATTAGAGATAATGATCAAGTAGATTATTAATAAAATGTTTAGATATTTCTTAGTGACACAAGTTCTCATAACCAAGTAGAATTATTTTTAGAGTTAATTAAATAGACTCCCTTTTTTCTAGGAGTTTTATTCAGAGAAAGTCTTCTTAATGATATACAGAATCATAAAAATAGGAAGTATCGATGTATATGTATATTTATATTATATTTATTTGTATATATGCATTTATCTATGTGTGTATTTATTTATTTGTTTGTTTATTTATTTATTTTGTGTAAGAATGTGTAAGACTAAGGAAATTAAAAAGTGAGCTCAATGTATTTTTTCCAAAGAAACCCCGAATACTTACCTGGCAGAAAAATAGCTGTATTCTCTTAGCGATACTGGAAACAATTGGAAACAGCAACTGATACATAGGATGAGTGAAAGCTAAAAATAACCAGTATCAATGCAAGCTTTGTAGGTGGAACACATTTTTTAAAATTTGAAAGCAAGAAAACAAAATACAACTGTATGACTCTGACATTTCTCCAACATTTACATGTCTTAGAAGCAGCTGCCTTCTATTAATTATTGGCATAATATAGATATAAATTCTAGCACTCAAAAGGTATTACTTTTTAAAATTTCAAATGATAAAAGAGGAAATATAATAAAATTAGGTTGATAGTTTATTCCAAAATAGTAGGGAAAATTAACATATTTCTTGTAGGTTATGTCAAGTTCTAACCAAAGACAATTTTAGGGTTAAAGAGAAATTTATTTTTGTATTAAGACCATAAAAACAAACAAACAGACTCATTTGGGAAGAACAGAGGGTGGAATTAGTAACAATAGCTTAAATTTTTCATCAGAGGTAATCAGTCATTGAATATTTCATGCCAATTCTCTGTGCCCCATGCTGTCAGAATCACAATTATAAGATGTGATGATTGTTTACTTCAGAATTTGGAAGATAAGACACAAGGGGAATGTGTCATTGTAAATGCTAAAAATTGTATTGTTTTTGTCATACTGTAGGAGATGGATAATATTTGATAGATTACTATTTAAAAGTTATTATAAACAAATGAGTGGGTGGTGGGATGGGAAGACTGGAGGAACAGTGTAGAATTGTGAAAATATCCATAACCTGAGATATTTTAATCCCAGCTCTACCATTAACTAGGTATATGATGATTTGGAAATAAATACTTAAAATTATACTAATCATATGTTTTTGGACAAGTAATTTATTTACTCTGGGCCTTAGTTTCTTCATTTGTTTTAAGTGAAGTCATGAAGTCAGAGATATTACCTGTTTTATTCATTGATGTATTCCAACAACTAAGAACAGTGCCTGGTAGGATTGTTGTCTCAATAAATATTTGTTGGATAGATGAATGAATGAATGATTGCCAGAACAGCAAAAGTGATTCTCATTGTATTTTAATTAATTTTTGCTTTGAAGGCATGGCTGGACTTTTTAATTTTTTTTAAAATTACAGTTAACATACATTGTTTTAGATTCAGTTGGACAACATAAGGTTAGACATTTATATAACTTTCAGACTGATCATCCCAATAAATCTAGTACCCATATGACATCACACATAGCTCTTACAATATTATTGACTATATTCCCTATGCTATATTTTACATCTCCATGCCTATTTTGTAACTACCGATCTGTATTTCTTGATTCCTTCCCTTTTTTTACCCATCATCCCAACACCTCTGCCATCTGGCAATCATCAAAATGTTCTCTGTATCCATGTGTTTGTTTCTGTTCTGTTGGTTTGTTTTGTTGTTTATATTCCAAATAAAAGTGAAATCATATGGTATTTTGTCTTTCCTGTCTGATATATTCCACTTAGTATAATAACCTCTAGGTTCATCCATGTTGTTGCAGATGGCAAGATCTCATTCTTTTTTATGGCTAAATAAGATATATATATATATATATATATATATATATATATATATATATATATCTCACATCTTTATCCATTCATCTGTTGATGGACACTAGGTTGCTTCCATAATATGCTATTGTAAGTAATGCTGCAATAAACATATGGATATATATGTCTTTTCAAATTAGTATTTTGGGTTTCTTTGGCTAAATATCCAGAAGTGGAAGTGCTGGATCCTTCTTTGTTTCTTGTGATTGCCTTTGTTTTTAAAGTCAGTTTGTCTGATATAAGTATTGCTACCCAAGCTTTATATTATCATTTCCATGTATGTATATGAAATATATATTTTAACCCTTTACTTTTAGTAGATGATATGCTTTTAAGTTTAATAAAGTTTCAAAGAATTTTTTAACTGTTTGAAATTTTTTAATATTAGTAAATTTGATATCAAATCATAGGGTTTAGCTGCTTTACAATAAATATTTAGTTACAAAAAAAGAGCAATTTTTTTTTTAGTTCTCTTAATAATATTTAGAATGTCAAACACGTTTAAATCACTTTTTGGTTAAAAATATAGTCACTCAAGTGTTTGTTGAACTATGGAAGACCAGATAATTTTACTTACCTACAGATATGTCTGAATTTTATTCATCATGAACTTCACCTCTAGGACCAAGATTTAATCAATGTTTTAATTTTAAATCCCATATAGTCTTTCCCAATTAAGAAGGACCTTTGACTATCACCTTAAGTTTAATCTAAGTACTCACAGCCTCTTATCTCAACTAACCTTATTATAAGAGACATTTCACCGCATATATGTATTAGCCAATCACCGCCTTGTGTCCTGAAATAGTTATATGCCAATTGAATCTCAACAAAGCTGGGGAAGAATAAATAAATAAGTACTCACAGCCTCTTGAATCAGTAAAATAACATATTACTTGGTGTATCTAAAATACAAGAGATTTGGATAAACAAAAATTAGTAAATGCCAGTGCTACTTTTGTTCTTAATCTAATGTTAAAAATAAAACATTATGGATGTGTAAGTATATTATTTCATTTTATAATATATTTTCATGAATGCTACTAAGATTACAGTATGAAGCATTATTATCCCTATTTCATGGAAGAAGAACAGAACATTTAAGTGACCTAAAGATAGTTATACACCTAAGAGCTATTAAGCACTTAAATGCAGGTCTGCTGTTTCCTACTTCTGTGCTTGGGGTAATTAAGGGTTTTTATTGTTGTCATTTGCTTAAGAGGACCAAGGCACTCTTTCAGATTGACAGTGTGATAATAGGAGTACTATATCAATGCACAAATAACCCTCTCATGTACAAATTTAACCTATATAACATGACATTTTTTAAAAAACTATAGATTTGCAATGAGAATGTTATCACAAAATGCTAAACAACGAAAGAGTAATAAAGAACCAAAGGTGCCCGGCCGGTGTGGTTCAGCGGTTGAGCACTGACCCAGGAACCAAGAGGTTGCTGGTTTGATTCTTGGTCAGGGCACATGCCCAGGTTGCGGGTTTGATCCCCAGTGGGGGTGCATGCAGGAGGCAGCCTATCGATGATGTTTTTCTGTCATCTATGTTTCTATCTCTCTATCCCTCTCCATTCCTCTCTCTATAAATCAATAAGAACATTAAAAAAAAATAACCAATGTAAGGAGGGCCTTTTTTCTCTTCTTAGTCATTTTGAACATGTCCAGGAATCCAAAAAATTTAAAGTTTTCTCCCCCTCATCAGATCCCCTAACTAAAGGACAATCAACAGTAGGTTTTTAAGATAGTAAAGAAGATGAGGGAAAGGCTTTTAGAGGAGTAGGCATGGAGTGAGTGTAGACAACTGAAACTCCATGGAGAATTTAATTTAATGCCAATATTATTTGCTATTTGGGCAAATAAAAATTCAGACAACCAAAATACATAAAGTGAGAATAGATGATAACTTTGTGCTACTCCTGCTGAGTTCTATCATAGTAGTATCTCTGGACACTATCTGGGTTATAGTTATATGTGATAACAATCCACAGAATGCACTAAAAAACCCCAATAAAATAATTACAGGAAGTACAGTTACAAACTGTGTTTTTATACAAAACTAATTCTGGGAAGGTTTCCTTTAAGATACCAAAAAAAAAAAAAATGGTCTGTAGTTTATATACTAATCTACTAGACATCCTTTATGGAGGGCATGACGTATATCTTCCCCCACATAAAACCCACACAAACTATTTTTACTTTCTGAATAGGAACACGCCTTTGGTGTTCATGACATTTTAAAATGATCAAAATTGAGATTACAGTTAAACAGTGCACAGTGACTTCACACACACACACACACACACACACACACTCCCTATTTGTGAAATTGGGTTGTAAATAAAATATTAAGAATTCTGTAAGCAGGTTTTAAATTGTCTTAAGTTTTGTAATTCCATGTATTTATTAAGATTCTTTCTGGTTGAACAAACTGTGGCATTATTGATCATGAGAAGCTCTGCTGCACACAATCCCTAGCGGGAGCAAGCCTATTTTTATAGACCTGTATGACCTACATGTACAGAAAGATGATCAAAAGATCATTATACTGGGAATGGGGAAAAAACCTCCTACTGTTCTGGTGACTTTTATTTCAATTTTTCCTCCATTTTAAAAATCAGCATGAACTAAAGTTACTAAATATTTATTTGTGGTTTAGAAACTATGTTCATTAAAACCTAACAAGGAACTGAAATATGTAATGAGTTGAGAAACAATATTTATGCTTATTTAACAAATAATTTAAGAAACACATTCCTTTAAATATTATCTACAGTCAGAAACCTAGAACTATTTTTAAGCCTTACTTATAGGTTAAACGTGTCACTTAGAGTTTAGAGTGGTGGATGTTCATTACTTGGGTTTCTCTGATCTTATAAAATAAAAAGTAGATTTTTTTAAAAAATATATTTTATTGATTTTTTTTACAGAGAGGAAGGGAGAGGGATAGAGAGTTAGAAACATCGATGAGAGAGAAACATCGATCAGCTGCCTCCTGCACACCCCCCACTGGGGATGTGCCCGCAACCAAGGTACGTGCCCTGACTGGAATCGAACCTGGGACCCTTCAGTCCGCAGGCTGATGCTCTATCCACTGAGCCAAACCGGCTTCGGCAAAAAAAAAGTAGATTTTTTAAATTACCTATTGGTAGAATCATACTGTAAGACATATACTTTTACCATAAAATATTCCTAACTATGGTAAAATACAATTATTTAATTTATTTTAACCTCTGTCTATGAACAGAAACTCTGAAAATATCCTAAATAATCAAAAGAGCTCATAATTCTTCAGACTGTAGCCTAAGTAATTTCACCAGAGCATAATTATGATCATATCTCTCATGGTTCCCCACTCCCCATTTTTACCAATAAAAAACCCAAATGTCAGTGAGTTTTCATTTATTGGAGAATGACCAAAGCCATCACATAGGCTAATTATCCCTCTCTCTTTTTGTTCCCGTTGCCCACAGGACATTTGCACATACTCTTTCCTTAGAAACTCTTTCTTTCCTTGGTTAACTTCTACTTATATTACATATCTCAGTTCAGTAATTTTTTTTTTATATTTGAGCAAAAGTGTTCCTCATCAAGGAACTCTACCTCCAAATACAGATGATGCTCCTTTGTTATGTTTCTATAGGACTATTTCCTTCAGAATACGTATGTATCTTCAATTTACAATCTGTTATGAGTAATGTTAATTAATGTCCATCTCCCTCTTTCAAAAACAAACTCCCCAAGAGTAGAGAACACATAAGTTTTTACACACAATGTAACAATATGGCTAGCAAAATATTTATTGAGCACATAGTAAGTACTCAGTAAGTATTTTTTGTAAGAACAAACCGAGCTCTTTTCTGGGCACTTAGAATATTCAAGAGGGGAGAAAACAGCTAAAATCACTGCTTCCTTAGGATGTAATTCTAGCAAGGGGAGAAGGGCCAAAAGTGCACATAATAAACAAATAAATTACGGGGTCTGTTAGAAAATTATAAATGCTATGAAACACAGAAAAGTTTATATGAGTAGGAATATCAAGAGTGCCAGGGGGAAGGAGACATATTGTGGAAGGTGACATGTGAGCAAAGGCTTGAAGGAAGTGAGCAAATGCACCATGAGGCTATTGGAGTGTGCCTGGGGGAGGGAACGCCCAATGCAAAATTGGAAGAGCTCCTGGAATAGCCAGGTGGTCAGTGTGGCTGGATTAGAGTGAACACGTGGACAATAATAATCAAAGACCTTGTAGAAACAGTGGGGACCGGGTACATGAATGGAAGTATTGAGAAGTGTAAGATTGTGAAATGCATTTTGATATTGTCTCATTAATGTTAATCTGATTTGTAATACTGAATATAATTTTCTACCAGATAAGATTAAGTTTATTATATATTTTCAGATTAATTCTCCAACTGCCCAAATTAGAAGTCAGTCCCATTCTGGTAAGTAATCTTTTCTTGCATAATGGCCAGTCTAGGAAAACAACAACAAAAATGTTTATTGGAAGCACTTTTATTTATATTTATTTAAAATTGCAGCGATCAGATTTACATATAATTTTATTATCACTAAAAAACTTATTTTTCTGGAGGGGAAAGATAGTATAAAGTATAAAAACAACATGCCAACATGATTGTAATGCTGTGCTTTTGAACATATGTGTGGGAACCCCTTTCACGTCCCGCGTGGTTCAGGGTTCTGGTTCAGGGTTCGGGTTCTGGAGAAGGCCGCACACAAATGAAAAGAGACTTGAAAAAGTATTAATTTGGAAATATTGGGGGCCAGGCGGGAGCCCAACTCTAGTGGAAGGACTACCCTTTGCTCTGGCCTTGCAATCCCTTTTATTGAGACTATGGGATACGCCCATAACCTTTAGGCAGGAAATTCCAATAACAGAAATTTACATAGGAGAAACAGAGGTGGAGGCTGCTTCAGCTAACAATGTTTCAACTAAACAGTGAGTGATCAAAACAATTAAGGTTGTTGACCAGCCTTCCCAGTTTCCTGTCCACATCCTTCCATCAGTGGTAGAATGATTGGCCTCCGGCACATATGGTAACTGGTGGCACAGGGTGAAGTGTTGGAGGGATTGCTTGGTTTAGCCAAGACCAGGAAAAGAAAAGTAAACATCAGGAATGGACCATGGTGCTGGGGAAGCAGAAGGGAAAGAGCTGGTGAGGGATGGATGGTTTAAGAGATGCAGTCATTGTCCAGCCAGTGTGACTCAGTGGTTGACTGTCAACCTATGAACCAGGAGGTCATGGTTGGATTCCCAGTCAGGGCATATGCCCGGGTTGCTGGCTCCATCCCCAGTGTGGAGCATGCAGAAGGCAGCCGATCAATGATTCTCTCTCATCATTGATGTTTCTACCTCTCTCTCCCTCTCCTTCTCTAAATCAATTTAAAATTTTTATTTAAAAAAAGAGAGAGAGGTGCAGTCATTTCCCAGTATGGTTGGAAATGACTGCTTTCTTTTATTCCTCCCAGGCTTATTGATAGGAAAATTCTTGTTTCAATGCTGTATTAGTTTCCTTGAGCTTAATTTTCCACAAACTGGGGAACTTAAAATAACTGAAATTTATTCTTTCACAATTCTGAAGGCTGGAAGTCCAAAATCAAGGTGTTGGCAGGACCACTGTCTCTTTGAAGGCTTCCTTGACTCTTCCAGGTTTCTGGTGACTCCCTACAATGCTTGCCATTCCCACCTTGTAGTTACAGTCTCTGCCTCTGTCTTCACCTGGCCTTCTTCTCTGTGTGCATCTCAGGATATCCTCTCCTCTTCTTTTAAGAACACCAGTTACTAGATTCGGGGCTGCTCTAATCTATTGTGATCTCATCATAACTATTTACATCTACAAAAATCTTATTTGCAAATAAGGTCATATCACAGGTACCATGGGTTAAGATTTGAGCATATCTTTGGGGAAAGGTATAATTCAACCAACTACAAATGCTCTTTTTGGAGGACAGTTAGGGTAAGTAGGGAGTCCTTTCATATGTATTGAATCGGTGTCTCTTGCTCTGTATCTTATTTGGTGTTACAAAGAGGACCAATCCTGTCATAGAGTATAATCCCACCTTGGCCTGCTCAGGCTCAGCTTGGGGACCAAGGGACCAAGTGGGCTTGTCATATGCCAACATTCACATTTTTAGGTGTTTTGTAGCTGAAATGACTTCACAGGTTGTATAGTGATACTAGATAGATGTTCGATGTTTTAAAGGGAGTTTCCCTTAGGGATACTATTTTGTGAGGATATATATGCATCTCATATTACAAATATGTTTCATATGTAAAAATCTCTCCTGGTTCTAACCCAAGTAACACAAAAATGTAGAATGAACTGAAATCACACCACACCATATATTTTGATCTTTTGATGGATTCTTCTAAAAGGTTACAGATGAGGAAATCTTATATAAGTGTAGAGGTGAGAGTTTTTCAGAAGTAGGCAAAGAATTATGAAGTTCTAAGAAATGAAATACATATTTCTTATATAATATTTTAATGCTGTCAATATTATTTAACACTATTAATACTACTCATCTTAATATTCTACCTTCATAAAGTTAGAATACACTCTGCAAAGATTAGGAACCTCACATGTGAAAAGCCAAAGAACCGTGAATTACATGTATTTCCAAGACATTCATACAGTTTTTCTTTGCCATTTGATATTTTCTAGCACAGTTATTGCTCATTGACTGCAATGTTTAGGGATTAGAGCTAGGTGCTAATGATAAATATTTTGTGCAATCCAATATGCTGTCTCTGGGCTTTTCCACATTATAAGTTAGGTGCTCTGATTCGCTGTGAAAGCATAATTAGCAATTACAGCACAGCGAATGTCAGCATCATATCTGAAGTACATGTGGACTATAAATTTGGTAATTGCATCTAGTATCATTTTTCTCACTAATTATAGGACCTCTACTTGGAAGAATTGTTGAGTAAAATATCACTTCTCGATTTATTCTTTGTCTTTACATTTCTAACTGTTTTTCTAATTTGGATCATTTGCAATCAACTAGATTGTGTCCTGGGTAATCTCCTGGCCCCTTCATCAGGCAGAGTGATTCTTAGTTAGGGCTTGGGAGCATTCAAGGAGGATAGCAGTGCTTCAACTCATGTTCAAGGTCCTCTCTTCACTCTGAAACTTCCAGCTATCTCTCACTCAGATCAAGGCTCTAAATAACCTAGATTTTTAATATAAGAATATCCCATTTATCTAGCAGTCAAATTTCTGCCAACATAAATTTCCTGAATACCATCATGAAAGGAAAAACATTGGTGAAGAATTATAAGGAAGACATCAGTCATAGTCTTCACATGCTTGCCTTTGTAGGAGAACAGACATCCCTGCGTCCTCACAACAGAGCCTCCCGACCATAAATTGTATGCAACATCAAAAGGATTTGATTTAATAAGCGTGATTACTGAATCTCTCAAGCTTTATGATCTTCTCAAATTATATTAAGTCATTATAGCATAATCAATATTGGCATCATTAGATTAGAAGCAGGAAGGGCAAAAGCAAAGGGAAATGGGTGGGTGAGGTCAGACAGTTAAAAATACTAAATAGTGCCCGGCCTGTGTGGCTCAGTGGTTGATCATCAACCCATGAATCAGGAGGTCACTGGTTGGATTCTTGGTCGGGACACATGCCTGGATTGCAGGCTTGATCCTCAGTAGGGGGTGTGCAGGAAGCAGTCCATCAATGATTCTCATCATTGATGTTTCTCTCTCTCTCTCTCTCTCTCTCTCTCTCTCTCTCTCTCTCTCTCCCCCCCCCCCCCCGCCTCCCTCCCCATCTCTCCCTCTTCCTTCCTCTCTCTGAAATCAATAAAAACACATTTAAAAAATACTAAGTAGTAATTGAGACTGAGGATGATAAGTATCATTACCCTCAAAACTTTCAAACTCTGACTCCATTTAGTGAAGGCGCTTAAATATCAAAAAGACAAGATAACACAATCACAGATATCTACAATGATGATACTAAACTGTCAAGAAAAGATTAAAGTATATTTAGTATATTTTCTTCAGGGCAAGGAATTATGTACTATTTATTGGAAAGAGTTCCAACAGAAATTGTTAAATATTTACCATCTTTGCCTTGATAGGCTAGATTACTATTATCTGGGGAATTATTTTGTTCATATTAAATGTTCCTAAAGGAGAGCACATAAGTGATGTGTTCTCTAAGATTGCCTTATTTCCTGTCAACTCGTGTATATGAAATTGTGTTGTATTATAAAAGACAATATCATCATGTAAAGTCTTTATAAATGTTGTTCTAACTAGAGGTTTGCAACCATGGTTGCATATTAGAAACTCCTGGAAAGCTTTAAAATATTGACCCCTGAGCCCCAACCCCGACCAATTAAGTCAGATCTCTAGGCATTAGTCTGAGCTCTTTGTATAATGTACAAGTTCTTTGTAAAATGTTCCCAAATGATTATAATGTTCAACCAGTTTGAAAAACAAAACAAAACAAAACAAAAACTCTGTTCCAAATGAATAAAAAACATGTGTGTACCCTAAGAATCTCTGGCCACTTTCTAAACAAGGCATATCCCGGTTTGTTGATGGAGTTGTGAGTCAGTTGGTCTGTGTACCTTCTGGAATGAGTGAGCAGGAGGACTGCTTCTGAAATCCTGGGTCCATGCTTTAGAAAAGAACCAACAGGGAAAGGAAACTTACCTTTTGAAACTGTTACTTCATAAAGGTTAGAGTGAAGTAATTCAAACATCAAAGTGACATGGGGAGTAGGAAATATTATTCATCATAAAAATTCTAAGATAGAAGTCAACAGCCGAGGGCAGCTTGTGATACATGCCCACACAAAATGCATGACTGTAGTTCTACAGAAAATTGTTCTTGGAATTTTACTTTGGAGAAGTAAGCTTACCCCAAAAATCTGATTACTAAATAAGAAATTCAAATATGCTAGGAATAGCCATAAAATCCTTCTCAGAGGTTTTGGAAGCTTAATTGGGAGTAGTTGGGTGTGGGGAGGAGCAGGGAAAATTACAAGTTTTCATTTTCCAAATACGATAATCTAAAATATATATTTTTGTAACAGAGGAAAAATAGAAATTCCCTTTTTGTAGTATGTAGATAGATGATAGATATAGATATTTAAATGCCCTTCATTTTCCTCTTAAGAAAAACATATCAAATACTAGTATTTAAAAGTTTTACTTTTGTGTGTTGAAAACACAAAAATATTCCATTTTGGTGAACTATTAATTTATCATGAACTTATTTATTATAAACGATGTTTCCTGAAGTTTTAAATGAACAGGTCAATTGTTCTAACTGAATGTTTTCTCCATTCTCCAAAATGGTGTCATTGGCGTTACTGGGATACACCGGGACACCAGGAGCTGGAAGGAGCAAGCGCACTGCCCGGAGCAGGATTAGCACCGTTAGGCTTGGCTTTGTATCTTACTTTAAATCGGCTGCAGCTGTGAAGAGCACAAAGTGAAATGAAGACATTGCAGAATGGTCTGCTTGAGGGGTGCCACCTGCTAATGAATCTGCCCTGCATCAGGCACTCAGCAATACTTTGAACAATGCAGCGGTGTGGCCCAGCTGCAGGATTGATTTTCTCAGGGAGTGGCTTCTGGTTCCTCCAGTGAGAGACATTTTGACCATTTTGTCTGAAACTAAATTTTAACAGAGAACTTATGAACAATGAAAAGTGTATTGTTATGAAATGTGAAAGATCCTATCGTGAATAGTATGAGTTTGTATTTTAATCATTAGCTTGATAAATAAAACCAGATGCAATAAGGAAACTATTTCTTTAAAAAAAGAGCTAGAAGGAGGACATTAGAAACATAATGTAAAGTAGAGCTTTGTATAAAATTTTTCATGAATGTATGGATATCAGACTTGGCTGGGATGTCAAAGTTATATAAAGATTACTGTGATTTGTTTATATTACCTAATAAGTCACTAAAAGTTATACATGTTGATATCAGAAGCCCACATGCTGATATCAGAAGCCTTCATTTAAAACTGTTAACCGAGGAGAGCAGGCCTCATCTCCCCCAGTCCCTCGTGGGAGTGGAATTCTTACAATATCCCGAGAAAAGGAATTTTCTGAGACTTACATGGAAGAATGAGTGCTTTTTATTTGAGTGGAATTAAATCCCTAAGTTTCCAAAGTCCCATTTCCCTTAGTTCAGTCATAGAGGACATGTAGCTGGGGCTTCAATAGAACTACAATTAGAGCGAGAGTCCAGAGTTTCCTCTCCATGTTGGAGCCTAGTACAGTCCAGCATCAGGCTAGCTTAGCGTGTGTTTCCCACATTAGTCCATTGCCTGCGGGGTCTGCATGGGCCATAGGGACCAATGCAAGGAAGCAGGATCAAAAGAGCCCCACAGGCCAAGAGTCAAGAGCAACAAGAGGAAGGGAACTGCTTTGTTTAGGACAGTGGTTGGCAAACTGCGGCTCACGAGCCACATGCAGCTTGTGAGCCACGGTTTGCCCCTCTGTTGACTAATGAGTTTACTGACCACTGGTTTAGGAGATTATGTGTCCCCCAGTTTCTGTGTGCTTGCAGTGACCATGCCCATTCTGGCCAACCATTTCTGTTCCCAAGTGTGATTGGCAGGCAAGTGCCTTCCCTCTGTCACACCACCTTCACTGGGCATGCGTTTGTCTTTTCTTTGCCCAGCGTTTTGCATGGAATAGGCTCATGATTCCCAGGTGTGCAGAGCTGCAGCTTCATGGTGAAGCTGCCCAAAAGACATGCCTGTAACATCTGGCCTTTCTTTTGCTCCTTGCCTATTATTATTTTATATATATATAAAGAAATTCTTTAACTCTTTTAAAAAAAAATATTTTTATTGATTTCAGAGAGGAAGGGAGAGGGAGAGATAGATAGAAACATCAATGTTGAGAGAGAATCATTGATTGGCTGCCTCCTGCATGCCCCACACTGAGGATCAAGCCCGCAACCCGGGCATATGCCCTGCCCGGGAATTGAACCAGTGACCTCTTGGTTCCTGGGTCGACACTCAACTGCTGAGCCACACCCAGATGGGCATTCCTTGCCTATGATTAATAACTAGTTAATTACAACAATATCAAAACCATTATAGAGAACTTGTTTGCACAGAATGCAGTTGATTCTTGATCATTGTTGTCATAAGACATGGACAAATGTAGACTACTAAATTCATGCAAAGTATTTAGTTTTCAGTTTTAACTTTCTTCCTCCACACAGTTTGGTGGAGGTATTCCCTCTAATGAAAATGCCCATGAGCAGTGAAATAAATAATAAAATGAGGAGACAAATAAAAAACCAAGGACCTGTTGGTATAGTTGGCCCTAAAAAGTTCTATGCTGACTATTTCACTAGTTAGACACAGAGAAATGGTTTTGCCTACTAGGAGTCCTCCGGTTCTGATGTTACATTGATTTTCTATGCTCCCTAGCTCCATATTCTTGTTTTCTTTATCATATAAGCAAGAAATAATAGAATCTATTTGTGCATTATCTGTGGCAAATGCAAATTCACATTCTGTCCCAAAATTGAAGACTGTTTGTTTTATAGTTAAGTGGAATGTAAAATTACTTACAGAGGTGAAGTGATGGAGGTTGGTGCTAATAAGGTAGTTTTATTCAATATAATTTATTTTTTAAAATCAGCTAAAAGAAAAATAGCTCCCTGGTCAAAATGATCTCGCTTATATTCTACGAATTTCAGATTATATTAAACTAGAGGCCCGGTGCACGAAATTCGTGCATGGGGGTGTGTGTCCCTCAGCCCAGCCTGCACCCTCTCCAATCTGGGACTGCTGGGATCGGGCCTAAATGGGCAGTCGGAAATCCCTCTCACAATCCAGGACTGCTAGCTCCCAACTGCTCACCTGCCTGCCTGCCTGATTGCCCCTAACCGCTTCTGCCTGCCAGCCTGATCACCCCCTAACCACTCCCCTGCCAGCCTGATTGATGCCTAACTGCTCCCCTGCCAGCCTGTTTGCCCCCAACTTCCCTCCTCTGCCGGCCTGGTCACCCCTAACTGCCTTCCCCTGCAGGATTGATCACCCCCAACTGCCCTCCCTTGCAGGCCTGGTCCCTCCCAACTGCCCTCCCTTGCTGGCCATCCTGTGGCAGCCATCTTGTGTTCACATGGGGGCAGCCATCTTTGACCACATGGGGGCAGCCATCTTGTGTATTGGAGTGATGGTCAATTTGCATATTACTCTTTTATTAGATAGGATCATTGAGATTCATACTCATATTTTTTAAAGCAAAATGTCACAGTAGAGTTCTGCTTAGTGAACAATTTAGTGTTAATTGTATTAACTGGATTAAAATTTACTGGAAATCTGTCAATTTTGAGAGTTTTAACTGATGCACAAGAAATAGGAAGGGGAATCTGAGAAATTCTAGGTGGGTATTTATTGTATTGCCCAGAGGAACATTGGAAAGCAAGTGAAAAGCACAAAAGAAATTTAAAAGTGAGATTGAAAGATTCCATAGACCAGTGGTCGGCAAACTCATTAGTCAACAGAGTGGCAAAGATTCCATAGACCAGTGGTCAGCAAACTCATTAGTCAACAGAGTGCCGCAGTTTGCCGACCACTGCCATAGACAAATTCTGCCTCTTCATGGTTTTACTGAGGGCCTTGGTGGCACTCGATGTACCTGAAGAAAACCCTGCCATCTCTCCCTTCCCACGCAGCTGCAAGTTTGCCTCTGCTGGAGGTGAGCTTCAGAACCAGTTGGAAAGGCTAAGAACTTCAGTTGCTATCAACTCAACATAGTTCATCTAATTTAACCAATTACTAGTAGCCTGCATTTCCTTATATAATTTCCATCCTTTAATGCTAAACATTGAAGGAAAAAAGCAAGTGAAAGTAATGTCATATTAGGGTTTGGCTCATGACAGGGAGGGATTCTGAGAAGGGGTTGGCAGCCAGCTGGGCTGAGAACAGGCTGCAGGGAGGCAGGAGCAAGGATCAGATAGGTGCACTGTTACAGTGTAAATGCAGGTGGGAAATGAATCTTTTTTAAAAACATATATTTTATTAATTTTTTACAGAGAGGAAGGGAGAGGGATAGAGAGTTAGAAACATCGATGAGAGAGAAACATCGATCAGCTGCCTCCTGCACACCTCCTACTGGGGATGTGCCAGCAACCAAGGTACATGCCCTTGACCAGAATTGAACCTGGGACCTTTCAGTCTGCAGGCCGATGCTCTATCCACTGAGCAAAACCGGTTAGGGTGGGAAATGAATCTTATGGACCAGTATGGATGCAAGGGCAGTATCTAGCCACTGATAGATCATCAAGGACAATGAGGTTGGGCTCCCTTCCTCTCGCTGGTTTGGATCTCATTGTGGAAGCCTAGCACAGACATCTGATGGCTTAGAGGGGAATGATGCTCAGTGTGGGGATGAAGAAACAAACTATTGCCCTGGAGTGATTAAAGCATATAGATATACTTCCCCTTTATTTGTAGTTCAATGTAAAAGGATTTCCCTGACTCCAGGAATTCTTAACACCTTTTTCCTTAAAGAAAAGCAAGAATCTGCTGGAAAGACTTTATAGATTTTTTTCACTTTATAATTGATTTTGTGTACCAGAAATTTGCCCTCAGAATATAAAGTAACAAAGCCCATATGACCTTTTTATATTTGTAAGAAGTTGTGGGGAAATATCTTTGTGTGTGCCGTGTAAAAAAAAAGAACTTTGAATAGAAAATGACTATTAGCTTTAATTATTATACTATATCTTAGGCAGTTCTGCTGTAACAGATTTACCATAGGCAGGGTGGCTTATAAACAACATCAATTTATTACTCACATCAATTTATTCTGGCTGCTGAGAAGTCCAAGACCAAGGAGCTGGCAGATTCTCTGTCTGGTGAGAGTCCTCATTCTAGTTCACAGTTGGCTGTCTTCTCACTCTGTCCTCATGTGGTAGAAGGTGTGAGGGAGTTCTGTGGGGTCTCACTTATGAGAGATTGACCCCATGCATGATGGCTCCACTCTTACAACCTAACTACCTCCCAAAGGCCTCACCTCCAAATATCACCTTATTGAAGATTAAGTTTCAATACAGGGATTTAGGAAAGACACAAATATTTAGTCTATAGCATAATCGATCAATATTAAATGAGTAATGTATTCAGATATACTTGTATGTAGTTGCTTGAGTGACTAATAAAATACAAAGTCATGTAAAGGAATTGTTGAATTTGCTTGGCAGTATTTCTAACTTTAAAATCAGCTATTAGATCAATGATTTAAGATCAAACAGGATTTCAAAGTCAAGGAAAAAGCAAATGTGACCATTTTTATTTTGGTACATGCACTAGGATAATGGGAGGTATTGTTTCTAATGAATTATCAGTTGGGAAGGTATTGAAATTAATCAATGAAATTGGATTATTTTTCCAAGTTATTAAATTTGGTTGCAATGTATATTAATTATATATATATATATATATATATATACATATATATATATATATATACAATTTTCCAACTTAACTTTGATACTTATCATTTTCTTTGGAAAGAAAAAGGTAAAAGGAATACCATTAATTCTTTTGAAGTAGCAGGACTTGTGTACAGAAGTTTGATTTTCATTACTGGTGTTGTTTCTGACTAGGTGTGCCCACAGGGCTGGCCAGGAGAGCTGTGCATCAAATGATTTGCTTGTGTTAATGAAGAGAGTCAGTAGTTCAGCTTGGATTAGCATCTTCATACTTTTGTGTTGCCTTGAGTTGTCAGAGTACTCTGTGCTTTCCTCCAGTCTTTGTTCTTGCATGTGAATATTAAAATAAAGGATTGGATGGGACAGCTAAAATCTAGTCTTTAATTCTATTGCTAAAAAAAATAAGAATTATTGATACTAAATTTCCTTAGGATTGATTGAAATTTTCTTGATTAAGAAGTATATAGTATTTTATATTAAGCATGATTGCCTTTTTCTTTTGCAAAAGTGAAAAATTTTAAGTTTATATTTGGTTCATTTGGGGAAAAGTTAAATTTATATAAACTGTAATTGAGGTTTAAATAATAACACCTCTCAGCCTTGGTTTTAGACCTGAGCATGTGGAAATGATTTATAAGACGTGTTTTTGATAGACCACTGTGGTGGAAAGATGCTGAGTTTCATCGGTGGTATTCTTTTTTTCCATGCTAAGTTGGCACTTCACTGAATAAGAAAAACAATGGCCACTAATGAGTATAGTTTTAAAAATATAAATATGTGTATGAGTAAGTAAAGCCAGCGTGAAAGACAGTCAGAACAAAGAGTGAGGGAAAACAGAATTTCTTTTGCAAGATGATGAAGAGGCAATATTTTGTTAAATAAAGGCATGAATTAAGAGCTCAGAAATCTGCAATTTAGGACTAATAAAAACAAGTTTTTATATTCATTTGTCAGCTTTCTTGTGTCCATCTCCACTTCCCACATAGGCTTAGTAAATTGTAGCAAAAGGCAATCTAAAGAATAGCTGAAGCTGAATGCAAAATCTTTTCCATAATGCATTAAGTCTAAATCCTTGTGCTGGGGTTTTAATCTGGTGTGCCTGAAACTAATTTCTACATTATTCCCCACCGTGCCCCAGCGCCTCTTCTCTGCTTTGTCCAGGTTGGTTTGATTTCTTCACTGTTTCGGCATGCTAATTCTGTACCTTGACTATGGTTTCTCTCTCCATCTTTTAAAGACTCTGCATATCTTTCTAGATGTTGTTCTAGTGAACTCGATTCTATTTCTCACCGGGTAGCACCTGACTGCAGACTGTCTTGACCTATGCTTTTGTATGTTAATACTGAGATGGACACAAGTAGGTTTACAGTTACTTATATGGAAAATAATACAATAATTAATAATAAACTCTGTTTCACGCACTCACAACTGTAAACCTAACTTTGCCCACTGTGTTTCCTCTGCAAGTAAGCTACTTCTGTTGTGTTTCTCCAGTTCTCAAAGAATCAAAGGCCACTGCAAACATTCCTAGATTCTATGTGTTTCTGTGAGAACTCAGAAATAAAGTCAGATGGGAAGAAATGTTTTCACTTCAACCTTTCCCCAATTTTCATAGACTGGGACAGGCCAAAATGTGCATATTTATGTTAAAAATATGCTAAAATTTTTGTTTTCTTGATTATTGACCTCAGAAAATGGTCTCGTTGTCTGTCTTCTGAAAACAGAAGTAATGTGAGTGAAAGCAGCATTTTAGATTCTGGGTATGCTCCCAGAGGCAAGACATTTACTAGAGATAAAAGTGATATCTTGGCTGAGGTGTGATTGAGATTAATAAAAGCCTACATATTAAACCTGAGTCAACTACACACTGCAGGAGATCTCAGCATTAACATCTTGAACTGTCAATTTTGTACAACAAGCTGAGTGACCATCGGCATAGTGTTTACCTTCTCTGGGTATGAATGCCATCAATTTCAAGGCAGTTTGGACCAGTTCATCAATTTCTAGGTAATCTTTCAGCTTCAAAGTTTGCATTTTTTGTTTAATTGTTGATAACTGCGATAATCAACAGAAGCACAATAGGGTACCTATGGGTCATGGCACTTCGAGAGAACAATCATTTCTAGGAATTAGGATTTCAAATTCCAGATCTTGAGAAGAAGGAACCTCCTGGGAAACATTAGCCAAGAATAAGCCTTCTCTCTCTCTCTTACCAACAGTCTTTACAACCTGGGCACAATAAATATATGTTGATCTTCAGAGTTATTGTGTATCATGGGATGTCTAGAGGGGTGAGAAAGAAGGGGAGGAGGGATAAAATATAAGATGTTATCTACCAAAGACTTATTTTCATCTTCTCTGAAGCATAAGCATTTTAGAAAGGAAATGAGGAAGAGGGTGCTGACACTGAGATGGTAGACAAGAGAGCAAAAAGAAGTAGAAACAACATGCAAAGTACAAATGTAAGTGGAGGGAATCAATGAATTCCAAAGGAATTTAGTCTTGTCTTCAGCAAAGACTGCCAAGGTTTGGGTAGGGATTTATGCTCATTATGGCCCAAAGTCATCAGTGTCTAGAGCCTAAATTGTGATTCCTTATAAGTAGGAATACTGTGTTCAGGTAAAATAGTTCTAAGAAATATGTTTTGTTTGTTATGTTTGAATGTTTTAGAATGTCATTTTCCTTCTCGCATTGAAACTTATCTTTTAGGTAAATCATAATCCCATTGCTTATTATTTTGTAACTACTCCTAGCATCTTGAAAAAGCTTAGTTAGGGCTGGATGAATGCAGTTGATTAGCCACAAAATCCTACTGCATAGTGCATGAATGTTTTCCTTAGGATTTTTCCATTAGGTGACTTTACTGATTTAGTGAATGGTCCTTTGCAACTTCTCCAGAAGCAGAGCAAGTTGGTGAGTAGGCTGACATATCATTCTGTATTGTTCATACTGAGGCAGTTACCTGCATTTACCGTCTTTTGGGAATTTCAAATGCCAGCTATCAGCACTAGTCTTGTTGGTAGTTTTGTTTTGTTTTTTATTTCTAACTACTATGCTACTTTGAATCTGAAGATCAATCTCCAAGTGTCTTGAAAGCATTCAGCTTCAAAAAATTCTTGAAAGTAAGAAAAAGATGTCTTTGTTTAAGAAAATAAAAAAGGTGGCTCAGGATAAGTGTCATGGCCATTGTGATGTTTGAATTGGTTTCTGATGTTCAGCTCTGAGGTGATAAATGACAGTGACATCTGAGGCAATGGTCTCTGGTCTCATCATCAGCAAATGTTTTATCTTCAATGACTGCATTTGAATTGTACAAAAACTGCGGTTCTTGGATTTGAAGGTAAATCTAACTGCTTTGTCTTGTTTTGAATATTCAGCTTTCCCTTCCTTAGCTATTAGTTTAAAGGGAGAGCACAAATGTGTTAAAAGCCCACTGCTACAAGAGTAACAAGTTCTCCCTTGTGCAACACAAGAATCTAGAATACAGTGCCTCATGGGAATGTTGCCGAATTTTTCTTTTTTTCTTCTTCTTTTCTGACTCTCCTCAATAAATAAAGTGAACACAAAGTTTATTTTCAGTGAAGGCTTTGCTAACCCCAACTTCAAATACTTTTATCAGATCCCTTCATCAATACTGAAAGGGGTTTTAGTTTCAAAAAATATACCCCTCCAAAATGGATCGTGTGTCAGGTGTCCGTTCAGTTTACAGTGACCTAAATGTGTAGACATCATTTTCACACTCTCAGTCTCAGAATAACCAACATAAGGCAAAATAGATATGAGAGCAGCTGAGAATTCCACAGAATTTCTTGCTGTCTGTTCCCCAGGAAGGCATTGCCACTCCCGTGACACAAGTCACTGGGCAGACTCCCTGAAGTTCCTTCATGGGTTGTGACAACTCAGTGTACTGCCATGTGGGGGCACACTCTTTTGGGTTCGAGGGGCCTGGATACTTATTGAGATATTTAGTCCAGAGCTCTGTTGGCTCCTCTCTTGAGCTCACAGAGAATCAGAGTGGTGCCTGGGATAGAGTAAATGCTCAGTCCTTGTGTGTTACCCACCCTCTGTCTATGCTGCCAAAGTATATGTGAGGACTTAGAAAGAGGAGCCATGGAAATTATGAATGGTTTAGAAATAGATGAAAAGGTTCAAGTTATTTGTCCCAGAGACACCTAAGGTGAAAGTTATACCAATATTCTCTCTTCTACAACAGTGGCTTCAAATGTGTATCCAGGATACTTCTAAAGCTCAAGATGGAGAAAGGTTCAAGGGAGCGCCACTTATATTTTCTTTAGAGAAGCTCAGCTTCCGTCCGTTTTAATATTGACATATGTGTAGTTTTATTTGAACTAGGGGTTGTAAGGATAGCATATTTTTTAAATCCTATTTTATTTCATAAAGAAAAAGCATGTGGCAAGAAAATGTACTCTATTTTCACTGGGTTTTAAATGAGGCAAAGCACTTGTGGGCATCTGCTTACTCATCTGTCAAATGGAACATTGAATTCTTAGTGTGTTTTTTCAACTCTAAGAAAAGTCTGTAATTCTCCAAAGAGACTGTCTTCTATTTTAGTCACTAAGAAAAACACCTGGGTCTAAGTTAGAAGCCCTGTCGTCCAGCTTGACCACATGTTACTGCACTCCCTTGGAGCTCAGTGTTCCAGAAGATCAAGTTTTCAGAGGAAATGAAGTTAACACTTTGTCCAGCTCCATATTTGGAAAACTTTCTTAAAAGATAAACGATTTATAAGATGTTTATCTATGAGAAAGATTCATATCCACCCCCCTCTCTCTCAGTGTATCAAGTGTATTTTCCAGGAGGTTAGAGGCCTTGTAGAGTAGTTAATGCTCTAACACTCCAGTTCCACTCGAGTTTTCTGGGCATTTTGGATTTTACTTGTGTAAATTCTACTTGGATTTTTGTGCTCTCTTTCAACCAGATATTAGGTGGGGTTATTTTGATGTTGTTTTCTATGGATGGTGTGTGTGTTTTTGTTTTTTAGTATTGAATGTAATGAATACATTAGCTGACTCAACTTAAATTCAAAAGTTTAAACAAAGTCTTCTGTAGTTTGGCTCCACATGGAGAATCTATATGATGGAAGTGACATACTGTCACTCCACTTCATGGTGGGAAGTTACATTGCACAGGCACAAAGACAGCTTTTCTCCTTAAAGGGAAGCTTCTCGGTAGAAATCCTGCTGAAGAATGAGGGTGACAGGCATGAGAAGGTGCAATGCTGCTAAATAGGAACATACAATTACGAGAACAAATGTTCCTGAGCTGAAAAATAAATTAGCCCCTCGGTAATTTAATTGAACGTGAAATAGAAAACAGTAACAAAATTCTCTTAAATGAGTAATCTTCAAAATTGTTAGCATCAGGACCTCTCAGATACAGACAGATAAACCACACTGGCAGGTTTATTTGTCTGTTCCTGTTAACTACTCAGGGAGGTGACAGCTGGGAGTGTTGTACCTGATAGTGGAAGTGAGCTCACCAAGGTGAATGCAGGGATAACTTCTCCCAGATAACAAGGCCTTCTGTGTCTTCTGAGGGATAACTTCTCTTTGAAACTGCTGTGGGCCAAGGGCAAAGAAGTCTGGATCCTGGAGTAGAAGGAAAAAGAGTGCCTCCAACCCTGGGATATCTGTAAACACTGCCCTGCCTTCAGTGAAGTCCCCGAGAAACTTCTGCTAGACTTTAAGTGTGGGACCTACAGCCTTTTCTCTATAAAAAAGCATGAAGAGGTTAAGTTACCTGCCCATGGCCACATAGCTGAAGGATAAGAGCTTAGAGATGTGACTGTGGGCTAAGGAAAGTTTAAAAACGGCCTACTTTTAATACTAAAGTCTATCATTCCTGAATGGCTACTGTACTTACACAGAGTAAATGTGTTGCCTGACTCCATTGGTGAGCATCTCTAGAACCAACATTCACTGCCGTTTATTACTTTTGCCAGGACATGCGACCACATCAGATCATTAATTTAATGGGCTCCTTAGTACTCTCAAGTAGCCTGGTGCACAGTTGGTCCTTTCACATTTGGTCTCTTTTCCTTATTTAATAAAATGAAATTCCACTTGTCATTCATTTATTTCCTCATTCACTAATTCAAGAAATATTCATTGAGCACTTAACTATGTGCCAGGCAGTATTCTTTGCATTGGTACTAGATCAGGAACAATATAGACCAAGACTCGCCCTCCTTCCATGCACACTATAGAGGGAGCATGCAACTATGAACAAAGTTATGACAATGCTAGAGGCCCGGTGCATGACATTCATGCACTCAGGGGGTAGGGGTTCCTCAGTCAGGCCTGCACCCAGTCCAGGAGCCCTCAGGGGATGTCCGACTTAGTGCTGCCACAGAGGCAGGCCACTGTGCTCGCCAACTGTCAGCCCGGCTTGTGGCTGAGCAGTGCTCCTCCTGTGGGAGCACACTGACCACCAGGGGGCAGCTCCTGTGTTGAGTGTTGTTCTGGTCATTCCACCATTCCGTCGCTGGGCTTTTATTATATAGGATATATAATGTAGGCTATGGTGATAAGTGCAATGGAGAGATGAAGCAGGGAGATGACTGGAGTAGCTGAGGACAAAGTTGCATCTTTCAATAGGAGAGTGAAGGAAAGAAAGCCTCATTGCACAAGTCACAATTGCATAAAGGTGGGAAGCAGACAAGTGTAGACATCTGGATGCTCCAGACAGATGGAGCACACAGGGCCCTGGGGTAGGGTGCTGTCTGGCAAATTCCAGAAACTGCATACAGACCAGTGAGCTGGAGTAGCAGGGGTGATGCACACGGGTACACACACCTTGCAGGACTGAGTGTCCACTGGGATGTCTTCAGCTTTCTCTGAAAGAGGAAGAAAGCCACTGAATACATTTGAGAAAGGAGTGGCCTGGTGACTTTTTTTTTTCAGGTATAATTGACATATAAGATTATATTTGTTTTAAGTGTAATTGACTGGCTTTCTAAGAGGGTAACTCTGGCTGCTGTATTGAGAATTCACTGAAAGGGAGACATGAGGAGGTCATTGGTAAGTGTGGGGCGTATAATAGGTATCTAGGTGGAGACAGCGTGATGAATGTATGAATCTGGAGTTCAGGAGAGCTCGCCACAGATATTTCTAGCTCTCCTTTTCCTATATTCATAGCAATGTTTCTAAACGTCTTCCCTCTACCCCCTTGAATAATTAAACACTCAGCAGCTTCTATACGAAACGGATATGAAAGACAGTTAATTAGAGAGCAATTCATGAGCCTGCTTTGCTGGAAAATAGTAGAGAAGAAAAGGAAGTTTACTTCAGGATAACATAAATCCTTATGGAGTGAAATATTCACAAGTGGTGCTGACTCAAATGAGTAAATATCCTTATGGAATTGAAAATATAGTCAGGGCTCCTGAGTTAATGTTCTTCATTTCACTGTGAAGGTCATTGTTAATTGTTTCCTTTGAGGTTTAAAATCAACATTGATGCTAATGTCTTCAGGTTTTTTTATATTTTTCTCACCAATCTAATTAATGTGGTTATATAGGAGCCCGGGCCAGGCATGTGGGCAGACATCATGGGCCTGTGGTTGGGCCTCCTGAGGAAAGGGCCAGGGAGCCAGGAGTGTGGTATCTAACTCCGCCATTTGAGGGTGACTTTGATCAAAATCACCAAGGTTTTGTTCATCTCTCAGTCCCCCTGCACCATGTTAATACCCAAGGTTTAAAATAGTTTTGCTGTTTATCACTAACATATTGAATTTTATATCTCAGTATATGCTGAATTTTTAGGTAACAAAGATTTAATTTTATAGTAGAAACTATAGTGAAAAGTTAGGCTACGTTCCATATCTATCATTTAGTGACCTTGGAAAAGGCATTTAACATTCTTGACTACAGTATCTTTATCTTTCAAATATATTCTGTGAAAAACATATAGGATAATATTTATGAGGATGCTTTTCACAGTAATCGGCATAGAATTGAGGCAGTGTATTATAGTCATTAAACCACAAAAGCTGAGGCTAGGCTATGTGGCTTCAAATTTTGGTTCTATTCCTTACCAGCTCAGTGAATTTGACCAGGTTTCTTAAACTCTCTGTCCTTCAATTTGCTCATTCGAAAATGGGACTGAGAATATTATGTGTCATTTAGCAGGTGGTTCTGAAGATTAACCCATACAAATACCCACAAACATGCCAACACATGAACTCAGTAGTGATTCACAATAAATATTACTATCTTGACTAGCAGTAGTCCTACCCTTGCGACTACTATGTTCCTCTTCCTGCTACTGCTGCTCTAGGTGAAATTTTAAGATTAACCAAAGCTTCTTCATGTTTACCAGAATCCCAAGACATTGTATTGGAATAAGATAAGAGACCTTATCTCATTGGACTTCACAGCTTTGAAATAAGATATGATAATGAAAAAAATTTCTCTCTCTCTCTCTCTCTTTCTTTCTCCCTCTCTCTTCTCCCTCCTATTCTTTTTCTCTCTTTTTCTCTTCTGAATGGAGAAATAAAGCTAAAATGAATTGAAAAATGTCACTAAGGAGTTGAAAAGAAACCTAACTACATTGGAGTCTTCTCATTCCAAATTAGTGAAATAGCACATGATGCTTATCATCCTTATCATCCATTGTGTAGGCCACAATGACTCTTGGATAACCTTTGTTGTCTTTGTTACTCTTTTTTCATTCTGCGATAAACTAGAAGAATCTTGTTTTCTCCACTGTTAAGACAAAAGTCCTGATAAATAAGAAGGAGAGGTGGTAGAGGCAGATGGGAACATACCCTGTAAACAGTTGGGACTCACACAGGCCTAGGAAACTTGGCCACCTCCTCACTGGAACAAGATATCATAGCCTGTTTTGTTCTCTGCCAAATCCTCGGCACCCAGACATGCCTAGTACATAGTGTCTCACAATGGAGGGAAATGGAAGCTAATGGTGTGGCAATGTCCTAGATATTGCTGTAACACTTCATTGATGCCAATGCCCTCAAGCTCTCAGTGCTTAGGAAACAGCCCACTTTAAAACTACCTTTTAGAAAGCAAAACCACCCCAACCCAGAACACTGCTAATAGAGACATTTTATGTGAGTGAATAACACAGAACAAGGATGGAATAGTTTGAAGTGATAGAGACATGATAGCTATTTACAATTAAGTATCTACTTTATGGAGTTAGCCGTGTACATACAAATGCTAACAATACAATTAGTTTGTACTTCTCTGTTACTGCCAAATCATCCAATTCTGTTGCATCCAAAACTGTTATACATAAGTGCTAGAAATTCTAAAGAGAACTGTTCAGCCTTCTGAAATAATACTGCCTACATTGGCTTATTATTTTCTCCTTTTTTAATTCAGGGAAGTGAAAAAATCATTCAGAACATTTTCTTAGTATGGTTAAAAAGCAAAATTTAACTGAGAAAATGTTAAAGATCTTATTATCAGGCTGATTACCCAAGTAGTGCTGATCAGGTGATTCCTGAGTGACTGGTTTAAGATTGCATTTCTGAGAGAGCCAGAAACTGTAATTAAGTTAAGGCTAGATTTGGTGATATGGGGCTTAGTTTAAGTCACTCCATTTGGGGCCTGTTATCTTGTTTTATCCAGTATCTACGCTAAGTACTTCATAAAAATTATGCTTTATTACATTTTATAATTTTCTCATGCTCTGCTTCTTCTTGAAAATATTAGATAAATTCTCCAAGATTCATTCATACTTCTCTCTCTCTCTCTCTCTCTCTCTCTCTCTCTCTCTCTCTCTCTCTCAATAGCAAAGCCATAAACTCTCCTACAATAACTGAGACAAAAATATACAGCAAATATTTCTTTCTCATCAGCAAGTGGTGCTAAAAATTGCAGGTTTTCGGTGGTAATGTTCATTAAGAAAAACAAAATTCAACTGAGTACCTTTAAAGATCAAATTGGCTTTATTCAAGGGTTGCAGGGAAGGTCACTTTCCTTCAGAAGATGGTAGAGGCAGATGGCCTCACTAGTGCGGACCAGGTAATTCCAGGTTGGCTAGCTGAAGGTTACACTCCTGGAAGAGGTTGAGACTGCAACTAGGTTAGGTATTGAGTGTTGGTTTGTTGATGTAAGGCTCAGCACATGTGACTTCATCTTGGAACTGTTGTTTCTTTTTAGCAGTTTGCATATGTAGTTAAGGCACTGGATTTTTATGAAAAGGTTCTCCCATTCCACGAGGATGCCTTACACTGGAACTTGCATAGAAAAAAAAAAAAAAAAAAAAACGTATGCATCTGAACCCTGCCCCCAATCTCTTTGCCTTCCTTTCAGCATGTAGGTGTGATCATTTCAGATGAATAAAAGAGCAGGTTTGCATTTTATTGATATAGATGCTCTCAAGCTCTCTAGAAATAGCAGCCAAATCAAATCTTCCTTAAAAAGGAAGCCTAATGCTTCTTGGCAAAGTGATACTGTCCATGTGGATTCTGATGATGCATCATTACTTCCTGCTGTCAGGTCAATGAATTGCTCTGGGACTCTGTGTGTTATCTCTTTGCTATTATGGTCTGGAACTTGCTGCTCATTTAAAAATCTAGGTCTATTGCTTATAAAGAAAAATAGCTTTGCTAGAATTAAGACTTTTATGAGATGGAATATTTATTTTATTGCATTAAAAAAAACATAGCAATAAAGCTGCTAAAACAGCAAGCTTTTTCATCATTGTTGTTCTGAAATCCCTTACTTTGCTAAAGAAATGTGCTGGGAAATCTCTTTGTAACATAAGCTCCTGAAAGAGAACGTATGTCTTTTGTGGGTTTGCGGGCACCTTTGCCACTCATCACAAGGCGCACTTTTGTAATACTGATGGAAGAGAGGGTATGCATAGAATGTTGGGGCATGCATAGCAATTAAAATGGAAATATTTGGACTTTACCGAATTAATGCTATAGCAAGAGCCCTCATGAACACCGTGTGCCAAGCATTCTCCCAAACACATGTATGAGCTTCCACAATTGGGCTATTGTGATAATGTTCTGAGTAGTCACTAAAATAGTAGTAGACTGCAGCGATCACAATTGCTGGGAAGTACAATACAAAACTGCTAATATTTGCTCATTTTTACCCTAAAGAATGATAATTTTATATGATTTAACATTTCTACCCTTATAATAAGGATGAAGAACTGAATGTTTATTGAATTTTACAAACTGTTCATAAAGTGTATTGGTAGACACTTGCTGCACTCGGAGTAAAGCTCTACCAATAGGGTATGCTATCACCGTGGACTTGGTAAGCCCCATTTATTTTGTTTACGCCAGATGCCATTAAGATACTTGGGGTTTATGCTGCGCTGTATCTCCTGTGAACTAAAGGCAATTTTATCCTACATTCTGTAGCCTGTTAATATCCTTGTGATGGGGAAATTAAAACTTAGAAAGATTTTAAATAACTTGTTTCAAGAAACAGTTTTTTAAGTGTCCAAGGCTGACTTTTAATGCTCATGGTGTGACTCCAGAACTCCCCACTCAGCCACTACACTGAAGTGCACAGGCTTCACAAAGTGTTGCCGAAGGACAGCTTCATCGACAAAATGAGTTCTGGGTTTGGGGCCGCCGATAGAGCAGGTGTGTTGGTGGGTGTGTGTACACCCTCCCCTCTTACTCCGATGTGGTGAGACCTTGCTGGTGTGAGCTGCAGCCGTGGAGCAGATCACGGGCACAGGCGTCCCTGCGGCTCCAGCCCTCCTCCTGTGCACTGCATGGCTGAACATGCGCAGCACCAGCTCCCTCATTTCTACTGCTGCCGCCTACCTTCTCCCTTTATTTGCTGCCCCCATGTCCTAATGTTTCTGAAGATAATTTTTAAAATATATTTTATTGATTTTTTACAGAGAGGAAGGGAGAGGGAGAGAGAGTTAGAAACATCGATGAGAAAGAAACATCGATCAGCTGCCTCCTGCACACCCCCTACTGGGTATGTGCCCACAACCAAGGTATATGCCCTTGACCGGAATCGAACCTGGGACCCTTGAGTCCTCAGCCCGATGCTCTATCCACTGAGCCAAAACGGTTAGAGCTGAAGAGAATTTTTGAATGAGTAGAATAGCAAGATTTCTTTGCTCTGCCACTTCTCCAAGAATATCATGACTCTTTCTGAAGCAGAAAGTTTTTTCTAAGTGTGCACTTCCAAGACCAGATCTACCCCAAACTACCCTTAGTGTCGGGGCACCTGTGTTCTTTGGTTCAGGTCTGTCTCCCAGAATGCTAGGTGTAAGTGCCAGCACACACCAGAGCCGTCAGCTGCCAGAATGGACAGCGTCCTGGGAAAGGACATGGATTCAAAAAATAGGAGGCGTCCTGGGAAAGGACATGGATTCAAAAAATAGGAGGCGTCCTGGGAAAGGACATGGATTCACAAAATATTTCAAGGTGAATCTTGATCAAGTTGGGACAGGTAGACTACTCCTTTGACCTTTAAAAAGACCTGAGAGGAAGCTGTCATTTTCCTAAAACAACAAAATGGAATGCATTTTATCATTATGGAGAGATACATTCCATAAACTGCAATAATGGGTTTAAGGCTGTGAGTTGCAGATATGTGTGCCCCTGATGATTTTCATGATGGAAGCAAGATAACACATTATTTGCCTATAAGTGGCAGATGAGCATCCCAGATAAATAACTATAAAGGAGAAAACCCCAAGATAGTATCACTAGCCACTCAGTGTACTAGCAGAATCATTGCCTAGGCTTCTTTCCAAAATATCCAGGAGCACACGAAGGTGTAGCAATATAATGGCAGTCCGTAAAATCAATATCATTTAACAATAGAATAAAGGGAAGGATGAGGCCCCATACTTTACACTGGTAGCATACTATATCTTACAGCCAGGGCTTTTGGATTTTGCATTTCTACTTGTTTCAGGTTGGAAGCATTTATTTCCTTTTATTCATCCATTCAACAAAGATATGCCTCTTTGTAGGTGCTGTGTAATTTCTATCATATGCACATATTTCATATGAAACTGTTCTTTCAAAGACATGTAGTTAAGCTGATGTAGTATATTTTTGTGTGATTTATCTATAGACTTGTGGTGAGATGTCATCATAATAACTTAGTGAAAGTGAAAGGCAGTTTATGAAAATTCACAGACAGGTTAACTCACCAATGCTGTGAGCAAAATGTGGTTCCCAGGCAGTACTCTGAGCATCATTGGAAACTTGTCCAGAAATGCCCATTTGGGGGCCTAACCCCAAGTGCACCGAATTGGGCATCAACAGTCAGTATTTGAAGACCTACCATTCACCAGAATCCCCTGGAAGTTTGCTCGGTCACATCCCAGGAATCCCTGCAGAAACAGCCAGTAGCAGGGGAAGTTTGGAACAGTGATGAAAGACCTGGCCCAAGGCCTGGTAACCTACTGCTTTGGCTTTTAATAGACAAAAATGAATTTCTCAAGTTAACCAAGAAAAGGGATGAAAAAGCCATTGTTTTTATTTATTTTTTCCTCCTATTATTTTCAGCATCTCCATTGAAATGGGGAGTAAAGTGATAGTGAATGATGGGCCCATTAACAGTGAGATCAAAGGGCACGTACATCTTATATTATGTTAGGTATCCATCATCATTGAGCCCAAATGAATTTGTGTACATTCATATGATTGCATGTAAACCTCATGGGACTTATAAGAAGCCCATCAATTGTTAATCTTTTAAACAGGACCATAATGCGCCTTGAAATAGATCTGAAAAGTTTGCCAATTTTTAATAAAACCCATTCTCTATTTCCGTGCTCTCAGCAACACAGTTCACAGCATAACGGATAAAGTTATTTCTATGGATCATAATTAAAATTTTCTAGAAGGCTCTGATTATGTGAATCATGTTAGAACACATGTTTTTTTTAATTTATTTTCGTATATTTATTTATATATAGGAAGAGGAAATTATTGCACAACTTAATCTTTTTTTTTTTTAGGTTTTCAACCTGATCTTCTGTAAGTTCCACTTTCTTCAGAAAATCCAATTACTAGAGACTATTAGTCTGATATTGATTTTCTAGGAACATTCTATCATTAAAAAGGGTCATTTTCTGATGATCCTACATTCTTTTCCCTTTAATTCTCAATTTTTTTCTAAGACAATATTTTTACTTTAACTTTTTTCTGTAATAGTATGTTTAAATGTAATAGTATTTATGGAAATATTAAACAATAGTTTATTTGTAAAAGTATGCAATAAAGTTATGGCATCATGGTGTTTATTCTCTCTAATAAACTATACTGACTAGATTTTGATACATATATGATTAAAAAACACCTTTTTTCATTAAAAACACATATCAAGTGAAAATCAAGTAAACTAATTATTCACTGGGATTTTCTTGCCTGTTAAAAACAACAACTCATATCTGATAACGTGTACTGCATTTCAGTAAAGGTCTATTTGGCTAACTGAGAATTTCTAACAACTAAATTACAAGATAAAAGAAATGTTTCTTTGGAGGACAAACTTGACATGCTTGCAGAACTAAAGATGAAAGAAGATATGTAAACAAATGCATCATGAAAAAAAAGGATAAAAATGTGGATCAGGAAATAATATTAGAACAATGCTGATGGATTCAGTGTTGAACGTGAACCAACTTGGATAACCTGCATTGAGGCAGGTGATACTTTATAACCTCCCAAAACAATATTACATTAGATTCAATTACCGAAAATATCAACGATAATGCAGATAACCAAGGAGGCTTGGGTAGTTTGATTTTAAATTGAAGACACTTTGCTTAGCATTTGATTTGAGAAAATAGGTGTTGGGATGCTAGTTCTGATTGTGGCTCTTGAAGCCACTCACCCTGATTATCACTTAACCATAGTATTGACTAATTTTTATAATGTGAGATTACTTTTTAAAGAAACAAACCAGGTTTTGTACTACTCCCAAGGGAAGAAATAGATTTTTAGATAGATTTTTTTTCTCTTCAGAGATGTTTTCAATGTATACCAAATAACCAAAGAGTAAAGACCATTCATTCACATTAGGTAAAATTGTTTATTCAATACTTTATTGGTCTAAGTGTTCTAACAAAGGATTTATTTCTTCTTCAGCTCCTTTATTTAAAAGCCCAGATTCAATCAAATAAATGATGAAACAAATTTAATTTGCCAATGATAGATGATTTATTTAATATGTAAGAGGTAGATCAAAATGCAACCCTTTGTACATCTCATACTTAATGACATTGATAACTGAGGTGTTTTTTTTTTGAAAAGTGCAAATGCAATGGATTTTCTCAGTTGCTGTTTTGGTAATTATTCCTTGGCAGTTATAAGGTATGAATTAAGTTTGGAGACCAGAGCTTCTGTATATCAACACTGATATCAACAACACCCTCCAAAGATGTTCAGTGTACAACTCTTCCAACATCATGTAGTGATTCTATTTTGCCTTCTTTCTGCTCAGTGATAAAGTCAACTATAGATGAATTTTTACATGAAAATACATGGGGCATTTATTATGATTGCTCATTCCTGTTTTCTACTTCTCAAGAAATTGTAGTTTAATAAATCAGAGGGTTGGGAAACATTTCACAACTCTTTACTCTATTAAAAAGTTACTTCAAGTATTTTGATGCAGGTGGTCCATGGATTACTCTCGGAGACATCTTTGCCTGAAGGGTATCCATCCTATATAGTAAAGAGGTAATATGCAAATTAACCCTCACACCCTCACACAAGATGGCTGCCCCCATGTGGTCAAAGATGGCCACCACAAGATGGCTGGCAGGGAGGGTAGTTGGGGGCTACCAGGCCAGCAGGGGAGGGAAGTTAGGGGTGACCAGGCCTGCAGGGGAGGGCAGTTAGAGGCGGCCAGGCCTGCAGGGGAAGACAGTTGGGGATGACCAGGCCTGCAGGAGAGGGAAGTTAGGGGCAACCAGGCTGACGGGGGAGGGCAGTTGGGGGTGACCAGGCCTGGGAGGGGTGGGCAGTTGGGGGCAATCAGGCCGGCAGGGAAGCAGTTAGGCATTGATCAGGTTGGCAGGGGAGTGGTTAGTGGGTGATCAGGCAGGTAGGCAGGCGAGTGGTTGGGAGCCAGCAGTCCCAGATTGTGAGAGAGATGTCTGACTGACTGGCAGTCAGACATCCCCTGAAGGGTCCAAGATTGGAGAGGGTGCAGGCTGGGCTGAGGGACACCTCCCTCCCCATGCACAAATTTCGTGTGCCGGGCCTCTAGTTTTTAATAATCTGAAAGCACTAAGCAGTTCCCATTGTTAGCTCTTTTGCTTTCAGTAGCCTAAAAGGGCAGTTACATATTTTGATTGGAAATAATGGTGCACCCAGCTGGCCCAGCTGGTGTGGCTCAGTGGTTGAGCATCAACCCCCCATGAACCAAGAGATCACTGGTTCAATTCCTGGTCAGAGCACATATCGGGTTTCAAGTTCAATCCCCAGTGGGTGCATGTAGGAGGCAGCCTATATATGTTACTATCTCTCTCTCCCTCTCCTTTCCTCTATCTCTAAAATCAATAAAAACATATTTTAAAAAAAGAAATGGTGCTACTATAAATGTATAATCCCTTATTATCTTTTATCATCATGTTCTTTTTTACTGAATAAACTTTCTCAATAGTTACTGAATATGTTTTTTGAAGGAAGGATATCAAAAATGAAATGTGAAAGCAGATATAATTACTCAGTTTTACTGTACATTTACATAGTTGAAGAAATTTTTCCTAACACTGAGAAGACTTTTCTACTTCTTTTTAATTAAAAAACATACACAATTCATCTATGCTTCATTGGGAAGTTGTCAAATTGACTTAAAAAAGCTAAATTTATTCTTTTATATGCTCTCAATAACTTCAGATGTCAGCCCCCTTTTTTTTCCTACTTAACAAGAGCATAAACCTGACCTTTGATTATCAATAGAAAATAGTTTGGAATTGCTATTTAGATTTGGTTCATAATTTATGGAGGGTCTTCAAAGAACTTGCATAGATAACTCATTTAACTTATGATACTTTGAGGAAGTCAGTATTCTCTTTTACAAATTATGAAACAGACCGAGAGGAAATTTATATCTTACAAATATAGATAGCCATAGCTGAAATACTTTAAATGGTATAAGTCATCTACAGATTTTTTCACAGGTTGGGAATTCTAAAGAATTTTTATTGTACATAATAATAATATTGTGTCATAATGTTTTTACTATAGCTTTACAGCTCATAGTAATTCATCTGATGCTAGTCATAAAGTAATTACAAAGTGATTCATGTTAACATTAACTTTGTTTAAGATGAAAAATTCACACTGTCACTAAAGCCATTTGTACATATTGCATTTCATCTACTCATAACTCAGGCAACAATTGCTTCCTCTTTATTCTTTGCTTCTAACAGAAACTAACTCTGTGTCACATAAGCATATCAGGAATTTAATAGAAGGATCTTAAGAAAACGAACAAGTTTAAAGAGAAGGCGACAGAGCTGATTCCAAAAAAGTAGTCAATGGCTACTTGGTGGCTCAGTCTGGGAACTCTTTCAGCTCATCTAAAAGCAATAATTTGCCCCAGCATCTCCCTTGAAGCATTACTTTATCGGAGTAGTCCAGTAGCCCAGTGGCAAACTGCAGAGACTCTAGCACGACTCAGATTCTCCAGCTGTAGGTCTCAAGGAAGCTCCAGGAACTACAAATCTATCCTGTTTTACAGATTACATATGGGTGAGGATCATAGCCTTATTTGGTAATGGAAGTCACCCTGAGCATTTCCCTCACTAGGGCATTTTCTGTCATAAGAGTGAGTCACCACGTGGCTGTTGACTGCATCCTCTGGGAAGTTTGATGGAGTTAACATTGTTTTGGCTTGTTTTATATGAGGGTAAATATGTCTGGACCAGAGGAGCAGTGCACATTGTTTACTGAGTTTTCAAGGATAGGAAAATTGCTTATAGTCTATCTCCCATGCTAAATTGTGCCACTAAGAACATTTCTTCAACTTCTCAATAAATGTTCGCTAAATAAAAATGGAGTCCAGGCCATCATCCCATGCACCAAAAATGTTGCGGGTTTGATCCTGGGTCAGGGCACATATGGGAGACAACCAAAGATGTTTCTCTCTCACATCTCTCACATTACTAGTAATCTGGAGCAGAGAGGATGTTCCAAATTAATGCTGATCTCTCTCTCTCTCTCTCTCTCTCTCTCTCTCTCTCTCTCTCTCTCTCTCTCTTTCTCTCTCTCTCTCCCTCTCTCCCCCTTCCTCTCTCTCTAAAATCAATAAAAACATAATCCTGGGGTGAGGATTTAAAAAAGGGAGGGAAAAGAATAAAGGATTTATATGCAAACAATTGGCTGTTCACTGTTCTAGGGATTGATAGGGACCTGAGTCTTACATGTTTATAGATCAGCTAGAACAGATAGTGTGTAGATAGTATTATTTTCTGTAATGTAGTAGAATTCATTTCCTCTAAGATGAATATTAATAGAAATAGCTCAATATGGGAAATCAACAGCATTGCATTGAAATGTTAAGATCATTCATTTAAGGGGAAAAACATGTCACAATTTATTTGTAAAACTTACAGGGTCTGTGTTATGCAGCCTGGGGATCAGTGAGTCATTTTGACTGGCCTTTGAAAATGTTAGCTTAGTGTACCTGTAGAGCCAACAAATTCCTGAGTTTTATTTGGAAGAGATATAAAAACAAGTCAAAATATTACAACATTTTTATACCACTCCAAGTTTCATTGGCACATATACTATGTGCACTTCACATACTATCCCAAGAGCTATGATGGACTTGATGAAGATCCAGAGAAAGGAAACATAAATGATTGAAGGGATTCTGGCACTTATACTAAAAATAACTACAATCATTATATCCAACACTGCTTCAATCCTTAGTGTATGCCAGTCAATGTGACCCTGTATTTACAGAATGAGTCCTTATAAAATCCTATGGGGCAGGTAATATCATTTTATCCCCATTTTACAGATAAGGTTAGGTAGGATCAGATAACTTAACTGACTTGCCCAAGTCAGACATCTAGTAAGTGGCTAAAGCAAGATTTGAACCCAGGCAATCTGGTCCTAAAATCCATACTGTTAACCATGACATTAAACAGGGAAGGTCATGTGTTCTGGTTTGGAAAAAGGAAGGCATAGACCAAAACATATAAACCATGCTGATAGAACTTGGATTTTATCTTTCATTTATGAAAATACTGAAAACTGATTATATTTTCAGACAAATAAGACAAAACATTACTTTAGACAGTGCAGGCAAAAACATACCAAAAAAAACCATTTCATGTGCAATAATTGTAATTGACCATAAAACATTCATATATTCATCATCTTATTTATTCTTATTATTCATCATCTTATTTATTTTTATTATTCATCTTCTTTTAAAATTTTAACTGAGATGTACACACAGTCCCAATCACTCAAATTCTTAGTTTTCATGATTCTCAGTCTCTCCTGGACCTGACCAGTCAGTCATTTCATTACGATTTGCAACACCCTCAATTCCTTGACCACATAGTCATTGGATTCAACATGTCCTTTATCCCAACCTTAAATCCAACCAAATTTTTCCTCTGCTTCTGCTTATAGACAGTTAAAGAGGGTCTAACAAAAATAGACACTAATATTTGGCAGGGAGATATTAAGTACGTGATAAATGAGTCAATAAATGCATGAGAAAACATTTCTTCTAATTGGCTATTATGCATTTTTAACCTTAGGTGGTTCATTCATACCCATTGGCAAGCAGCTTACCATCCTTGACAGTATGGGGTGGTGGTTGAGAAACTGACACTGAAGCCACATGCTTGGGCAGTTTAGCATCTATATTTATAAAATCATCTGTAAGATATAAAGAAAACTATACACTAACATCTACGTAACCTACACACCATTTTCAAATAAAATGGTAACAATATCCTGAATGTGTGTGCATAATTTCCTTGATTTTCTTTTTGTTTATAGTCACTCCAATCTTGACTTGTCCTTTTATTTTTCTTCTACTTTTTAACTCCACCAAATTAGACATTATGGTTTTCCTGAGTAAATGTTGGTGTAGATTTAGTCACGTATTTGCCACTTTCCTACCCTCAGTATTCTTGCATCTCAGGTTTCCATCTGGTGTCACTTTCCTTCAGCCTAAAATATATCTTTTGGAATTCCCTTTACAGGGGAGCCACTGGCAATACACACTCTTCATTTTTTATTTATATGAAGAAGTACTTAATTCTGTTTTGTTCTGAAAGATATTTTTACTGAATATACAATTCTAAGTTGATAGTATTTTAAGAATCAGTGGGTAAGAAGCAGTGACTTTAAAGGATGCAACGAGTTTGTGTGTTCTATAATTGCTTCAGGTTTACTCCTTTTTGTCTCTACTGCTTTGGTACAAACATTAACCTGTTCCAGTGAATTCCCCATGTCCGTCTTCCTTCCAAAACCCATTCCAGCTCACATTTTTGGCAAGGAGAAAGTACCTTCATTTTAAGAGAAGCTGCACTACCAATGATGTGATTTTGTTTGTTTGCTTTAAAATAATTAAATTTATTGGGGTGACATTGTTACAACCATAATAGAAAACAGTTTGGAGGCTCCTCAAAAAATTAAGAATAGAGTTACCATATGACCCTGCAACCTTCTTCAGGGTATCTATCCAGAAGATTTGAAAACATTTATTTGCAAAGATATATGCACCCCTATGTTCACTGCAACATTACCAATGATATTTTTTCTTTGCTATGGAAATTGCCCTAATGCTTGTTTTAAAAATGCACCAAACCATTACTTGAGTGTTTAATATCTGCCAATATCCTTGGCACAGAGAGGATGCTCCAAATTAATGCTGATCCTCCTCATTTTTGTCCAGGAAATGAGCCACTCTGTTTTAATGAAAGGGGGGAAAAGTCCCTTTTACTTGCACATAGAACCAGAAGTCCTCACAGAGGTATCAAAATGGAAGTTGTTCCCAAGAGTATTTAATTTTAAGGTTTATTTGGTAAATCAATTCAATAAAAACACAGCAGTGTGGCTGGCTGAACCCTACTAGTAAATCATGTGAATGTACTCTGCAAAGGAAACTGTGTTTGCCTCTTTGGTATCTGTTAATATGGTTCATTCTTTCTCTTGAAAATCTTCGTCATTGTGGGAGCCTGTCTCTGAGTGTTGACATAGGTCATTGGTAGCAACACAGATGCTACATAAAATAGCATTTTGTCATGCATAGCATTTAGTATATTACACTGTGATGTCTCTCAGTTTATGTACATCTAGATAACTTCAATGTGTTTTCACATTGAAGTGTTTTTTTAAATAATCAAGGGTGCTATTTACCTGTATACTATAAAATACTTCATGCATATGGCAGAATTTCAGAGTATTTTAGAAGAGTTTATTACATTTTTCTCTATTAGGTATAGGTATATGGGATAGTAATAGCACAAAAGTATTTTGCATCTTGTAAAAAGGGAAGCTGGGTGTAAAACATAATGAAATAAGGTGAAGAATAAAAAGAATACATGCCCTGGTCAGTGTGGGTCAGCGGTTAGAGCATTGGCCTGCACACCGAAGGGTCTCAGGTTCTATTCCTGGTCAAGGTCACATACTTGGATTGCAGGTTTGATCCCAGCCCCAGTCAGGGTGAGTGCAGGAGGCAACCAGTCCATGTGTCTCTCTGTCATCAATGTTTCTCTCTCTCTTCCCCTCCCTCCCTCCTTTTCCACTCTCTCTAAAAAAATCAACGGAAAAAATATCCTCAAGTGAGGATTAACAGCAACAACCACAACAAAAGAATACATTTGATATTACAGTAAAATAAATCTCACCTCCCCTGATAAATTTGCCTGATCTTTTCATTTATTTCTTTCCTTAACTATTTATAGTTCTAAGGAACCATTTTTGTTTAATTGTGTATTTTCTTATCAGAGGAAAAACACACTGTATCAAGAATTGCACTGTAATCCTAATAATTAAGGTAAAACGTATGGTGTTTGTATGTTTTGTTCTGTTAGGGTTCTTTTTCTAAATGAACTAGATAATCAATCATGTTCTCCAAAGTGGAAAATTGGCCTGATTAGACCAAGGTCAAAATGCAATTCACTGCTAAAGTTAATTAATTCCAGTTCCCTGGCTAGATTAATAACTAATCTAGCCATCTCAAGTGGTCAACATTTATAAGCTTGTGGCTTGCAATTATATTAGAAGGGGTGGACTAATTTAATATTGGCTTTAAGAGATAGAAAGCTATATGGGCTCTTTCATGTCTAAGAGATAGAAAGATATATAGGGCTTTTCTGTACTCATTGCAAGCTACAAATCGATGCTAGATTACCACGCTGCCTTGGGTTTAGAAATGTATGTGTGCACCTGTCTTCATTTCACCCCTAAAGCAGTGGGCTCCTTGTTGGCAGGCACCTTGTTTGCTATACCATTATGACCTCTGTGCACATAGCACAGTATCCGGGCGGAATAGACCTTCAATACATTCTTATTAAGTGAATAGGAAAAATGGGCCACTGTGTGAGTAAAATAAGTGTCACATATGGAGCTTTCTACTGAATGCTTTCCTAAATAAAAAGGTAAAATAAAAGAGGAAAACCCTGCCTCCTCGACAGGGTTTTGCTCTGATTTGCCAGCCATCCAGTGCTCCATTTTCCACCTCCATCTCCCTCCTCCTCACTTCATCGGTTTCTCTCACTTTCTTTTGATTCTCTGGTATTTCTCTTTCTGTTGGTTCTTTAAACATTTCTTCCTTCAAACAGTAATCAAAGCTCTCCTTTGACTCCTTCTCCACCTTCGTACTTTTTCAGAGCTTCAGTGTCTGGGCTTCTTGGAGGCATTGTCTGCACTTGACTTGTCCTCCTCTCATCTTCTGTGGCAACTACCCCTCATTCAGGGGCTCTCTGGCCTCCAAGGACACTTCTTTGACCAAGGTTCCCGAAAATTCTTGGGTGCCACATGAAGAGGCTCTCCCACTTAGATTCCCATTCAATGGATGGCCTCCGCCTCATTCTCTTTCTTTACCTTTGATTTTCAGGACACTGACATCACTCACAACTCTGCTTTTCCTCCTGCTAATCTGGCTAATTTCTGATCTTGTCACAGTTTTCACTACCTAAGGCTTGGGAGACCAAGGCTTGTTCTTGCCTTTGTCTTGTTACTCTCAGAAAATATTCCCTGGGATGGGGGATATCCCCATGGTTTTCTGTAGCTGTTATACACTGTTGATGACTATATGTATATAGCTCCCACTTAAAAAGCTCCAAGGGGAGCCATTTCTATTGGAATTTCCTATTGACTTTCCAGTCCCTAAGTGTATCTTATCATTTCCCTGTGATTAAGTTTGCTATTCCCATGTTTCACATCTCTGTGAGTGGTCCCATCATCTCTTCAGAGACCCAAATTAAAGTTGGAATATCCTCCCTCTCATTAACCCTCAAACTACTAGTGGATTCTACACTCTCAGTGTCTCCTTGATGTATCTACTTGTCTCTATTCTTCCCTCTGACTGTTAGTTCAGGGGCATGCCTGTTTTCATTTCTTGCCTGAATTACTGCAATGGCCTTCTAGCTGGTTCCCTCCAATAATTTTCCACACCGATCTAAATGCACAGCTGTTTGTGTCACATCCTCCTCCAAGCCCTTCAACCGTTCTCTGTGGCCCTCAGGATGAAGATGTAATCCCTCAGGATCAATGTTGATATTTTGGCCCCTGTTCACTCTGGAATCTGCTTCAATGCAGAGATTGTGTCTTATTAATTTTTATACCCTCATAAATCTAATTTAGTAGCTTGTATTTAATTAATGCCCCAAACATATTGATCAATAGATAAGCAAACAGATGAAAATATAAGTAAATATTTTCATTAGACTTTAATACATAGGAGAGAAAGTACCTTATACTATAACATAAATATAATTTAGTTGCCATTTTATTATCCATAGATTTCTTGTGACTTGGTTTCCCCCACTTATGATAAATATGATGTCCATTTTAATATTTCTGAGTTACTGGGGAAAGTTTTACTGAAAATTTTTGAATGGTTAGAAATTAATTATATCAAATATAATTTCAGCAATGGGGTATTTTATATTTATTAAAATTAATGATCCATAAAAATTAATAATCCACATGTTATAAGACTCCCTGTTAACCAACATATTATAACCAATATTATTAAAAGCATATGACATATCCAGTGACTAGGCTATTTAATTTTCATAAAGGTCCTATGAGATAGTATAATTACTACCCCTATTTTAAATAATTAAATCCATCCAATTCCCTTCTCTTACATTCCAGATTAATAGCAGAATAGGTCAGTTTGGGAGTTATTGACACAAATTCTGTATTTTAGGGACCAAGTGGCTCTTGCCAACATCCTGCAGTTTAACAGGCTCCCCTCAAAGTCATCCTGTTTGATGTGTCCCTTGTCCTTCCTGTCAGTACTATCATTAGGCACGAGCTGCCTGCCTTCCTGTCACAGAGTTAAGTGGTGTCCAAATGGACCTCTGTAGATTCTAATACTGCAGGGAAAATGCATTCCTATCGGGAACATCTACTTTTGCTAAAAGAAACAGTATATACAAAGTGTGGTAAATTAGTAAATTTTCAAAAATGCAAATAAACACATATATGTATATTTTTAAAGAGACTTTTATAGAACTACTGAAAACATCAAAACATGCTTGCATTTCCTTTACTGGGTGAATGAGCTATGAAAGAATGACCAAAAAGAAGAAAAGGTAGGAAATGAGCTAGAATGTAATTCAGAAAAGCCTAATTGGTACAATGACTTACACTGAGGTCACAAAATCAGCTTCCCATCCTTCACCTGTATTTTACATAGAGACATATTATTTTGTCCTCATCTCAAGAGATTTAAGGAAGATCTTGACCATTGATTCTCTGTGCAAGCATATTGAGTGATTGCTGATTTTTTCCGGGTAAAATAAAGGGAATAGTGATTTATCACCACGCTTTTCAAGTAGCATTTGTGCCAACATATACTGATTCTATTGGGGACCATGTAGGACATTCCACTGAGGAAACACTTAAAAGGCCAGAGGTCTTACTGGTCTCGAATGAGACATCAGCTTGTGTCACCCTCTGCCATTTGCAATGAATAGGTTTAATGCCTCTGAGATTTAAAGGCCCCACCATAAAGAACAATTAAGCAACCTCCTTTGATAATTCTAACATTTAATAAATGAAAAGAGTTAATGCATACCTGGCTCAAGCCTATAACATTATATTGTGAGTCCATCTTTATTTCTTCTGTTCTTAGGAATTATGAAGAACAGATGTTTATTATCCTCTATGAGCTGTTTGTTATTAATGCCAATGATAACTCCCCCTCAGTGAAAAACATCCCGCCATCTGTAGATCCACTGTCATCATGAAAATAGGTGAGGTTTCTTGTAATCTTAGTTCACTAAACAACGTGGCTGCATGCTAGTGTGGTCCCACCTCACCCATTGCTTCAGTGCTCCAGTGGAGAGAACTATTGACTACCTTTAACTTCAACAGTGTGCTGTAAAGTGAGTTAAGATATATTATCCCTTTTTAATTTTATTTTTCCAACATCTGGTCAATGCTTGCACTTCTTTAGAATGATGTGAACTCTAGCATCAAGGTTAAGAGATGGGACTTGTAGTCCTAGCTCTGCCAGTGATGCCCTGTGCAATGCCAAGTCTCTCCTGAGGTCAGTGTCCTTTTGTGGAAATGAATGAGTTCAGCTAGATCAGGCATTCTCTTTGCACAACAGGATTGCCTGAAGAGTTTTAGAAATTCTTACAGCTCACTCAGACCTAGTGAATTAGCATCTTCTGGGACTGGAATTAGGAATCTGGAATTATCGGAATTTTCTCAGGTGCTTTCATATACTAGTAGCTGTTCTATATCTCAGAGCTACTGATGTAGATAAACCCCATGTCCACTGCAGATCTTCAGAGTCAGGTCTGTTCTCTGAGAGGCTAGAACCTGCCTTTTGTCTGCAAAGTTTTCCATTCCCTGGGCCCATTTTCCTGAGCAGTGTCATGTGCATAGTAAATATGGAATATGCCATGGCAATAAAGGTCATGGTTAAAAGGCTTTTCTACTTCAATAATTTTTTCCTATCCCTAGTCCAGCACATGAGTCATTAATAATAACTCTTGAGTCCAAATGTTTCAGTCAGTAGTGTCCCACCTCAAGTCACTCTATGAGCTGACTTCTCATACATCTGCACCCTTATCTTCCTTGACCCACTGCTTTGAACTTGATGCTTCTCATTATGAGTCATTCTTCCACTCATTTATTCATTCTTTCATCTATGAATAACTTACTCAAAACCTTTTAGTTACATTTTTGTAGGGAAGTGAATTTAATGATGAACCTAATTGAAATGGTGCCAGCCCTCAGGGAGTTAACAGGCCTGGAAGGAATCAGACAGATAATGAATTGTCTACTAAAATGTATGATGAGTGATAGATGACCATGAGAACACCTGTATGGAGTAATTCAGTCTACATGGTGAAGAACAGTTTTCCAAGAGAACTTTTCAAGAGAATTTAATTAAGCTGAAAGAGATTATGTTCAAGTCCAATGAAAAACCACCTGTGAAGACATGGAGAGAAGTTTTAATGGAGTACAGTTGAAGTCAGATTGCAATAAGTTAAGGAGCAGGTAGGTGGCCAGGAAGTATAGATAGTGAATATTTTGTATTTCTTTTGTGCCAGTCATTACTTCTCCTCTTTCATTCCTGATTTTACTTATTTTTTTTTTCTTACTGAGTCTGGTTAAAGGTTTGTCAATCTTGTTTATATTTTCAAAGAAGCAGCTCTTGGTTTTGTTGATCTCTAATTAATTAATTAATTAAGGATTTTTGGATGTGAAATTCACCCCTCATGGTCCCAATTCCTCCTAAATTTCAATAGCACATATGTTACTGACAGATGGACCACCAACTCCATCTATGGCTAAGACTCCAGCATTAAATTAGTCAAGCCAAGGCAACACTGGACTTTGCATTGGTTCAAAAATGTTTAAATGTGTGTTAAAGAAAAATAAACTGTGATTTCATATGCTATTTTCTATTATTTCATGGAAATTTATGGTTTTTTGAGTGCATTGTGTCTCAAATTTGCTTTTATGAGTTGGCTTGGAAACCTAATCCTATCTAATAAAAGAGTAAAATGCAAATTGACCATCACTCCAACATACAAGATGGCTGCCCCCATGTGCACACAAGATGGCCAGCAGGGGAGGGCAGTTGGGAGGGACCAGGCCTGCAAGGGAGGGCAGTTGGGGGCAATCAAGCCTGCAGGGGAGGGCAGTTAGGGGTGACCAGGCCGGCAGAGGAGGGAAGTTGGGGGTGACTGGGCCTGCAGGGAAGGGCAGTTGGGGGGGGGACCCACGCCTGCAGGGGAGAGCAGTTGGAAGGGAGGGACCAGGCCTGCAGGGGAGGGCAGTTAGGGGTGACCAGGCCTGCAGGGGAGGGCAGTTAGGGGAAAACAGGCTGGCAGGGGAGCAGTTAGGCATCAATCAGGTTGGCAGGGGAGTGGTTAGGGGGTGATCAGGCTGGCAGGCAGAAGCGGTTAGGGGCAATCAGGAAGGCAGGCAGGCGAGCAGTTGGGAGCCAGCAGTCCTGGATTGTGAGAGGGATGTCTGACTACCCATTTAGGCCCGATCCTATTGGGATCGAGCCTAAATGGGCAGTCGGACATCCCTCGAGGGGTCCCAGATTGGAGAGGGTGCAGGCTGGGCTGAGGGATACCCCTCCCCCCCGGGCATGAATTTCGTGCACCGGGCCTCTAGTTTGTAATATTTTTCCTGTGGAAATTACGTTCTATATTCCAAACATGCAATTTACAAGGAAACTTTCAACCACAGCCTGCAACTAAGGTGAATACATACAGGAAATCTGTATGGCAGCAATTTTAGGTCTTATTTCTTCTTTGATTGTTGTCAAGGATAAATAGAGCAATTTTTCATTTTTAAATATAATGGTGGGAAATTTTCTGTGAATCCTTTTGTAAACCAGCAAATAAACACAGACGCCTTCCTAAGATAAAAGCAGAAAAGTGATGGAGATGAATGAACGTGGCAGTAGCCTTGGAGTTGGAGTGTACTTCTGTTTTCTTTGCAAAGAAGGGAGCTTAGTAGCTTAGAATAAAGAGGATGGGATGGGAGAGAACTGTGGGGGAGGGAGTGTCAATATGAAGAAGTAAGAAGTAGAATACTGAAGCCTTTAGCTGTGGTTCAAAACACAGCTGATAGTAGTAGACCCTGAGTGCTGATGTGGACTCTCTCTGAGTTTGGGGATATTAAAGATTCTTCTTCCTGAGGAGTCTCTCAGACCTTGGAGTTAGGGTGACACTGGGGAGCAGCCCCCACTTCCCAGTATCCTCAGATGGCTCTTATCCTTTGCACTGCTTATTTGCAGGTAGTAAAATTAAGTGGAAAAAAAAAGCCTTAAACCTAGTCTAAGCCTTCATTTTTGCCAATTTGAGGCTCAACTCTCCTTTCTTGTTTCACCTACTTTAAAAGCTTTAGGCATCACGTGAAAGCTGAGAATGCTTGTTTTTAGGCAATTGTGAAAGGATGTTCCTTATAAAGGAAAAATGACGAGAAATTACTTTTGAAACCTATTGACCCAAATCTCCTCTCTTAACCCCAGGCCCCTATAGCACAACGGGTCAAAAAATAAACTAATCTCCGTGCTCCAGCTACTATACTGTCCCATAGAGTCTTCCAGTTAAGGCATCACCATCCTCCATTCATCTACACTAGAAATTAGCATGGTCCTCTTGGTTCTACCCCTTCAAATAGGCAGCTTCTCCCACCTTCCCACAGTTACAGTTTTAGTTCAGTGTCTACTCTCTTTCCTTCTAATTGGCCCTCTGCCTCCAGCCCCAGGGCTAAGCTAGTCCTTTACTTCACATCGATTACTTTTTAAAATCAAGCAGAGTTACAATCTGGTCAGTCTCCACTTTATAATTAGCAAATGGCTGAGGTTTCTCCTTATTTAAGGCAGTGCTGTCCAATAGAACTTCCAGTGATAGGGAAACATGCTGTATCTGTGCTGTGCAGCCAGGAGTCACATGTGGCTATTAGGCATTTGAAATGAGGGTGTTGCAGAATTTACCAGGCAACCAGAAAACACACAATTGGTACTCAGAAGATTCAGGAAAAACCCTTTATTTAAAGATGTACTAATACAGTGACTCAGGGGAGTCGGTTTCTAAAGCCTGAGTACCAAATGGGGAGGGTCTCTCCCATTTTTCCCCTTGGTTTCTTTGTCTCCCCAAATATGGACCAGGCTTCTGGATTTTTCATGGGCTTTGCAGTCCCTCTGTGAGTTGGGATGGTGGAAGTGAGATTATACCCAAAGACCTGGTCTGGGTGGTGCCAGTGACCTCTCCTCTGGCTAAACTGTTAAATTCTTGGTTTATGGCCCTTGTAAACTGGGAGTATTTAGGAAAACAGATTATTGCCTAAGGAAGGGACAGTGACTTAATTATAGGCTAACAAGAATGTGCATTAGGATATTGGTTACTGGCACAGATTCAGATTGCTAGCCCCCAATTGTTTTATATTCCTCTTCAAGGCTACTGCAACTGAGAAATTGAATATTTGCTTGTATTTATTTAATTTATATTTAAACAGCCACATGTGGCTAGCAGCTATCATATTGGCCATTGAAAGTCTGAAGGATAAGATCCACAATGTTTGGCATGGTATGTAAGATCCTTCACAGGTCAATTACAGCTTTCCCCTGTCCCCTCTCCCCTCTCCTTACTCATTCACCCGGGACCTATCCTAAAGATGACCATAGCTACCTATCACCTCCTCCAATAGGATCTCATGTCCTGCCTTGTTCTACACGTGTGTTAATTGTGTATATTTTTGTCTAATACATTCTTTCTCTTCTTAACCTCTTGTGAACACCTATAAATTTTGTAAGCTATGCTCAAATGTGACTTCTGAAAAGCCTCCTTTTATCTCCTCGGGCATCAGTCCATTTCCTTTTCAGCCTCCCATTACAATTTGTATATTCTCTAACAAAGCATTTAACATACTGACTGGCAATTAGTTTCCTGTCTATTATCCTAAATCTCATTTTCCCCCTTAAACAGTTAGAAAGTAAGTTTGAAAATTATTACCTATGGATAGATAACTAATATGTTTGGTCAGAAAGAAAGGTCACGCGAAATTTCAAATGAATTATGAAAGAGAGCATTGACAAATAAAGTAGTAAGGGGATCACCACAGTTACCACCACGGCATACGTTGATGCATCTTTTGAGAGAATATAAGGGAAGGGGTGGGCTTTGACTTTCATAGTACATCTAACTTTTTTTATAATCCCAAACTGTATTCTTACATCTTAAGTTTGTCTATATTTCAAAGGTTTTTCTGTCTCATGTCAAATCTCTAAAAACTATTTAAGTGATAGATTTTTCCATTGAGCACAACATATATATTTCAAGGTTAAGCAAGAGTGAAACATTTTGCCTGGATTTTCTATTATGAAATTGATGGGGAGGAAGAAGGATATTTTTAAAGTGATGCACTGCAGTGGAAAAAGAAATCTGTCAGTTAAAACTAGTACATACAGCCAGCCTTATAAATGTTTTACAATCATTGTAAGAAATCAAAGCGAATTAGTGATATTTTTTAAATTTCCCATGGGAAAAAAAAACTTCCTGCACATTGAATTTATCTTGGTAACATTTCTACCTTTTGAGCTCACTGGAGGGTAAAGAGAATAGCATCCTTTTTGTACTAATTTTATGGAAAGCAAAGCAATCTGTTATGTTTTTGAGGATGCTATTATTGCCATTTTAAAAAATTATTATTTGAAAGAGTCTGATCCTTAGTACCTATTAGTACCTATTCAAACTATTCTAGTTTCACTGATACTATTATGTACAGAATTCGAAAGAATTATGGCTATTAAGCAGATTTGAATATTACAATACATGAATACATAATGACTGGGTTTCTGTTACTTCCTATTTTTACAGTTTTATAGTTGACAGATTTAACATTATGGACCATTGAGTTATTGGACAGTCAAATCTAGGAATGGTGATAACCCTGAGCTTCTTGTTTTCATGGGAATTACTAGTATATCAGGAAAGAATTATGAGGAAGGGTTTAAGCATTAACCCAGCCACCTCCTCTTTTTATGACCTTCAGACCTCCTCAGGCTGAGTGGGAAAATTATCCTTCATGCTCCAAAGCAACTTCTGTAGACATACATTTATCGTTGGACTTACTGGGTTATATTGTAATTAGATGTACGAATTTCTGCATCCCCGCTAGCTTGCATTTCTGGAAGCAAAGTACCATGTCCTATTAGTCATAATCGCATCCCCTGGAGTTCAATACATTGCCTTAATATGAGGTAGGCACTCAGTAAATGTGTCCAGGTGGGAGAAGAGGAGGAAGAGAGAACTCCGGAGGGGGTTATTTTCTAGGCAAAATGAATGATGAGCATATTCTCATTAAATTTTATGAGATCTAAAACCCTAAAGCTCCTCAGTTTTAAAAGACCTAAAAGCTTTAAAGTGTGTCAACGTAGAAGCTCAAATAAAAACTTATGGTAAACAAATTTATATTTTCAAAGATTAATTGATAACTGCTTCTATATGAAAGATCTGAAAAATAGAACTAGATTCTACCCATTCTTTTATTTTTTTAAAAAAATCCTCACCCAAGAATATTTTTCCATTGATTTTTTTTTTTTAAGAGAGTGAGAGAAACATCAATGTGAGAGTGACACATCGATTAGTTGCCTCTGCACTGCCCCGATCAGGCTGGGGATTAAACCTGCAACCCAGGCATGTGCCTTGAACCAGGAATCGAACCAGACACCCTTCTGTGCACAGCCAACATTCTAACCACTGAGCAAAACCAGCCAGTGCTCTACCCATTCTTAAAGTAATTCCTCACAACAAATTTTTGGGCCCTTTGAAAATATTTAATGGCTATCAAGGGTGCATTCTTGCAACTAGGGAGTATTTTATACTATATTTTTGCTTTAAAAATAACACCCTTTTGTAAGAGTTTCATGTTTTAATAAAGTGGTCAGGACCAATTCAGAGAGAAAATCTGCCTATGTCCATTTGTACCTAGATTTAAACATGATTTAAATTATTGTTTTCCTATTTGTATTTTTAGCATATGGTTTTTATGTTGGAATAGTTGCCATGTGAAGTGAGTGAGCAGATGTTGCTCATCATAGTTTGTGTTGCTATGCTTCATTGATATATGCATGCCACATTCCAGGACCTCCTCAGCTAGAGGGTCATAATAGATAGAATTCAGTTATGTTCTCATCTGTTCAATAATCCTACCCAGCATGACAGATATGCCCACATTGTCTTGACCCACCTCTGACCATGCTAGTTATTATGTTACTAGAGGCCTGGTGCACGGATTCGTGCACCAGTGGAGGCCCTCAGCCTGGCCTGCACTCTCTCGCAATCCAGGACCCATTGGTGGATGTTGGACTGCTGGTTTCAGCCCAGTCCCCCCAGGCCAGGCCGAGGGACCCCACTGGTGCATGAATCCGTGCACCAGGCCTCTAGTATGCTTATAAGACCTTTGGTTAATCTCTTCCCACCTTCCCTCTAAGATTCATCAGTCTGTTCCATGTTTCCATGCCTGTGCATTGAGTGTCTTCCCCCTGGTGGTCAGTACATATCATAGCTACCAGTCAAATGGTCGCACGGTCGCTTAGGCTTTTATATATATAGATTAGAGAACTGTAGTCTGATTTGATGGATTTACATTTGGGTTTTGGAATGTATACCCAAAAAATCACCATTGTTTAATTTCTAATTTTAGATATTAAAAGACAGTTTTTGAAAAGGTTTTGCTTAATTTTATACCTTGGCTACTTTCTGAAGTAAACTAGCCTTTCAACTGTCATATGTAACCTGTGAGCACAGGTACCTTGGACACTGACCCTTGACTAGTGGCTATTCACCCTGTACTGTGTTCTGCTTTCTCTTTTACCAGATCTCCCCACTCCTCCCTAAACTATGACAAGTTTGCTTTTTGTTGTATATCCCAAAGCCCAGCCATCTTAAAATCTGACTTCATGTTGCAAGTTCTATTCTGAAACATCTTAGCCTGTTTGGTTCACCAAACAAAGGAATCGACTAGAACTCTCAGGTTAAGTGGCAAAATCTTATTGCAAAACCACTCTTACCTTTCTTTTTCCAAGCAGAGGTAAATATCTAAAATGTCATGAATTGTGTTGATAAGCATTCTTAAAGCCATACCAATTGAAAAAATTACAGGAATGACTAATATTTACTAACAGTACTGTGATTTTGCATTTTCAACTTTCATTATTATCAAGTACAAAATTTGTATTTTTTTCTTTTAATATTTTAGAAATATTTTCTACGTGATTTTGGCTTGCCATAAAGTGTTGATGTTGGTGTTGGTTTTAACAATATTTTATTTTTCTCCTGGCTATAGCCTATCTTTCTGATCAAATTTTACTCAAAATAAAATGGAACAATTGAGCAAAGAAGATTCTCATTACAAAGTTGTGATGATAATAATGAAGGGGGCCTGATCATTTGTCTATTACCTTCATGATTCCTACGTTTTCTACCTCCCTAGTATTCTGAAGTAAATCCTTTACTAGAAAAGTAGAAATGCATTTAACACCATTGTAAGGATTGTGACCAGTTAATTGCCTTACACATGGAAGGTTAAGGCAAGAATTGCCCTTGTTTCAACATATAGTAAAATTAATCAATTACAATTTATCTGGGAACTATAGGAGGCATTTGTCTTTAAATGAGAAATATAATAATGGTACTTTATATCACCATAATAATTTAATATTGTTTTGAAAGTTCTGGCCAATATAATAAGAAAAAATAGATGTACACATGTTAGAAACAAGCAGTTATTCTTATTCTTTATGTTATATTTGTATATATCATAGATCAAAAGGAATCAACTAAAAATTACAGTTAATAAAATGCTGTTAACTTGGCAAGATAAAAGATATTTTGTAATTGTAATTTTGTGAACGTTTTTCAGAAAGGAAAACAATTTATTTTTAGTGGCAAAATTAAATAAAGTAGCTAGTAATCATTTTAATAAGAATTACATATGACCTATGTGAATAAACAAAAAATCTTAAGAGAAGACATGTTTCTAAAAAGAGAATAGTACACATTATAAATATTTTAATTATCTACAATTAGACAGGTTTATTACAAACTCAATAAAGCCTTTAAAAACATCTTTTTATAAGGCAATATTTCTAAATCGCTATTCTAAAATATTGAAAAGGAAACAAATGGGTAAGAAGGTTACAAATGAGCATTGTGAGACATTTGTTCAACAATAATTAAAGTCATTTGTTGTTATCTTGAGAATAGACAGATGGGTTAGTTGCCATAGAAATAGACCCTAACACATCTAGAAACTTAGTATATTACTAGAATGATCATAAATCTATGTGGAAGATAAAAATTATTAAACATACAGTATTAGAAAAATTGGCTAATAAAAATAGAGCCAAATCAATGTAAACCCTCCTCTCATATGAAGTAGTAAAATAAATTCTTAAGAATTTAAACATTTATTTTTTTATAAGAGCATTTGAAGAAAACTCAATTTAATATTTACTAACTCTCTGGATGGTCTGAAAGAGACTTCTTATGCTTTAAGAAATACAAGAAAAATACATAGTATTTAATGTAAGTTTTTCAACTTCTCAGTATCAAAAATCTCTATATAAAAAGACATAAACAGAATGTTGCATGATATGAAAAAGGTTATAATAATTGAGTGAGAAAACTAAAGTAACTCGATATATAAATGGCATGGACAGACAAGTCACAAAATAAGAACCTTGATGATCAAACAAATGTGGGAAGTTATTTGGCTTTTTAATTAATCAAATAAATGCAAGTTAGTTCCAATTTCTCATCTGTTAAAAAAAACTGCAATAAAAGTAAAGCTAATTATCATCACTAGAGTACAGTGCAAATAGAATCTGTGCTATTATACATAGTATAAAATAACTAATACACTTGTTCTACAAAAGCCATAATAAAATGGAACCCCATTGATATCCTAAATTTGATTTAACTCTAAAAACTATTTCAACATACATGAATCTTAAAGCTTTATAGTGCCAAATTTTGGAAACAATAGTGAAAATCACATGTAAAATACAGTACCATTTATATTAAAAACTATTAAAGATGGCAGCTAATAAAGGTTGAACATCACTGATAAAATACTTGTAACCCAATTGTCACTAAATAGACACAAGTTACAAAATTGTATATGCATATAATAACAGTGTAAAATATGATATCAAAAAAAGACTAGAAGGAAACACATCCATATTATTACCAGTTGTGTTAGGGTGATAGGACTCTAATTTTATAACTTTGACACTTATATATTGGAATGTACAGCCTTTTGAAGAATGAAGTTATCTAGGTAATCAAGCTACCACTATGCTGTTCAGTCTCCTGTAAAGCTCTTGGGGAAATGTTTTGCAACCACAAAGAGACCTTTACATCCTCTTTATAATGCCAGGGATGCCAACATTCTCAGAGGAAGAAATACCTCTGGGACTCAAACACACTACCTTGCCTCCCATTCTTTTCCATGGTCCTAAAGCTAAACTGTGAAGATAGTTTTCCTGTAGTTTTCCAAAAGGCTTAATTCCTAAAGGCAAACCCAGAAATCAGATCTTCTCTATGCATATGTGGTGATTATTTTAAGGCAGTGGTTAAATGGGAGGTCATTTTCCCTCTGTTCAGACATGCCAGATAATATTAGCATGAATGACACATTCCTTTTGGCATGATTATTCATAATTATCTTCATTCAGCAAGTTTGATACGGGTTGTAAAATACACTGTACGCACAAAGAGTCAGGAAAAAAATGTTTGTAGATAAACTACCACATGCCATTGATTGGAAGAAGCACCCTTATTTCATAGATATTAACGTCTTTTAGAAACAATGATGTTAACTTGCTTACAGTCACTGCTCCTGTGCCCTAATCAGGAAAACATGTTGGATTCAAGCAAGAAGAGATTAACGAGGATGCTTTCCTCCAGTTTGGGCAGAAGGCCCGATCTCCTGAAGGACCACAGGGCAGGGCAGAATTGTCAGTGCTTTCTGTGCTGCTTCCCTGAGCACCTTGCACACAGGCTCGGAGCGTTTTTTCACTCTTTCCCACCTTCACGCTCACAAATGCCCCATCGGCATGCTTGGCCCATGATAAGCAGGTGCCGCGTAGGGCCCTTCTCTAGAGCACCGCCCAAGGCCGAAGTGCTTCCAGCTGCACCTCCTGCAGGATGACGAGCGCTGCAGACTGCGCATGCCCCTTGCTGGCCCTCACTATTTAGGTTCCTGTCCGTCCTCACCCCACAGCGCTTGCTTTCCGCTTGAGCCAGAAGTGCCATGGTGTTTGCGTCCTACTTCGATGAAAGTAAGTGAGAGTGGCATTGCTGTGAGGCTAGTATTTAATGTATCTTTGTATTGGTTTTATGTACGTCATTGTAAAACTTCAGTGGGTAACCAATCGTTGGGTACTCACCTATACGGAGTTCAGGGAGAAAGGTGAAGCTTGGCTTGAGGTTTCTAAGATATTTCTTCAGGTACCATAAATATCTTGTCCTTATCGTGTTTAAACTTCTGGCAAATTAGACCATATTAGAGATGCAATTTAAAAAAACTGCTAAATTAGAACCTTTTACTACAATATGATACCTTGATAGTCTGGCAGTTCACTGACACACCTGGCAACTTCATCCTATTAAATTTGATGAGCTTCATTTATGAGGTTAGAGAGTTTTTATTACCAGTGACAATCCTAATATATTTTTCAAGGATTACAAAGGGCAATATCTGTCTGATGCATTATTTAATTATGGATTATTGAAATATGTCCGCTAATAATGACTCCTGATAGTTTAGTGGACACATTACAGTATTTAAAAAAAAAAGAAAAAGAAATACATGTTGTCAGGACATCTGTGAGGACGGAAGCTTATTGCTTTCATTACTAAACCCTTATTGGAAATCCTCTTGGGGGGGGGGGGGCGGGGGTCTAGTTTCTTCCCCCAGGTGTAGCGTGTATCTTAAATAGGTCATGACTGTCTTTTCTAAGATTTGGTTTCAGCATCTTTGTCAGCAAGGATTTTCAACTTCCCACATATTGCAGCAACTCTGGGAAATAAGTGCTGCTCCCTACTATTTTCAGTCAATATTTTCTCCAATTACCTGCATCCTGCCCTCTATTAGAAATTCCAGCCCTAGATATTCTGCGGACAGCATGTCTAAAATAGAACCCATCATCCCAATGCCCATACCTGTCCCTACTCTCTTGTACTTCATGTAAAACATTGCGATCTTCTCAGGGACCCAGGCTAGAAACATCGGGAACGTCTTATCTCTGCCCCCATTTAGATCCCACACTTAATTCCTTGTAAATCCAACCAGTCTGATCATGCTCTGCAGGTGACACTGCCCCAGAATTGTCCTGCTCACATGCAGACTTGAGCATCGTTGCCATGGCACTGCCACACTCACCGTAAACTCCTAGAATGTCCCCCTTCAAGGCCTTCTGTAGTTTGAAATCAACCTCTTTCTGCAAAACGCCTGCCCTATCTCCTCCCATGGATCTGTAGCGCAATTTACCCACAGGGCCTCCTTCCCCAGCACAACCTTTGAGTTTCCCGCCTCTGTGCCTTCTTTCATACTTGGGTAGTTCCCCCAGTTTGGAAAGCCTTGCTCTGGAAAGGTTGCCACTCCTTCTGTTTCTCCCTCCCACCCCCAATTTTCCCTTAAAAATCATTTATTTGTGCCTCTCTTCTCTAAGTGAAAGGTTTAAGATGTCTCACAAAAATGCATGTGTATGCAACACTGTGAAATTACATAACATGCAAGTGATGCAAAACTGAAACAAATGTATGCACATAGCCCAAAACCAAAATAAAATTTTAAAATAAAGGCATGACAATTGGTTTCATGCACTTGCTAGGGCAGCTTTATCATCAGCGTAGCCTCCACCTGCCCCTGTGCTTCCTCTGGCTTTTAGTTTCTCCTCAGTTGTATCCAACACATTTTGCTGTGCCCACAATATATGTCTTTCTGTCTAGGTAGTCAATATATGTATTGGAAGTAGAAATTATGTCACACTCATATTTATCTTGTTGACAATGCTGCATAAGCACTGGTCATTCAGGAAACATTGTTTTGATCAATGAGTTATCCATGAACAGTTCACAAATAAGATCCGCATGGCACACAGAGTTTTGTGGGGATTGTTATTATTGATAAATAGTTGACGTATAGCATCCTACAGTGCCATCTGATATTCCCATGAGTGATTTTAAAAAGGTTTAAAGGTTTGCATGCCAATTTCGCCTCGTGTCATTTTTAGAATAGTTTACAGACAATGGGGGTAAGCATAATATTTTAAGTGTACTCTGCTTATGCTTATGTGTAGATTTAGAATTTTGTAAAAATGCACATTTCCTCAAATGTCGTGTTCTTTCCTGGAGTTGATTTTCATGAAGTTAAAAGGATATTTACAGCTTCTTAAGTTCTATGTCTCATGAGTGTTGGATGGAATTGCTTAAGAGTCTTCCAGTGCCCATAGACTACTTGTGATAAAATGTTGTACATTTCTATAAGATATTCCTCTCTGTCTCTCAAAAAGTCATCATTGTAGGGGGTCCCTCCTGTTGTAATTGAGTCTTGATTGCTACTGGCCGATTCACGTGTGAGGGCCACCCTTCAGTGGCTGACTGAGGATCAACCTCAGTTATAGGGCAGCTGCTGTGCAGGTGCTGGCCACACGGAATGCACCTCCGCAGGGTCTGGGGCCCGCTGAGATGTTTCTTTGCATCTGCTGCTTGTGAAGCTACCTGGATCCTACTCTGTTGTCTGAAGCTGGCCACTGGGTGAGTTGGTTCTGAGGCCTTTGGGGAGGAATCCTGGTGCAGGCCAATGTCAGACGCTGCCTGTGACTGGCCTTGAGAAATCTGTTCGGAGCTACAAAGCTATGCACAGGTTGTGGCTGCCTCTGCTTCCCAGGTATGTGCAGGAAGGACCAAGCTGCGCACCAAGGCCCCTTTTATCAGCACCAGGCTCAGGGGCAGGTCAGCAAAAGTCCCAGTGCACCCTGAGGTCCTCCTCTGCATGCCTCTGCCTACTGGTCCCTGTTGGGCTCAGTCCCTGAAAGAGCTTCTGATGGTACTCAAGTCATATGAGGTAAGTTCTCCGTGAGTCACCAGGAGGGGCGAGTGGTGTACCCCTGAGTGAGACAGGTTCGAACTCTGTGCCAGTGCCAGGTCTGAGGCCACTGAGCAAATGTCCCAGGGTACACAAAGCCTCGCTGCCCCTTGCTGGGTGCTTGCAGACCTTTGTGGCGGGATGCGATCTCCGGGGCTCGTCAGGGAGAGAGCAGCAGAGTTTATCAGTCCCAAACATACCAAGATCTGGCCCATGAAGAGGGGGCTGCTCACCATTCAAGTGGGTGAGGGAAGGAATGGACCCCACACTCCTCAGGGGGGACCTTTGCAGGTGAGATATTCCTCATAGATCTCACCTGCCACCCATGCGAGTGGGCAAGCTTTTTTCAAATCTCTGCCCTTCCTGCCATTCTCAATGTGGCCTCTTCTGTAAGTCGTTGGTTATAAGCCTTTTATTCAGTGAGGCTTCAGTTAGTTATTCAGGTTGACTATCAGATATTTTCGTGTAATTCCAGTTTGATCTGGGCGGAGGTGAGTGTAACATCCACCTAGTCTGCTTCCCTAATTTCCCTTCGGATATTCGTTTATTACTTTATTTATTTAACCGATAATGATAAAACACTAACAAGCATCATAAGTTTCTCCAAATATCATCAAAACATCCAGTTTTAATATCCTACATTTCATCATTATTGCTCTAATCGTGTATTTTTCAATCAAAAGCCATAAAGCTGTTGCAGGGTATTTGCTGTTATTCTTTTTATAGATTTCAGGATTGAAATTGGTGTTAGTGCAGTGTTTCCAAGTGATTGGGCAGTTTCACACAGTCATAATGTTGGCTCCACTCAACTGCAACCGCAAATCTTCGCTAAGCCTTTATTGTGGATGAGACAAATTGCAAATGTGAATTATTAACTTTCCTTAACTGATGATTTTATTTTTATCTACTTTCAATAATTTATGCATAATTTAGAAAAAATAAAACATGTGAAAATAAGATTTAAAAAATGAATGCTAGCCAGAGCTGGCTGTCAGGACTGAAATCCAGGCTAGGCTTGCATCCAGCCCAGGCTTTTCTCTGCAGCATGCTTCCAAGAAGCCATGTTGTTGTAGCAGAGCGAGTGAAGTCTTCCCTACTCTTGGCTTGAGTATGACAACATATTTTATAACACTGTTTTTCAATTTTACACAGTCGCTGGTTCATCAGTGCCGGCAGAAGCCTATACACATGACACACATTAGAAATTTAAAGTGAACGTCGATAAGAGGAGATATGAAAATCTCCTACCCTGTATGGTTTTACATCACCCTTCAAGGGTAAGCTGATTAAGATTTTTTTTCTTGGGATTTGGATTCTGAGTGCCTTTCTTCAATGAAAGTTGTTTACTACTTTCACCTCTCTTCTCCCATGGAATTCATGGATAACTTCTGTCTACACCTTGTCCAGAAGGTAGCCTGAATTTCTCCAAAGCCTATGCACCCATGATGTGGCATCTGGCCTCTGTCTCCGGCAGCCACATTGGCCTCTATTGGCTCCCTCTCCCCACCTTAGGGAATAGTTTCTTTCCTTGGAATTCGCTTCCTCCAGATCCTCTCTTGGCAGACCCCTCTTGGCTTCCATGTTCTTTCCTCTTAGGGACAAATGATATTGTTATGCAATCACAGAAATGGGAAAGATAAACAGATTCCACTTTACAAAGTGTGTTCTGGTTGTGTCTTTCTGATAAGATGCCTTAAGTATGGAGCAGTGTAGAGAACAAAGTGCAAATTAGTTGAGGTTACAAGCAAATAGCTTAGGCAGTTAAGGATTAGGTTTTATTTTGTTCCGATACCATTCTAAGAACTTGCTGTTCGGGGGGAAGAATAAGTTGCAGTGGTTATCACATAGCATGCTTGTAATACTCTCATTCTTCCCCTGAAAGGTGCACTTGTACAATCCATGATTGCTATAACTAAGGACCACTCTGCTTTCTTACACACAGTCAATTGACTCATCAGTCAAATGGAATATCAGTGTATTTCTTCAATGAAAAGAATAGAAAGAACAGAATAAAATTTCAAACCAGGGCTTTTGGGTTTCTCATAATGTTTCTCTCAGGAGAATGGGAGACAGATTTTGACAAATAGAATCTTCTTTCTTCACACATAGAAAATTTCATAAAGAGAGGCTTTTTAATAGTCAGGGGAAAATGATATCCCAAACTAAATGTGTTGAAGTTTCTTTTTCCATTTAGTTAATTATATAATTTGATTCTTTCTCTCCTTTGTAATCCCTTTGCAATGAACCTTTGTGTTGCTTTTTCTTTTTCTTGGTGTACAAAAAGTAATTCAAAATGGATCAAAGATCTAAATGTAAGACCTGAAACAATAAATTATACAGAAGAAAACATAGGTACTAAACTTAGGGACCTTGGTCATAGAGGACATTTTATGACCCCAAAGGCAGGGGAAATAAAGGCAAAAATAAATGAATAGCACTCTATCAAACTAAAAAGCTTCTGCACAGCAAAAGAAACCACTAATAAAACAAAAGGGCAAACAACTGAATGGTAGAAGGTATTTGCAAATAACAGCTCTGATAAGGAGTTAATGTGCAAAATACATAAAGAACTCAATGCAACTCAACACCAGACAAACAATCCAATTAAAAAATGGGCAGAGGACATGAACAGGCACTTCCCCCAAGAAGACATACAAATGGCCAACAGGTATATGAAAAGATGTTCAACTTCACTAGCTATTAAGGAAACACAAATCAAAATTACAATTAAATACCACCTCATACCTGTTGGAAATGCTATTATCAATATGACAAGTAATAACAAGTGTTGGAGAGGTTGTGGAGAATAAGGAACCCTCATTCATTGCTGGTGGGAGTGTAAACTGGTACAACCACTATGGAAAATAGTATGGCAGTATCTCAGAAAATTAAGAGGAGAGCTACTTTATGAGCCAGCAACCCTTCTTTGAGTATCTACCCCCAAAATTTAAAAAAAAACAAACACATTTATTTGCAAAGATATACTCTGCACCCCTGTGCTCATTTCAGCATTATTCACAGTGGCCAAGACACGGAGATAACCAAAGTATCCTTCGATAAAGAGTATTGGATAAAGAAGATTTGGCAAATATATACTATGGAATACTACTCAGCCATAAGAAAAGATGCAATACTACCATTTATTATTATGCTGAGCAAAATAAGTCAGTACAAAAAAGCTAAGAACCATATGATTTCACTCATATGTGGGATATAAAACTGAAACTCATAGACAGAGATAACAGTATGGTGGTTACCAGAGGGAAAGGGGTTGGGGGTATAAAAGGGTAAAGGAGGCCAAATATATGGTGATGGAAGATGATTTGACTTTGGGTGGTGGGTACACAATGTAATACACAGATCATGTATCATAGAAATGTACACTTGAAACCTATATGATCTTATTAACTGATGTCACCCCAATAAATGTAATAAAAGTTAAAAAAGTAACATTGGTAAAGTTATTTCTTGAAAGAAATTTAGTTATCCAAAGGTCTACCAGTGAATTTATGTAATTGAACTTAATCTGTCCATGTCTTTTTAAAATGCTTTGCACTGTTGAAAGAGAATCTGAGGTAACGTGAATGAATCCTATTGGAAAATATTGCCTAACACATAGTTGGTTTTCAGTAAATGTTGGAAATTGAATTAATGGCTGCATTTTACAGTGAATAAGTTAACAAATAAGTAGGGACAAAGAGAAAGTACTAACAGAATTTTAAGATGAAACCAATAAGCATGTAGAAATAACAAAAATATGTACCATCAATTTTTGAAAAATTGCTAGAATTAGGTAAGCATCGAATCACTATATTATACACTAAAACTAATGTAATATTATAAGTTAATTATACTTCAATAGAAGAAAAACTAAAAATTACTAGTACAGTATTAGCTTTATCAATCAAAGCAAGGAGGGAAAGAATCAGATACCAAACTCTTTAGCTATAAATTTTAGTTATATAATTTATTCTAAGATGAACATTAAATTTTTATTTAAAGTACCTTTAATTATTTCACAAGAGAGATTATACTCTTCAGTTTTTCATAAAATATTATTGTACTAGTGGCCCGGTGCACGAAATTCGTGCACATTAAAAGAGGATTAATTAGAGGAAATAATTTAATATTGCTATTTGCCCTTTCTCTACAATAGAAGTGTCAGAGATGAAAGAAAATTAGTAAAATATATATGAAAACCTTCCTCCTGTCAGAGTCTGGGGCTCACCACGGGACCCAGAGTCAAGTCCCTGCCCACCCACATGCACCTCAAAATCGCGTGAGACCCAGACCCAGCCAGCCCCCCACCCCTCATTGGGATAGATCCAGACCTGACTAGTCCCACCCTTGTCAAGCCCCGCCGGGCAGGGAATATAGCCTCAGGTCCCCTGGCCTGGTGCCAGGACGGGGGGCCGTGGCCTGAGGTCGCCCAGACCGTGGTCGGGGGGGCGTATGCCTTGAGGTCCCCCGTCAAGCCCTGCCAGGTGTAGGACATGGCCTGAGATCCCCTGTCAAGCCCCGCTGGGTGGGGGGCATGGCCTGAGGTCCCCCGTCAAGCCATGGCCTGAGATCCCCTGTCAAGCCCCGCTGGGTGGGGGGCATGGCCTGAGGTCCCCCGTCAAGCCCCAGCCCCCGGCCCGGCACTGGGAGGGGGGAACAGCCTCAGGTCCTCTGTCAAGCCCCATTGGCAGGGGGGTGCAGCCTCAGGTCCCCCCTGGGCAGAGGGCGCGGCCTGAATTCCCCTGACCCAGCACTGGGGGTGCACCTTGAGGTCCCCTGTCAAGCCCCGCCAGGCAGGGGGGCGCAGCCTCAGGTCCCCTGGTTCAGTGCTGGGGTCGGGGGAGCAGCCTGAGGTCCCCTAGCCCAGCACCAGGATGGGAAGCGCACCTTGAGGTCCCCTGTCAAGCCCTGCTGGGTGTGGAAGGTGGCTTGAGGTCCCCTGTCAAGCCCCACGGAGGCAGGGGAGGGCATAGCCTCAGGTCCCTGCTGATTGCTTGTTAAGGCTACTTATGGGAACTTGGCCTCAGCTGTGGGTGCAGCCATCTTTGTGATGGAGTGATGATTAATTAGCATATTCCCTCTTTATTAGATAGGATTGGAAATAGCCCAAATCTCACAGAAGCAATACAGAAAATTAGCGATAATAATTACAGTTTGCTTTTCATCTAACTGAATTTATATGTAGGCAAATATGGGAATATTTAAATAAAATTTTGTGTCTATATATGTGTATATCTACTCAAAATTATATAGTATATTATATATAGTGTATCTTTTATATATACACAATATTAATGTACTAATTGAAAAGGGGAGTTTCTCTAAAAATGGTGTTAGTTCTTAATACTTCAGCATCCAGATCTTCATATAAAATATCAAATAAAACACTTTAGAGAGAAAATTAAAACTTTAAATACAAATACTAGCTTGGTGCATCTATTGGAGTATTTAAAGGAGCATTTACTCATGTGTTACACATACTGAGCAAATAGGTAATAGTAGCTAACAGGCACTGTCTGAGGCCCTGGGGATAAAAGATAAATAAGGAAAGGATGACTAGGGGAGTACACAGTCTAGTAGGAAGTCAGGAATGTGCACATGATTAAAATAAACTGTATTAAGTGATCCAATGTTCACAGAATGTCAAAAGGACCAGGAAGTCAGTGGGGAGAAGTAAAGAATCTCTTTGACAGTGCTGGACACCGGACATACACATGCAGGCCTCAAAATTTAAATGACTTGTCTGAGGATGGGAGCTACTCAGCTGGGCCTTGCTGGACTTCAGGATAGGGTATTGAGCGGGACAGACCCAGGTGGGAGGGCAGGCTGGGAATAGGAGGGGAGACACCCATAACTTCTTATTCTTTCTGTCCACTGGTCCACAAGCAGGAAGAGGCTGAGGCTAGGCTGGCTGGGAAGGGAGATAAAGGACGGAATGCTACTGCACAGATAGTTCCCCACATGCCCTCGTCCTGCCCAGGTGGGACTGAAGAGCTGGAAGAAAGCAGTCGTTATGCTGTCCCACCGATTCCCCTTGAAGGTCTCCACTCCCCTCTGGTCTCTTCCTCGCCTGATGCAGGCGATCACTTCTGGAGAAGCATCACCACTCTCCTCAATGTGTCCCAAGCCTGGAGCAAACCCGTCTGCTTGGCCCACCCAGCCATTTCAGGAATTATGTCCTGGGTTTCTGTCACTTTGAGACTCGCCAGGTGTGGTTGGACTTGTTCTGAGGGGGAGGAAATATTGGCCCTTCTACTTTCTTACCCCATCATGTGCCTTCTGTGTCTTTGATGTCCTCCTTCCTTCCTACCACCCACGTGCATGAGCAAAGTGCAACTAACTCCTGGGACTTTGCCGTAAAATGAAGCCCAAGCTTCTCACATTCCTTTCTTCAGTTTGGCATGAGATGAAGGCATGTAGCATATTTAATGTATATTGAACAAAGGCACAACACAGATTCTTACCACTTAAATATATCGAATTCCTTCATTAAAGCTGCATACCTCAGTTTGTTTAAATGCATGGTGGGATCCCAGAACGATGGGCAGATCCTACCCCTAGCGTTAAGAAAAGCACTCTTGACTTGTCATTTTATTAAAACCGTAAAGTCCGAGGGCTGTTGGCTTTTTCCCACGTAGTGGGGCCCTAGGTGGTGTGCTTTATGCTCTTTAAGGATTTATTGATATTTAGAAACAGTGCCACTGCATGAAATCAGTGTGTCTGTTTGTGAGGGTCATATATAATCCCAATTTTTTTATATAAATTTAAAATAATTACCTTTATACTGCGAGCTTTGTCTTATCTGGGTTAAGGAAGGTTATGGTCTGCTAAAGCCTAATGGGAGAATTAATTGTGTTTGAAGCAGTATATTTTAATGCAGTATTAACCAGTAAAGACCTCACTATCATGTTATCTAACAAAATGATCTTCATCTCTATATTAAATATAAATAATTATCCTGCCATTGGGTAACATTAGGATGGCTGTGGATTTTCCTTCCCAGGGTACTGGTTCCAGTGCCTAATGCAGCCCAATACACTGAGCAGAAGCAGATTTAGGTCATAATCAATAGGAGCAATTAAAAAGCCTTTGTAACGTGGCTAAGCCTTAGAATTCACTTAATTATTTCAGACCCAATGTGGAAAAGAAAAGGTTACTTTTCTCTTAAAATTTATCCAGAATTATTCCAAACATTTGAAGATTTTTCTTCTTTTCACAGTACAGATTTCCTTTGCATAAACGAGTTCTATTAATCTAAAAATAGACTCCTCATAGAGTATTATTAACTTTTCTGTGTGGGCATTAATGTACATTGTGTACCATCACTGTCTGGAACAAGATGAGAAAATACCTTCCCGTCTGTTTTACTGTGAAGGTTTTCTGGTAGAATAAAATGAAATGGCCACTTAGACAATATTTGATGTGAAGGAAAGCAATGTTTTAAGACCTTACTGGGTGACTAAGAGGCAGAATTAACTTATAGGTGCAACTAACCCTTAACATTATTGAAGAAGTGATTCTGCATGAAACACATGTTAAGATTACTCAGTTGTCTTTCAAGGAAACCTATGTGAAACTTAGTTCTTCCTTGGCTTCTAGAGAGAAAGTTGAAATCCATGGATCTTACCTTTCTGAAAGAAAGAAGGCATGGATCACCCTAAAGTAGCCACATAATTTGAAAAGAGTAATAATTTACAAAGGTAAAGAAACGGGTACAAGCTAAGGAAAGTGAAGTGATATTGCAAAAGGTACCAGAGACATTTGTGGATAATATGGTTTTTACCTTGAAACATTATTTCTCTAAACTGCCTACGTTTATTAAACATATAGTTATGCATGGAGAAATAATGTACAAGGAATCTTCTCTTTGACCTGCCTGCTCTCACACCATCTATGAAATCCTATATATCCCTGATATATCCCTCTTCTTTCTAAATATTTATTTCCTCAATTAGCATTTTACATTAAATCAATTGTCATTAAATTTTGTGCTAGAATTAAGATTGCTTATTAAAAAAAAAACAATTAGAGAAAATCTTTGCTCTGTAGACTCCAAGTGATATACAAAAGGAACTCATGGCTTTCAGCTTGAGTTGTATATTCAACTTTCTTGCATAATTAGGATGCCAAGAATTTTATTTAATATACTTTTTTAAATGTTTAAAGAGGTTTCTTGTTTGTTTGTTTGTTCTTATTTTTTTAATCTACCTTGGCAGCTCATGTTTCTATAACCAGCAGCCATGAGCCAATCTGTGAGGTAGTAGGGATTTGTTTATAATTGCTATTTCTAAGGAGCCCAATTATGATTATCTTTATCTGAAAAGAACTTCCTTCCTTGTCCATAATCTTCTCCACACACAGGTCTCTTTCTCCTGAAGTGAATTCAAAGTTATCAACTATTACAGACAATACCAAAGTAAGCTCAACACATTTTTATTTCACTCAGTTTTACCTGTCCGTGGTCCAGTATTTATACATGGTCCAGAATCACAATCCAGAGATCTTTTATAGGCAGTGGTATGCTGGCAATATTTAATAACCAGCTTTCAGAATAAGATGTATAATATTTGCCAGTTTTCGTGGTGTGTATACTTTCTCCATGGCCAACTTCCAGCTACCAGCAAGTCTTCACAGACCTCTGCATTGGGAAGAGATGAGCACAATCTCCCCAGCTACTAACAGGCCCCAGCACAAACCTGTAAAATAAACACACCCCTGAGGCTCTGCCAATGCCTCCATCACATTCTCTTTAATCGGCTGCCCTGCAGATTGGGATACACGTGGTGCTCTTGGTGTTTCTTCTAATGCAAGAAAACAGCCGCTGTATTTATTAGTACTACTGCTACTGCTTTCTCAGTAAGAACTCCCCTAATTTCTTTCCCTGGAACAAACAGAACATTATCTACCCAAAGTGTCAGTTGGAGATGTGTTTATTAGAACTACACATAAATTAGGCCCATGTGAGAAGTGAGAGAGCCAAAATACCAGACACTTTAAAAGGGGAGAACTCCAAAGAGATTTTAACAAGGGAGTAGTCAAGTGAATGAAAGGTTGATTTTTGTCCAGATGTGGTAGTAAATGATGATCTTTGAAGTTCTATGAGGTTAGATAAGGTTATGTTATGTATAACAGTGTTTTCCACCAAGATGATAGTGCTTCTTCTCGTTTACTGACGTATATTCTTGTACCACAGGTAGCCATTGCTGAATTTTCTCCTTTATTCTGTGATAGTTTACTTTCCAACCAACTGTGAAATTAAGAAAATTCTCCCCGCAGCAGTCGAATGCAGTGTGTTAGTTTATATCTTATCAAAAACAGTTTAAATGGATCTCTGGTGGCATTTCAATGAAAATTAAAATCACAATTCTAATGTTTGGGAGTAAAGAATATTTTCTGTTACTACTTAACTCATTTGGTTTAACTGCCACGAAACTAGTCCATCACATGCAATAACAGAAGTCTAATTCTTTCTCTGGTCTTTAAACTTTGTCACTTAATTTATGAATAACTAGAGTGAGAAAATGGATGTGAGAAATGGGTCCCCATTTTTTAAAAGAAATGTGAAAAATCTTACACGTCAATCATCTTATTAAGTCAGGTCCCATAGGCAAGAACATGTGAGGCGCTGTTATCTATTTGGGCAGTAAGAGCATATTATTTCATTTTTCCTTAAACCCACCAGTAGCTCCTACCAGCAGAGCTTCTTGGTCCTGGAACTGCGGAGAGCCTTATTGACCAGTCTGTCTCCAGACTTTTTTCTTTCTAGTCCTTATTAGACACCTTTAGGCTCATTCTGCTCTTGACACTTTTACTGTTGTTGCCCAACTCTCAGGCTCCCTGGCTCCCTCAGAACAACATACTCACCAAAACTCAAGGAAGAGCTGGTTATTCATGGGGTTTGTCCCTTCCAAGATTCAGACCCTATTATGGTGGCTGCATGGGCCTTTGATTCACAAGAGAAAGTCTCAGACTCTACTACACTCGGAAAACGTTCAGTGATCAAATTCTTTTGTGACATATGTCCCAATTCTGTGCAAATGCTCAGCTCATAGCCTGGCAAATCCAAAATCTAATCCTACATGTTTTAATTTTAATGAAATTTTCACCCTGGCAGGTGTGCTAGTGGTTAGAGCTTCATCCCACAAACTGAAGGGTTGCAGGTTCGATTCCCAGTCAAGGGCACGTACCTGGGTTGCAGGTTTGATCTCTGGCCCTGATTGTGGGGTGTGTAGGAGGCAATCAATTGATGTGTCACACGTCCATGTCTCTCTCTCTCTCTCTCTCTCTCTCTCTCTCTCTCTCTCTCTCTCTTTCTCTCTCTTTCCCTCCCTCTCCCTCTCCCCCTCCCCCAGCCTCCCTCCCTTCTACTCTCTCTAAAATCAATATCCTTGCATAAGGGTTAAAAAAATAAAATATTAGAGTATTTATTTTAATCAATATATTTCATATTATATTTGAATATTCTTCATGTTATATCTTAATATTGCCAATGAGTTAAACTTATAATTTCAGTAAATTCTTCTTTCAAATGATTCTTTTAAAAATTGTGGAAAGACTTTTATCTGAACAAAATAAATTTAAAAAGATTGTTCTCTAGCTTTTTAAGGAATATAACAGTTTGGCTGAGAACACCTAGGAAGTTTTAGCTTCAAAGTAGTTGGCCTTGAAATTTATCAAAGTGGCATTCACCTTGCATGGGAGAATTTACAGTTGTTAAGGAATAGCATCATTTAACACATGCACTCAGAGGGGGTTTTTTTTGTTGAAGAAAATGTCATATTTGACTTTAACATGGATTACATTTTTTCCAAGAATATTGCTTCTGATTTTTCTGTGGCAGAGTAGCTGCTGTTGCTATGCTATCAGCTCTGTTGCTATGGGGGATGCCTTGGGTGTTTGCCAGACTAGGATTGGTTATTTCAGCACCCTTATGTTCAGCAGTTGACATTTTTCTACGTTGAATCATGCTATTTTATCTTAATTCCATGGACAGGTTCATTGTTGATCAGCCTGGAAAGAACAAAATTAGATATAAAGGAATCCAACTATTTCTTTAGAAAACTTAAGAATTCAATTGGTGTGTGTGAGAAGCATACCTTTATGCATGGACATGTAAGACTAAATGTGATATATCTAGAAATTGGCCTGTGTATGAGACGTGTGATTTTAAGCCATGAGGTTCAGAGAAATAAAAAGGGACAAACGTTGGCATTTATTCTGAACAGAGAAATTATTTTAAATTGGAGTTGACCACATATTGTCAACTTCATTGACAACTGTCAAAATTAATATAACTACTATTTGAGGTAAATGCAATTCTCCATAAATGCAATTCTCTGCTCTCCTCTCTGCTTTTAAGATGATTTGTCATTGGTAAAGGTTCTCTACCCTAGGACCAACTTTCTAATGAACTGTCTTTGCCTCTGTAATATGGTGACACTAACTGAATATTTAAGGCCATTGCCAAACCAAAATTCAAAATTCTTTGAAAGGAAAAAAAGAAACTCAGTATCACAATGATTGTCCCCTGGCTCGGTCTTTTTATCTCAAGTGCAGGAGAAACAGACTTTGAAACACAAGATCTAGGAGCTTCTGTACCCTGGTTGCTTAATCACTAGTCTATTTTAATAGGATAAGGCCCAATTTGTAATTTTTCCAAATATACATTCACAAGTGGGCTTGTAAAAGGGATGTGCAAGTTGGCTTAATAGTGGGGGAATCAAGCTTTTATTACTGAAAAGCATATAATGACCATATATTGTAACTATTTTTTCTATGGCATTTTTAGTCTTCAACATTAGAGAATACTGGAAGCTAGGTTTTTGGGTGAATTTGATATTTCTGCAATAAAATTTATTTTAGCAAATAACTGAATCATTTCCTGGAAGCATTGATTCTCAACTGCCGTGTGGATTTTTATCTCAATAATTTCCCTCTAAAAATTATTCCTGTCTTTAACAATTAAAAAGGCTATACGCATCCAGGTTGCAGAGAACACAATGTAGTGTTAATTTCAAGGAATTATTTGTATAGGTCTTTTTAGACTAGTGAAGTAAATGTAAATATAGTATTCTTGAATAAAAGGTACTATTTTAGCTGAAAACTTAAGAGGACTTCAAAACATGAATAATTCTTATGTCCAATTTATGATGGTATAGTATATAGCCATATGCATATTTAAGCCTTAAAATTGTGGCACATTTAAGAAACAGCACAGTGCAGAAATAAGGACAGAAGCATACGTTGTTCTCAAGCTGTGTCCTCATCTCCCCCTTTCACCCATCCTCCCACCAAAAGCAAAAAATGTTGCATAGGATCTGAATGAGCACTAGTGCTCGATCTCAAGATTTGCAAAATAATTCAAACTATTCTCTTTGTTGTGGACATTTGGGAGAGACTTGGGAGAGACGTAAATAATGTTATTCTTATGTAACCCTGTCAATACTTCTGAATGGCCTGAAAATGAGATATGAAACATTGCAAAATATCACACAGATTTAAAAACAGGAACAAGCAATTTGATTTTCTCATTCCACGGGCGTTTCAAACCCAGCTACCTCATAAATATGACCCCCATGTCACCCCTGCATGACTCAAGTTTTTGCACATTTGACACTCTTTTCTTAACTGCCATCACTTTATTGTCTGCTTTTCCCAGTGAGCTTCTCAACAGTTAGGCCTGTCCTTTATTTATTTTTATATTTAAATGACCTCTATTAGTGATTCTTATATAGTGTAACCCATCTTTCCCCTCTCAAATTTACTCCTTTTCCTACCAGCCATCCTGGGTTCACCCATGATCCCTCCTATGTCTGTTTTTTTTTTGTTTGTTTGTTTGTTTGTTTGTTTTCCATCTCCAGTTGAGCATTGTTCTGTTAAACTCCTTTAAATCTCTTCTTCATTATTCCTGCCACAGCATTATTACATGCCCTAATTCAATTTTGCTCAGTCTCTATCTTTAGCTTCCATTTGGTCCCTATATCCAGTCTCACTCTTCTCCAAGAATTTTTATAAAACACAAATCAGGCCTCGTACTCATCATGCTTATTTTCATGTCTCATAGATGTTTTATAAACTGAACATGTTCAAACCTAACACTTGAGCTTCCCGTAACACCCAAAACTTTTTCAAGCTCAGTCTTCATCAAAGTAAATGGATCTCAATTGTTCCCGATTCTAAGGCCCAAAACCTTGGAGTCTTTCTCAACACTTCTCTTGCATGCCCAACATTCAGTTAGCAAGCAAACCCTATTGGCTTTGCCCTGAAAATATGCATCTAATCTTACCAGTTCTTCCTGACTACCAGGCCTCCGGCCTACTCAAAGCATCATCCCCTGATGCCCAGACCTCTGCAATAGTCCTGACAGTCTATCTCTCGCTTTATCTCGTATGGTGCCTTATTGGATTCTGACAGAGGTGAGTGTAAGATGTAGTGAGTGGATTATTTTCATACATTATAGATAAAGACCCTGTGACATTAAGAGTTTGATTATGAATTATGGAGTAGAGACTTGCCCAAGGCTCTGATTCTTAAACTTATGTTCTCTTCACTATGACAACTGAGTCTTGTAAAGGGCTAGGTGACTGGTTTACAGTGGCACATGTATATAGAGGAGGAACAAGGACTGGAACTAAACTCAGTGCTCTGCCCATCCAACTAGTGCATAATTCATACACGTGAAGCATTAAGGATGCATTTATTTGATTAATAACATTTTAAAATGAAAATATACCTAGAAGTTTAGCAAATTGAGCTTTAGTTAATTCTGTATGAAAACATGAGATCTTCCTTTGAGGGTTGAAATCAGGTCACGTGGGAACTGGAATTTTTTAAAAAATTATATTCAGAACAGGCAGTACACGTTAATGATAACTACAACAATAGATTATTGTAATTTTCTATATATATATATATATATTTTATGAAATTATCTTCCTTGAGTATACCACTATATGGACATATATTGCATAAGATTTGAAGTTATTTTTCTGAACATAAAGGATGGAACAGGGTGTGTTCTCTTCACAATTCTTACATAAACGTCTTTTAAAAATTATTGTTCACATTGAGGAAATGAAAATAAAAAACACCGTGAGGTACCACTTCACATCCTTGAGTCTGCTGATATTTTATATATATAAGGGTTGGTGAGGCCATAGAGAAATTGGAACTTGTGCATTGCTGACTGGGAATTTAAATGGTGTAATCACTATGGAAAACAGTATAATGGTTCCTCAAAAAGTTAAACATAGAATTATCATGATTCAGCAATTCTCCAAACACATGAGTAATGCATTGCGCTACATCCTAACCATGACTTAGCTAACCTCACTAGGTGATAGGGATTTTCATCTCCATTATATATAATCTCATGGGCCCACCACCCCATATGTGGTCCATCATTAATTGAAATGTTTTGTGGCTTGATACATTTACACTGTTGTGCAGCTATCATCACTATCATCTCCAGAACTTTGTCATCATCTCAAACTGAAACTCAATTTCCATTAAAAACTAACTCCCACTCCCCTTTCCCCCAGCCCCTGATAACCTCTATTTTATTTTCTCTATGATTTGCCTTGTACTGGGAACCTCATATAAGTAGAATCATGTGATGTTTGTCATTTTGTGTCTGACTTATTTTACTTAGCATAATATCTTCTAGGTTTATCCATGTTATAGCATACATCAGAATTTTATAAGATTGAATAATCCTACATAATAAAAGCCTAATATGCTAGGTGTCTGGTCAACCAGTCGGCTGTTCAACCAATCAAAGTGTAATATGCTAATGATATGCTAAGGCTGCTCAACCACTTGCTATGACATGCACAGACCATCAGGGGTCAGACAGTTGGCTGGTTGACCAGTCGCTATGACATGCACTGACCACCAGAGGGCAGATGCTCCGACCTGATAGTTTAGCTTGCTGCTGGGGTGCGGCTGATCAGTACTGAGCAAGATGGGCTGGACACGCCCTGGCTCCCATGGTGCCTCTCCGGCTGGCCAACCTCCCATGTCTCTCCCCGGCCCCAGTCGTGCGCCAGTGGGGTCCCTTGGCCTGGCCTGCGCCCTCTCACAATCTGGGACTCCTCGGGGGATGTTGGAGAGCCAATTTCAGCCCAATCCTGCAGGTCAGGCCAAGGGACCCCCTGATGCATGAATTTCGTGCACCGGGCCTCGAGTATTTAATAGTTTGTGTACCACATTTTGTTTATTCATTGATCTGCCTGTGGAGATTTTTGTCATTTTCATCTTTTGGCTTTTGTAAGGTCGTTGTAAACATCTATAATAATAAAAGTGTAATATGCTATTTAGACTGGATGTCCTTCCAGATGACCTTCTGGATGAAACAGTGGCGGCAGGGGGCAGAGGCAGAGGTGGCTGTGGCAGTGGGGGGCGGGGGGGGGGGCTAGCCCCTTGCACAAATTTCATGCATTGGGCCTCTAGTGGGTATATAAATACCTGTTAGAGTCTCTGCTTTCAGTTCTTTGGGGTATATATCAGAAGTGAAATTGCTATATTACATGGTAATTCTTATTTAGTTTTTCAAGAACTATCACTCTGTACCATTTTATTTTAATATTTTATTTCTAGCTTTGAGAAATAATTGGCATGAAATATTGTATAAATTTAAGGTGTACAATGTATTGATTTGATAGTTATGTATTGAAAAATGATTACTGTCATAGTCTTAGCTAACACCTACATCATGTCACATAATTACCTTTTTTTTGTGGTAAGAACATTTAAAACCTACTCTCTTGGCAACTGTGAGTATATAATACAGTATATTAACTATAATAACCACGCTCTACATTATATGCCCAGAACTTATTTATATTCCATTGGTGTTTTTCAGCCATGAGAAAGAAGGTAATTCTGTCATTTGCAACAACATGGATGGTCTTTGAGGGCATTATGGGAAGTGAAATAAATCAAACGGAAAAGACAAATACTGTATATATTACCTACATATGGAATCTAAAAAGTAGAATTCATACAGAGTACATTGGTTTATATACATGTATATGTTTATATATGTGTATGTGTGTATATCTCTCTGTATAAAAGCCTAATATGCAAATTGTACCCATGAGAGTTCGACCAGGAGACCGATTGCTTGCTATGACATGTGCTGATCACCGGGGGGCGGCATGGAGCGAAGGAAGGCCCCAGACAGCAGCTGGAAGGCCCCGATTGGCTCTGATTGCCGGCCAGGCCTAGGGACCCTACCTGTGCATGAATTTCGTGCACCAGGCCTCTAGTGTGTGTGTGTGTGTGTGTGTGTGTGTGTGTGTGTGTGTGTGTGTATACTTTCATCCATTCATCTTTATCCATTCATCCATTGATGGGCACCTAGGTTGTTTTTATATCTTGGGTATTATAAATAATGCTGCCATGAACATAGGACTGCAGATATCTCTTCATGATCTTTTTTTTTTTCATTTCCTGTGGATATATACACACAAGTGGGGTTATTGGATCATTATGGAAATTTTATGTTTAATTTTTTGAGGACCCATAAATTTCCATAGTGGCTGCACCAATTTACTTTCCCACCAAGAGTACACAAGGGTTCTCTTTTCCCCATATCCTCACCAACACTTTTCTCTTGTCTTTTGATGATTGCCATTCTAACACATATAAGATGATGTCACTTTGTGGTTTTGATTTTCATTCCCCTAATCATTAGTGATGTTGATCATCTCTTCATGTGCTAATTGGCCATTTATATATATTCTTAGAGAACTGTCTGTTAAGTCCTTTTCCCATTTTTAATTGATTTTTGTCATTGTTGAATTGTAGGCATTCTTTCTCTGTTCTAGATACTAATCCTTTATCAGATACATGATTTGAAATATTTTCTCAATAGTGGTTTTGAGTATATCTCATTTCACAGTTTTCATGGTGGTTACTCTGGGTATTACAATATACTTATATGACTTATTACAGTCAACTGGTACCACATTTTACCACCTTAATCTATGGAAATCTTACTTCTACTTAGGTCTTTTATCTCCCACATTTTTAGATATCATTGTCTTGAATATCAGATTGCCTTTTTTCAGTCATCAAATATGATTTATGGAATTCATGAGTAAAAGGATTGCACATACCTATACTTCTGCTCTTATCCTTGTTTATTCTGTCCTTATGCTCTATGAGTCTTTATTTTATTTTATTTTTCCTTAAAAGAACTTTCTATAACTGATTTTTAAAGTTAGGTTTGCTAGTGACAAACTCTTTTACATTCCCTTTCTATAAGGACGTCTTTATTTCGTCTTAATTTCTGAAGGGTACTTTTGCAGAATATTGAATTTATAGTTGACATTTTTTTCCTTTTTTCCATTTTTTCTTTCATTGTTTGAAAAACATTATGCCACTTTCTTCTGGCCTCCATGGTTTCAAATGGCCAACCTACTGTTATTCAAATTAACGTTCCATAAAAACGCTTGGTATGTATTTCTTTGGGTTTATTCTGTTGGGATTTTCTCAGATCCTTGAATTTGTACATATGAGTATTTTATGAAATTTTGGAAGTGTTCAGTCACTATTTCTTTGAATATTCTTCTAGGCCCATTATCTATCTCCTCTCCTTCTGCTAGTTCAGTAATATAAATGTTGGGTGTCTTGTTACTGTCCTATCAGATCCTAAAGTTCCTGTTTATTTAAAAAATACTCTATCTATACTCTGTTGTTCATATTGGGTGAATTCAGTTGATCTGTCCACAGTCCTTTCTACTCTTCTTTTGAGCCCATCCTCCAAGTTATTTCCTTTTTTTATTATTTCTATTATTGTATTTTTCAATTCTATAATTTCCATTTGCTTATTTTTTTATAACTTGCATTTATTTGGTGAAATTTTCTATATTTCCATGTGTTTTAAAAGAATATGTAATTGATTGCTTAAACAGTTATTTTATAGCTGTTTAAAATCCATGTCAGATAATTCAACCATCTGACTCATCTTAATCTTGACATCAGTTAATTGTCCTTTCTCCTTTGAGTTGTGATTTTGTGTGTGTGTGTGTGTATGACCGTTAGTTTTTTATTATATCCTGGATATTTTGTCTGTTAAGTTAGACAAAGGAAATGTTGGGTCCAGTTAAGTGTTTTATGATAGCAGGCGGTCACTGCTTTAAGTTTGATATGCAGGTCCTCCCCTACATTTTTGGGCCATGGTTCCAATGACAGTTTATCTTCCAATGCCTTTCCCTTGTGGTCCTGGTCTGCTGGCTTTAGCTGGTGTTGCTGAGGTTTATTACCAGTCCCAGCTGCACTGCCTGGGGGTGCTGAATCAGCTTTTGATGGTTATGCCTCTGGACGCCTCTCAGTTAGGAAGAAGGGTCGGAGGTGTGCAGGACAGAGAGGCTCTCTGGGCTGGGCCACTTGTCAGGTGGTAGAGTTTAATAAAGGCAAACTGGTGTAACAACATTTGAAAAAAAGATATAAAAGTGGGAAGGAGATGTACAGAAATATGCCAAAAACAAAATGTGTCTTTCATAGCCTTTTCTACAGATGCCCCTACACATTTCCCATCCATGTTGGAAATAAAGGAAATAGAAAGAGGCTCCCTGTCTGCCTGTACTTTTTTGCCTCTGGAATAGACTTTCTCACCTAAATACCATAAAAGTGAGCATTCAGGCCCTGACCGGTTTGACTCAGTGGCTAGAGCGTTGGCCTGCAGACTGAAAGGTCCCAGGTTCGATTCTGGTCAAGGGCATGTACCTTGGTTGCAGGCACATCCCCAGTAGGAGGTGTGCAGGAGGCAGCTGGCCGATGTTTCTCTCTCATCGATGTTTCTGACTCTCTATCCCTCTCCCTTCCTCTCTTTAAAAAATCAATAAAATATTTTTTTTTAAAAAGTGAGCATTCGGGCTCTCTATTGCAGCAGACATTTTATTGTGATGGCACCGGCAAGGGAAAGGAGTGCACAATTTACTTCTCCTGAATCTCGTGCCGAATGTGAACCATCGGGGAACCAAAGAAACTGTTACAGCAAATTGCACGTTGGGATCACTCCACAGTTTAGAGCGAACCTTGCCACCTGAAACATGGTTCCCTCACTGGGTCTTCGAAAGGCGCAGTGAGGAACGTAGGTATGAACAATACAAGGTAGTTGAACTACAGATGCTAGCCATTTAGAGTTTTCTCCACCAGTTGCCATTCAAGATATTTTCTGAAAGTGAATTCTTCTATCTTTATTCTTCGAAAAGGAGTGAATAAGAGATTTATAATAGATGAAAATACACTTCTGAATAGTGGGTATATGTATATTAGATGATGCATCTTCAGTGGTTCAGCACTTATATGCAAGCTTATAAGTGTAGTGGTTATGAATTTATAACAATAAATTACATTTGACTTTTCATATCTTTCTATTGCTGGACTTTAGTCAAGATGTTTTAGTGTTGTCCCTCAGAGGTACAGTCTTCAGGGAATATGAAGTCAACCATATCTGTTCAATGTACTTATTAGGTGGGTGAGTCAGACTAAAGAATTTTCTATCTTGGAAGACACTAAAGCATAGTTTATGATCTGCTCAAAACATAACATCTTTTTTAAAACCCTGATTATTGCAGATAATGGCATTATTGACATTGCAAAATTTTGTAATTAAAAAAATAGATTTAGTACAGTACTTTAAACTGCTCTGCCTCTTGTTTTCCATTATGAAATGGCTTTAAGGTGGCTGTTTCTATTCAGACTAAAAGCAAATGCAGCCAGCCTTGGTGACCAAGAGCTCAATTTTGTCATTTTATTATCATAATTATTGGCAAGAAGAAGAGATTGTATATTGATTTAGAGGCAAATTTACATTTTTATTATTATTATTATTCTGCTCCTGAACAAGTTGACACAAAATAAAGTATGCATAATTTTAAAAAATGTTAAATAGATCAATTTCAGAACATTTAACTGGGGCTTTGGGATTTCAGATTATTCACTTAATTATAGGTGTAATTCTCAGCAGCTATGGAGAATTATTTATAACTAGAGGCCCGGTGCACAAAATTCATGCACGGGAGTGTGTGTCCCTCGGCCCAGCCTGCACCCTCTCCAATCTGGGACCCCTTGAGGGATGTCCAACTGCCCTCTCACAATCCACTACTGCTGGCTCCCAACTGTTCACCTGCCTGCCTTCCTGATTGCCCCTAACTGCTTCTGCCTGCCAGCCTGATCACCCCCTAACTGCTCCCCTGCCAGCCTGATTGTTGCCTAACTGCTCCCCGCCAGCCTGTTTGCCCCTAACTGCCCTCCCCTGCAGGCCTGGTCACCCCTAACTGCCCTCCCCTGCAGGCCTGGTCACCCCTAACTGCCCTCCCCTGCAGGCCTGGTCCCCCCCAACTGCTCTCCCCTGCAGGCCTGGGTCCCCCCCCAACTGCCCTCCTCTGCAGGCTTGATCACCCCCAACTTCCCTCCTCTGCCAGCCTGGTCACCCCTAACTGCCCTCCCCTGCTGGCCATCTTGTGATGGCCATCTTGTGTCCACATGGGGGCAGCCATCTTTGACCACATGGGGGCAGCCATCTTGTGTGTTGGAGTGATGGCCAATCTGCATATTACTCTTTGATTAGATAGGATAGAGGCCTGGTGCATGGGTGGGGGCCAGCTGGTTTGCCCTGAAGGGTATCCTGGATCAGGGTGGGGGTTCCCTTGGGGTGTGAGGTGGCCTGGGCGAGGGGCCTGTGGTGGTTTGCAGGCTGGCCACGCCCCCCAGCGACCCAAGTGGAGGCCCTGGTATCTGGGATTTATTTATCTTCTATAATTGAAACTTTGTAGCCTTGAGCGGAGCCAAGCCTCCTGCTTGCTCCATGGCTGCCACCATTTTTGTTGGGATTTGTTTATCTTCTATAATTGAAACTTTGTAGCCTTGAGTAGAGGCCTAGGTCAGCCAGGGTGTGTAGGAAACTTGGCTTTCTCCATTACCAGGGAAACCCAAGCCTCCTGCTCGCTCTGTGGCCGCAGCCATCTTGGTTGGGTTAGTTTGCATACTCGCTCCTGATTGGCTGGTGGGCATGGCTTGTGGGTGTAACAGAGGTACGGTTGATTTGCATATTACTCTTTTATTAGATAGGATGGTCATGAAGTACGAGATAAGTTTTAAATGCTGTGGAATTTGCTTAAAGTAGTTTAATTTGAGAGGAAAATATTTTTCTCTAATCTATGTGACTCACTTTATCCTTAAGCTCCTTGAGAGCAAGAACCTTACCTTCTCCATCTTTCTGTTGGTACCACAAAACCAACAACCACCCCTATTTATGTATAATGACTGGGCTTTAATTTTATCTGCAATATAGTAAGTATAGTAATTACCTCATGTCTATTAGACATTATAACTTTGGATTATCCAATTTCAGGCCAGTATGTCTTCAACACTTGTCAGTGATTACATTCAAAGTAATTAAAATTCATATAATATTTTATCATTTAAAAGTTTAGTACATTTTACCATAACAATACCAGGATGTGAAGTTCCATGAAGGAATTTGTTTTCTACCCTAACCCCAGCACCTAAAACAGTGTTCTAGCACATAGTAACTATTCAATATCTGTTGATGTATCAATACATTTTTTAAAACACTGTGGAAAAAATAGTCAGTAGGCTTCCTTTGTGGTATGGTATGAAGACCCCCAGATTTAGTATAAAGAAATCTAAATTAGTGTCCCCTCTGTTACTAATTTGCTGTGTGATATCAGGTATGCCACCTAATCTCTCTGTCTTTCTTATTTATGAAATGAAGAAATTAGATTTGATGAGTGATAAATTCCAGCCCATGTTTAAAAGTGCATAAGTCACTGATTCATGATTAGTAGTATTCATTTGGGAAGCAGACAACTGGAAATAAAGTTACAGTTTGTGGCCATGACACCCGTGTTTGCCAGCTGGCACATCAGGGCTTGGAACTAAGACTTTGGTCTCTGGCTACTGAAAATTTGGCTCTAACAATTAAACTAATTACCAACTTCATTCTTTTAAGGCTTTTCTAAACTTTGGCATGGCAAGTTGATTTTTAAGAATAAAGAAAGCTAAATCTGATGCAGAAGAGAAAGATGTAATGATAAAAATAACTAGAATTAAATCCTGGCTCTAAAATTTTCTGAGAGCTTGGCCAAGTAATTTAATCTCTCCATGGCTCAATTTTAGCATCTGTAAATAAGGATAGTGATAATATCTAAATGAAGTGATTTATTTAAAGTTCCTGGGACATGATAAGCTTTGACAGCCTTACAGCCAGGCTAATGTAAAGTAATTAAATGAGTGAAAAATGTGTTCATGAAAATAAATCTGTGTATTTGGCTTGAGGCACTGAAAGGTGAAACAGTATGTGAGCGCATGGCTGAGGACGTCTGTATTGTGGCACCTACACCTCCCAACATTAATAATTTAGGCGGTTTCTTAACATCTCTACATCTAGGTCTGTTCAGCTGCAAAGTCGTGATAATAATAGCAATCAATGTAATGTGCGTAGAACAATGCCTGGCATATTGTAAGCCCTCAATAAATGGAGCTATTCTTATTATGTTCCGGTAAGTTTTTCCAGGCGGGAAATTAAAAGAGATGTGGAAAGACTATAAGTCCACTGAATAAAGAAAAAACAATGGGAATTCAGCAAGCCTAAAAGATAATAGTCTAGTGGATTGTTGTTGTTGTGTTTTGTGGGTGTTTTTTTAACTATTTGCAAACATATTAAACTTTGATATTTAAGGGGAAAAAACTGTGTAAATGCAGGATGTTGAGAGATCCCACTTAAGTCACTGACAATAAATATCCAATTTAATATAAAATTATACAATATCCAATTTTAAAATCTTGGGTGATGTACCTTCCCTTTTTATTTTCTTAATCCTCACCTGACGATATGTTTTTATTGATTTTTTAGAGAAACAGAGAGAGAGACATCAATGTGAGAAAGAAACATCAATTGGTTGCCTTCTGCATGCATCCCGGCCAGGATCGAACTTGCAACCTGGATATGTGCCCTGACCAGAAAGCAAACCCATAACCTTTTGGTGTACGGAATGACTCTCCAAGGAACTGAGCCACCTGGCCAGGCAGAACCTTCCTTTTAACTGAGAAACGTGCCCAAGGGAAAAGATCTTTAGTCTTCTGTCACATGGATAAAAGATACTGCTAAGCAATGCTCTAAAAGTTGTAAATAGATTATTATTCTTTTGCTGTCACAGCTATGACATCACAATGAGTCGTTGCACACCTGCTGTTCACCAGGAGCCCCAAAGCAAATGGTCTGTGGAGAAGTGAGTTTGTGTTTGGGACAGTTCCTTATAATTTCAGCACGGAGAGTTCTTTAGCCAAACTGAAGCTGCAGAGCTGTCACAGATGGACTGAGATATAAAGGAGAGGATGGAAAAGAAAGAACACAGGTCAAATAAACAAAGGCAATTAAATGGAGGCTAAGTTCCCAACTAGCACTGTACATTTTAAGGTGCTTTGTTTTTAGTAAGCCTTAAAGAGACATGAAATAAACATATATTGCATGATTTTGAAGCCTTTTTCAGTTGATTGGAAAATTTCTTGGTTATATCTGAGCGCAAATTACCTCATTTTTAAAAAATCGTGCAGTTGTTCAGAAATAGGTATAACCCATTCTTCCAACAGGATTAGAGTAGAAGGGACTTCTTAGCAGAAAGTAATGGAAAGTGTCCTCCCATAAAATTATTTGTTACACAGTAAGTTTGTTTAAACTTGGCAAGTAAGTGCTTCTTTAAAATATAAATCTCTCTCAAAGTGTGAGGTATCTCCTTTATTCACACCTTAAGAGTAAATTGTTTTTATTGCTAACTTTTCTCTCTTTCCCAACTGAGGATTTGACCTTGAAGGCAGTAGAGTCTGAAATGGAAGATTTAAATTAAATTATTAAATTTAAATTAAATTAAAAACAGAGGGACTTCTGAGGTCGGTTGGTTCAATAAAGGAGCTTTGGTCAGATGTGCAAGAAGCTATTTGGGAAAGAAGGAGAAGACATTAGGACATGTGAGGAGAACAGTCTAGATTAATTTAGTTTGCAGTTATATTAGGATTTTCAGTCCATTTCCCATATCCTACATCCAGTGCTTAAACTATAAGTTAATGCTTGCAGCACTTGCTAGAGTGTGTGCCAGTTCATTGCAACAGGGTGAATGTTAATGTCCCATAACTGGCAGGGCCCAGGGCATAATGAAAACGCAGGTCACTCGTTCCAAAGGCAGGGCAGAAGGTTTGTTAAATGTTCTAAAATACAAGACTGTTTCTTCTGCCATTTCTCTCTCAACTTATCATAATGTTTACATTTACTATTTAATGTAGTTCTAAGCATATGAAAAAAAAAAGTTTAAATTGTTAGCATGAGTTTTACTATTCATCTTTATATTGTACACTAGTGGCCTGGTGCACAAAATTCATGCACATTAAAAGGGGATTAATTAGAGGAAATAATTTAATATTGCTATTTGCCCTTTCTCTATAATAGAAGTGTCAGAGATGAAAGAAAATTAGTAAAATGTATATGAAAACCTTCCTCCTGTCAGAGTCTGGGGTGCACCATGGGACCCAGTGTCAAGTCCCTGCCCACCCACATGCACCTCAAAAATCACATGAGACCCAGACCCGGCCAGTCCCCGCCCCCATTGGGCTAGATCCAGACTTGGCCAATCCCACCCTTGTCAAGCCCCACCAGGCAGGGGACATAGCCTCAGGTCCCCTGGCCTGGTGCCAGGATGGGGGGCGTGGCCTGAGGTCCCCCAGCCCAGACCAGGATGGGGGGCATGTCTTGAGGTCCCTGGTTAAGCCCCACCAAGTGGGGGACATGGCCTGAGATCCCCTGTCAAGCCCCGCTGGGTGGGGGGCATGGCCTGAGGTCCCCCGTCAAGCCTCGCCAGGCAGGGGGGCGCAGACTCAGGTCCCCTGGCCCGGCACTGGGAGGGGGGCACAGCCTCAGGTCCCCCGTCAAGCCTCGCCAGGCAGGGGGGCACAGACTCAGGTCCCCTGGCCCGGCACCAGGAGGGGGGCACAGCCTCAGGTCCCCCTTCAAGCCCCGCTGGGCTGGGGACTTGGCCTGAGTTCCCCCGACCCAGCACTGGGGGTGCACCTTGAGGTCCCCCGTCAAGCCCCCCTGGGTGGGGAGCATGGCCTGAGGTCCCCTGTCAAGCCCTGCCAGGCAGGGGGGCACAACCTCAGGTCCCCTGGCCTAGTGCCGGGGTGGGGGGCCCAGCCTGAAGTCCCCTGTCAAGTCCCACCTGGTGGGGGCTGTGGCCTGAGGTCCCCCAGCCTGGTGCTGGGGCAGGGGGTGCATCCTGAGTTTCCCCGACCCAGCACTGGGGGTGCACCTTGAGGTCCCCTATCAAGTCCCACTGGGTGGGGGCTATGGCCTGAGGTCCCCTGTCAAGCCCAGCCAGGCAGGGGGGCGCAGCCTCAGGTACCCTGGCCTGGTGCCTGGGCAGGGGGCATGGCCTGAGGTCCCCCATCCAGCCCTGCTGGGTGGGGGGTACGGTCTAAGGTTCCCCCGACCTGGTGCCGGGGTGGGGGGGGGCACGGCCTGAAGTCCACTGTCAAGCCCCACCTGGTGAGGGACGTGGCCTGAGGTCCCCCAGCCTGGTGCTGGGGCAGGGGGAGCAATCTGAGGTCCCCTAGCCCAGCACCAGGACAGGAAGCGCACCTTGAGGTCCCCCGTCAAGCCTCAGGTCCCCTGGCCTGGTGCTGGGGTGGGGGATGTGGCCTGAAGTCCTCTGTCAAGCCCTATGGGGGTGGGGGAGGGCGTAGCCTCAGGTCCCTGCTGATTGCTTGTTAAGGCTCCTTATGGAAACTTGGCTTCAGCTGTGGGTGCAGCCATCTTTGTGACGGAGTGATGATCAATTAGCATATTCCCTCTTTATTAGATAGGATTGTATATGAAAGAATATTTAAGTTATTTGCAAAATCGCCAAAATTACGCAATTTATATTTAATAGATCATACATATGTATACCATTCTTACCAGAACAGTGGAAACACTGCATAAAACTTTACTGTTTTATTTCACTTCTTGATATGTGTACATTCTACCAACCCTCTCTCTCATTGGCTCACTGATGAGTAGGGAAGGGTTGAACAAAAGGAACTATGGGTTGCACTTTCTCTCTTTGCCATCATTTTCAGCAAAACCGGGCTAATACAAGTGAAAAATAAATAAATAAAAGATATATACATGTAGGAACAGAAAAAAAATTCCTTCTTCCCTCCTAGGTTCTTTGGCTGGTCTAATAATTAATTTGACATAGCATAAGTTAACAGAAAAAAAAACAAATTTAATTTCTTAGGGAATGGAGCCCCATAAAAAAAACTAGACTTAAAAAAGTGACTAAAGCAGGAAGCATTTATACCTTTTAGACAAGGAAACAATAAATTTGTGACAAACTAACAAGACAAAGGTGTTTGGTGAAGAAGTAACAAGGTTTGCTTATACAGCCTCTTCGCCCTAAATTTCCTCTCTCTGGTGATGAGGATGGTTCATGTTGGTACACCGAGGGTACCTTTCCCAGGGGAAATTACCTTATGCTTTCAGAGAAACAAAGGGGAGGGTCAGAGTGTTCTTCTTACACAAGCTGTTTCTCAAGTACTTTTAATTCAAAATAATCAGTATACCAAAGTGGTGTATTTTGGGGTGGCATATTCGGCTCCCCTTTATAGGGTCCCTTGGTCATCTGTGTTTCTTAGCACCGTTACCTTCTTGTGAAGTTCTCAGCAAATTCTGGTTGGAACAGACAACATGGCCCCTGGGAACTGTCAGCTTCCCCACTTACTTAGTCATGGACATAAATACTTGACCTCATTCTCATATTGAATCTCACTGAACTCCCAGAAATCCTGGGTCCACCAGAATTCTCCGTCATGCACACTACATGCAGATGAGGTAGCAAGGGGTGGCTGAGGACATGCATGATGTGCAGATATCCCCTGCTCATCCACATGCTCCACTATCCTGTTGGACTCAATCCACAAAACACTGGTTAAAGATAAATACTAAAGCACAGGGCCATTCTCAGCATGAGGCTCTGTGCAGCTGCCCAGTTTGCACACCCGTGCATCCTGCGTTGCCTTGATGTTTCTTATATACAAATAAGGGATCAATTAGCTAAGTGGTTTGCAGAGGAAGTGGAATGGGCTAGTCTTTTTTTTATGTGATCTGACACTGTCTCAGACATATGGAAAATCACAAAATAAATGAAGACCTCTGAAATTCATTCTCGCTCCAAAATCTGCAGGTGTGAAAGGATCAGGAAGCAGATAATTTAACTTTGCCTTCAAACAATCATTACCTTATGGGCTATAACATTTGAATAAAAATTGTAAGATAGCCGAAACCGGTTTGGCTCAGTGGATAGAGCGTCGGCCTGCGGACTGAGGGGTCCCGGGTTCGATTCCGGTCAGGGGCACGTACATTGGTTGCGGGCACATCCCCAGTGGGAGGTGTGCAGGAGGCAGCTGATCAATGTTTCTCTCTCATCGATGTTTCTAGCTCTCTATCCCTCTCCCTTCCTCTCTGTAAAATATCAATAAAATATATTTAAAAAAAATAAAAAATAAAAATTGTAAGATAAAACATATTTTAAATGATGCTGCTTATTCAGTATAAGAGGTAATTGGAAAACTTGAGAGAGATTATTTGAGATGGAAGATAGCTATACTACGAGTTAGAAGGCCTAGGTTAGTTCTGGCTTTGCTATTGACTAATTGTGGCCTCAGACAAGCAATTTTATCACTCTAGTCCTCATTAACCTAGCTCTAAAACAGGTTTCAAACTTAGGTGGCTTCTAGTTTAAAAGTTGTTTAATTGAAGAGGCTTTTTATAAATCAAGAGATCCATTTTAAAGATATAGTTGTAGACTTTGAGGTATTATTTCCAGAATGTCCAGAGCTCTTGAAATGTGGTTCCTCCACTATATACTCAGACCTATGTTTTGAACAATCATCTTGCCCATTTTCTGCATCTTCTTTACCCCAAAGTACTATTAATTATTGCTAAAAATCCAGAGAGATTTGAGAAAAGTTGAATGACTTTTTAGATCTATGCAATTCAGTCCTTTTGATTTTTTTCTTTAGATCCTGTAGCTTGTATACAAATCAGAATTTACCTTACTATCTAAAAGCTTGATTTTATGATTTATTGAATACTATTACTAATATTTTTATCAGGGGATTATTTTCTATATTTAAAAAGAACAAAATAAAATCATTTAAAAAAGAGCTACCAAAATGTAAAGTATGATTTTTATTATGTCTGTCAGAAATTTTATTTTTTTTTCCACAGAAAGATAGACTCAATCTTAAAATATAGTCAATAGAGAAATAAAATTTGAAGCAGGAAACAGAAGGGAATTAATATATGTTGAGTTCTTATTATGGACCAGGTACTGTATTTACATTTATTATTTTGTTTAACCCCTACATAATCATCTCTGATAGGAGAAAATAATATTACCAGTCACCTATGCTAAGCCAGAAAGTCTTCCAGGAGCTTTTGTTGCAAACTCCAGCCCAGACTTCTCTCCCACATCCCAGTACTGTATAATTCATCCACCCGTAGGACAAGCCTATTTGGCAACGTCATCTCAAAATCCGTACGGCCAAACCAAGCACATCCTCTCTCCCCTAAAGCCTCCTTTAGCCACAGACTTTTTCATCCAAGTGATGGTGGTGCACTCTATAGCTGCTTAGGCTGCAACCTTGGAGTCATCTTGCCTCCCTCTCTTCTAACCCTCTCCACCCAGTCCATCAGGAGATCCTTTTGACTCTTGCTTCAGAATAAGGCCAGCGTGGATCTGACACTACTCACTAGCTCTACCTGAGTCTGAGCCAACATTTTCTCTCTCCAAGATGATGAGCTTTCCACTTGTCTCTTTCCTGGGTCCCTATGGTCTGTTCCCAACCGGCAGCCAGGATGAACCTGTTGAAATATAAACCATGGAAAGTCTGAGCTCATACTCCTGTAATGATCCGCATCTTACTCTTAAAATAAAAGCTAAAAGCCTTGAGATACCCTTGTTCTATCCCTCACTCCACCTCTCTACAGCACCCTCTACTGTCCTGCCATATCTTCTAATCCCAGCCCCCCTTCCTCTCTTCATTCTATCCTTACTGACTTCCTTGCAATTCCCAGAACAACTGAATACACTCCCAAATTAAGGCCTTAACCTTGGTGATTTCCTCTGCCTGGAAAACCCTTCTCTTGCACATCACTGACTCTCCCACATCTTTCAAGTTTTTGGTCATGTTTCACTTTCATAGTGAGGTTCCCTTAACATCCCATATCCTCCAATCCATGAACTTCTGCTCCCTCTTAACTTTTTCTTTCTTACAACTGTGGCATGTTTTACCTTCTAAAATACTCTATACTTTATTCTATCACCATGTTTATTATTTCTTTTCTGTCTACTCATCTTCACCAACATGAAATGTTCATTGATTCTTCCAAGTACCTAGCAGAGTCTTGACAAGTAATAGATACTCAGTAAATCTTTGTGGATGGTGGAATGAATGAATGTGTAAGTGAATGAAAAAATGAATAAATGCTTTTATTTATTCCTCATCATAACTTGACCCAGGTTGGTTTCATTGCCTCCCTTTACAAATAAGAAAATTGAAAGTCAAAGAGGATAGCTGGGTAACTTTCACAAGTCAGAAGCCTCATCAGAGGCAGAGCTGAGATTAAGTGACCTCTGTAATCTGGACCTTTTCCACTTTCTCTCACTGTGGAATGCACTCTTCGGAATATAGGAATTCCATAAAATGCAGTGCACTTATCCTTTCTATCCCCCTCTCTCTGTACTCTCAGCCAATGTTTTTTAAATGAACCTCTTAAGATACTCTGACTAAAGTGACTGGTTTATAGACTAACTCATATGAAATGAATGATAGGAGGTGTATTAGTTGGGACAGTGGCTGAAGAGTCATAGAAACAAAACAGCTTGAGTTGAGTTACCTTAAGCCAAAGTTTTAACATAAAAACAAATAATTTTAAAAATCTGCCATAAGGATATGAGCTCATAGAAGCCAAGAGGAAAAAAAGAAATAAGAGCAGGAATCAGATGAGTTTAGAGAGTTGTAGCTCCATCTTCTACATGTCTCTTTCACTCTCCTTTCTCCATGGTTCCCTCTCCCTATAAGGAGCAAGATGACCAAGCTCCAACCATAACTCTTTGACCTGAATGAGACTGTGGTCTCCTAGTTTCAAATTTTAAGCCCGCTGTGGGTGAAGGACCTCTCCTGGTCCAATCAACAATTACCAGGGACACCTTTGAAGGTTGGGACATGCTGAGTGCTGGGTGGAGCCTAGAGAAAGGGGCTGAGCAGACATCCCAAAAGGAGCTGGCTCTAGAAGAACCCCGTGGAATAGTGGAAAGCACACTTTTAAATCAAACAGCTTAAGTTCAGACTTCCAGGCTTTGGTTCCCTTATTCTTTCTCAGGTTTAGGGACTAAATATTAGTTACTTGGTGATAGGAAATAGCAGGAAGAAAAAAATAAAAGAGGGACTCTTGGGGTAAGGGAAAGGAAAAAAAAATACCAGGAAATAAGGATTTTGACATTCTAATCTCAATTCTGTCACCAAGGGGCAAGTACCTTGGGCAAGTCAATTCTCTGGTCTGATTGGCCCTACTGATTTTGAGATGATAGTGCCAATTTCCTCATCTTTATAATGAGGAGCCTAGGCAAGAATCAGTAAGTTTCCCAACCTATTGATCAGGAGAATGAACTGGGGAGCATTTTCAAAATGCAGATTGCCCTGACTCTACCCATAAATACTCTCATTTAATAGCTCTTGTGTGAAATTCTATAATTCATATTTTTTTAGCAGCCTTCCAGGCAGTTATGATTATCAATCATTTTGGGAACCACTAGCTATATGACATTTAAAATACCACCCAGTGTTTAAGATACTTCTTTGTATTATCTAACTTAGGAAATACTCCAATTGTAATAAAATTGATTTTTTTCACTTTGGTAAGCATTACCTGAGTATATGCTTTCCATTGATTTTTAGAGAGAGTGGAAGGGAGGGAAGGGGAGATAGACATCGATGTGAGAGAGACATATCTATTGGCTGCCTCCCTCATACATCCCTATGGGGCCGGGGATCAAACCTGCAATCTAGGCAGGCACATGCCCTTGACTTGGAATTCAACCCAATAACCTTCTGTGATAGAGCTGACACTCTATCCACTTAGCCACCCTGGCCAGGGCTAAAATTGACTTCTTAGTGTATATCTGGGATCTGGGATTCTTTTCCAGAACTTGCATATTCTTTCCATTTTGTTTATACAGTCAATAAAGAGCAATGTCTAGCACAAAATATATTCTTAGTAAATACTTATGAAGAAATAAATGTCAGTTCTGTGTGTTTAACAATAATCAATTTTCCATTATCTTCTTGAGTTACCCATTCCCCATATTTGTATGGGGAAAATTCCTTTCAGAGTGTGTCTGGTTTAGTGGTATAAGGAGAATATTTAATGTAATAATTATATTTAAACCATGAAAATCATACTTATACCTGATAGCCTTTGATAATGCAATCTCATTTTATCCTTTGTAACCTGAATAAATGAGACATATGTGAAAATATAATATTCCCAGCATGTTTTAAGTGTTATGAAAGTACATACTATTGTGATTGTTGTTCTTACAATTTATCACCCACAGCATTGTAATACTTAACCTGTCAACTCTGCCAGTCTCAAATATTGCTCAAACAAGTTCTGCAGAGAATTGTATAAGCCCTCAACTTTTTGAATGTTTGGTGTTCTTTTTAGAAACAAATACACTGTATGAGTTTCTAAAGGGATTGAACTTCAAGGCAGAGATGGGATGGCTGTCTGCCTTTGTTATTAGCACAGTAAGATCGAGCTAGCCCCGTCACTTGGTCTGGCCTCTCATTCCTCTTCTGTAAGAGAATTTCTACATTCTTTTTTTTAAGATATATTTTTATAGATTTCAGAGAGGAAGGAAGAGGGAGAGATAGACACATCAATGATGAGGAGAATCATTGATTGACTGCCTCCTGCACACCCCCTACTGGGGATCGAGTCCACAACCCTGGCCTGTGCCCTTGACTGGAATCAAACCCAGGACCCTTCAGTCCGCAAGCCAATGCTTTATCCACTGAGTCAAACCGGCCCGGGCCAAGCACTGTCATTCTTATAAACAACTTAGAAGGTTAAAAAATTATTCACACCATTCAGGATTCTCAATTCTGAACATCATTACATCTCCACTTAATCCTTAGGTTTACTATTTTCTTATTCTTTTCTGACAGTATTTTAATATGCTAGGTAGGGCCACAAAAGTATATTGCTTAAATGAAAAGAGAAGCAGAAGTCTGTTAATTCCGTCCCTTTCAACACCAGATCATTTTTGTGTGTGACAACGTCCTCTTCTTTGTGACCTTTTCGGAAGGATAGTCACAGTTCACATAAAATAGGTGATGTGAGGATATGTACCTCTGCGTACGTTTGGGCCCAAGCAGAAGTCCCATTTTAGCACTTTCTTGAGAAGGCATCATTAATCACGAGGGGGATGGTGTGGCGTAGGCAACAGCAAGCCCCTAGTGGTGCACTTGGGAAAATTATGCCATGTTTGTTGCCTTCCTGTGATGTCAGATGAACTACACTGAAAAGAACAATATTTTTTACCTCCCTTGTTAGTCACAGCTGCTGTGTTGAAGTGTTGCTACAACAATGCACAGGAAGTAAATACAGTCGTGTGTGTAATATGTCTTATAAAATCAGTGATTGATGCTTGCATTTTATTGCTTTTTAAAGAAGATATAATTGTTCATAGTAGAAAAGTGGATTGTAGAATATCAAAGCTATTTATTTCAGTGACATTTTTATGGTTGGTTTTGTTTTCTGAAAAGTATGAAAGTACAAAGTGTTTTCATCATGCAAGACCACGGCCATGTAACTTTTCTAGGAAACCCCCTCCTCATATCATTGAATTGGAGCCTGCCAGAGGAGTTCTTATGAGATCTTCTTAAGTATCGTTTTGCTTCAAGCTAGTTATTGTATCTAATTATTGCATTTTGTTGTTTCAGAAGAGTTGCGCATCACATGCCCTGAGTGATAACGGACTAAAAACTGCAAAGTTTGGATCTGTTCCTGTCTTAGAAGCCAGAAAAATGGAGAATTGATACTCAAAGGTAAAGTGTCTTTTTTCCTTTATATATCATATCCCTACAGCTTTCTCTTCGACCATCCTACAGGAAACAATTTCTTTTTATTTTGATGGCATGGCATATTTGAATATAAATATTTATGGATTGTAATTCCAGACACATTAACAGGCAGCTGAACTTAAAGACTGTGATTTTTAACTTCCTAGTTGTCTATGTGGATTCTGAATGAGATGTGTTTTACATGTTTCACCTTCATTCTTATTGTTAATCTAGAGTGGCAGATCAGGCAAATGCCATTTGCATGACTGTGGACCAAACTGCTGTACTTTAGGTTAAGCATGGAATTATGAAAACAGGTGGCAATAGTGTCAGCTTTTATTTTTTCTTAGAGTGTTGTACAAATGTTAATTTATCAGCCCAGACATGCTCAGTGTGATCTACATGTGCTAAGAAGGGCAGGGGAAACACAGAGACGATATTAGGACCTCCACTCCCTTTATTTCATTATGTAGCTTTGGAAACGATTAAAAGAAGGGTCTTAATGAAGTATGAATCAGGAATACTACGTGTGTGGAGTCGGCTACAGGGGATTGCTATTGCTGAGTACTTCTGTAAACTAGCATCTTTGTTTAGGTGCTTGTGTGAGAGAATGACATGAATAGTTCCCCCGTGGATCCAGATTTAGAGAGCAGAGAGTGAGTCAGGAAGGAAAAACCAAAAGAAGGGAGGGTGAACGAGTCCACTGCTGTGGACCAGGGGAACTTGATTATTCTGGAAGCCCTAAGACCATAGAGATACCTTGCAGAATTTCTGCCTCAAGGATGTGCAGCGAGTTTATCCACTGACCTTTCCCCTTGTTATAATCCTTACATCACAATAACAAACAAACCTGTCAATTGCTCCCGGGGCATTGACAGCACCACCTTCTGGGGTATGCTGGTACCACATGAGGTAGAAAGCAGAAAGAGTTGTCGCTGGAGGCAGACACTGAAAAGTCCAGAGAACCCAGTGGCACAGAGTGGTATGTCTGCGAATGTGGCTGAGGTTAGAGGTGGGCCAAGGCGGGGTGATCCAGGGAGCCAGAGGCATCTGCCATAGTTCCTTCTACTTCTTTTCAAAGCATACAATAAATCACTATTCCTCCTCCTCAATGAACTATCTCCAGGAAGAAAATGTTTTGTCTTTTAAAGATGTTAATAGTGACTTCCAAATGTCATAGAACCAGAGTGAGCTCTGTTTCAAAACTAACTTATTCATCGATTAATTTCCCATTTCAGAACGAGAAGTACATCATGGTCCACATGTACATTTGAGACATTATATAATAAGATTTGAAGTATGACCAAAACATTGGAATTACAGATAATGTAATAACATTGTACCTATACTTATTATTTCCTGTATATTGTTTTATATATAAAAGGTATTTGTGGACACACAAATATATAATTATTCTCTTTCCTATCTGGAAACAACCAGTTAGCAATGTCATTATTTGTGTGAAATGAGTGACTTAAATTTGCATGTCAGAACATAATGTGGCAGGGATGGTCAGCCAGCAAAATGGATTTAACACAGTAAAGTAATTCAGGGTTTGTTTGTTATTGTGATGTAAGGATTATAATAAGGATTGACATAGATTAAAATAAAGTCAGGTAAAGCCTTCCATTGTGTTGTGACCTGGAAGATCATCTGTTTAGAGGAGGAATGTAATTGATGTACTCTGTAAGGAGCATCTATTAAAACAAACCAGTAACAAAGATTTAAAATTAAAGAATGTACATTAGCCTACAAATTTCTCATGAAGAAATGAAAGTGGAGGAGAGGGGAGGAAAAAGGGCAGCAGAAAGAGGCGGGGAAGGGAAACCAAGGTAGTGGCAGCTGGCAAGGCAGAAATGCCAAAGAGGAGACAGAATCAAACTATGGGTGAAGAGAATGGCTGACAGTAGAGAGCATGTCTTAGAACAAATCACATCCTGAGCACAGAATGCAAACCCAGCGCACAGTCCCAGTCACTTTCCTGAGTTATCAAAGAAAGAGTAAATGACTATGCCTTCTTACCTCAACAAGGCGATCACCTCTAGGGTCTCATTCAGCTCGGAAGTCTTGCTAAATAAAAGCTTGGTCATGTCTGCTTTTTTGCTCAGAAAATATTCTCTGATTTTATCAATTCGCCATTGTCCAAACTTCTTCACAAACATTTAAAACCTGCCACTCTGTTTCCTGACTTATTTCTAATGAATTCACTTACCAGTGGTCTGGACCACTGTCTTGTATTAAGGCTTCCAAGTGATTTCAATGTATTTTGGTTCTCAAACACGAATTGGTCTGGGATGAGGCTCAGGCATTTGTATTTCTAACGAGTTCCTAAGTAATGCTGGTGCAGAGACCTTACTTTGGGAACCACTAAATAAAACAAATGATCCATGCCCTAACCAGTTTGGCTCAGTGGATAGAGCGTTGGCCTGCAGACTGAAGGGTCCCAGGTTCGATTATGGTCAAGGGCATATACCTTGGTTGCTGGCTCATCCCCAGTAGGGGGTATGCAGGAGGCAGCTGATAGATGTTTCTCTCTCATTGATGTTTCTAACTCTCTATCCCTCTCCCTTCCTTTCTGTAAAAATCAATAAAATATATATTTTTTTAAAAAAACACAAAACCAATGATCCAGGTTGGCATTACAAGTTCTACATTGCAGTTGCAGTCAAGACTGCTGGCAATACGAGGGCTTGTTTGCCAACTTCCCCATGTGGGAGGTGTGTGAAGGTCAGGATCTGTCTTCTGGTCAGATACTGACTTAATATCATAAAATTTTCAATAGCCTTTTGATGCATTTTATGCCCTGCTATGTTATATACTTTAGGTTTATCAATATGTGTTGGATGGTTGGAAGGTGGGGGGCGGGGTGGAGGGAAGAGAGGAGGGAGAACAGGAAGACGGACAGGTTTGGAAACCAAGGATTGGTTTCGGTAAGAAACGTAACTTCTTACAAAGAAACTGCTCTGGCATATGTCATTAGGGAAAAACTAATTTCCTTCGCATGAAAACCTCCCTATTGTATAAGACCATACATACTCAATATATAAGACACTTTATTAGGTGGAATAGCTCTGTGATTCAGAGCCTGAATGTCTGGTTATCAATAGCATTGTGCTCTCTAATAAGCAGAGTCGTTCATAAAGGAATTTCTGCTATTTGATTGAGTACAACAAGGGAAATGTCATTTATATCAAGACAAATTGTACATTTTACTTTATAAAAGAGCCACTGGGTATGTGAAAGCAGAAAATCACTTCTATTTAATAAATTCCTTTGCAAATGTCTCTTCCTTGAGTTTAAATTTTGCAGCTGCAGCATAATTTGAATGTTTGTTCACATTTAGGACAATTGAGCTTTCTGGTTTTTGCTTTCTTGCATTCAAATGTGTTCACGTATCAACATTGCACATTTTCTCTCTGCATCTTTTTATCTCCATACATCATCCGGTGATTGGCTTGGTAAATTTATCTCACTTTTCGTGCTAAAATAACTATTCCTGCTGTCTGTTTTCTGCCTACTCTTTGATTTATTCCAGAAAGTGGGCTCAATGCTTACTTTTTAGAGCTCAGTGTGAAATTTGTTCTGTGTGTTTCTAAACCAAGTCCCCACATTTTTTTTCCCTGTGATGTGTTCTGTTGTAGCATCAGCTTCAAAATGCACCCTGGAAAAAGCTTATTGCAGCTATGTATTAGCATAAATAATAACAATATATGACAACATGAATCTTAAAAATTTATTTTTAAAAATTATTTTGTAATTTATTTTAATAGTAGGACATTAAAATTTTCATGTCATGTTATGGCATTCCTAATGTTAAGCTTAAAGGAAAAAATCTCACTTCCAACATTGTTATTACTTTCTTATATGTCCTTGGCTGATTCCTTAGTCCTCAGTTACCTCCATTATAAAAAGAAGGATTTAGGATAAATGTCCCTGGGGATTCATTCTACCACCTTATCTTGCAATCTCAGGATGCATACATAAAGCACTACTTAAAATTATGCACAAAAGTATGTGTGTGTCAGTCAATCAACTAATGCCACATATTTGACAATAAAGTTGAAAGAACAGGGTTTTGAATACAAAAAGATCTGAGTTTAACATTTAACTTTCACCTATTAACAGCATGAGCTTGGAGAATTTACTAAACTGCTCTATGTGACTTAGTATTTTTATCTGTAAAATGGGGGCAGTGTTAGTGTTAATAGCAATGTTGCTTTAAAGACTAGGGATAAATCTTAAAAATAGTTAATATACATGCTTATATGCTGAACATATTTAGTTCTAAAGACCTGCACAGCCCCCTAAGCTGACCAGAGCCCAAGACATGGTTTTAGAAGGTGATAGAGATTACATTTCTATTCTCCAATATCATTCTACAAGGCTAAGAAATTTTTATTTTAGACTCTAAAAAAGGAACACAGTTTAGAAAATGTATCCCAAATTTAGTCATTGAAGATTTACTAAACTAATGGAAAAATTCAGCATATTTGTTCATCTATACAGGATATTTGACTCTCTACATTGCCACTGATTACACATAGCAAGCAAGGCCCTTTTTTAAAAAAGAATGACTCTTTGAGTGTCAAAGCATAAAGTTTGCCAATTGTATTCTGTCTTCTGACTTGTTATCTAGACACAGTTTGGGCAGAAAGTAAAATATAGATTCTTTAAGACAAAGGGTTAGTCTGAATAAATGTCCCTATACTCTTTATCTGATTTTAGTATGTTCAAATGTATCCCTTTATTTCTTGTCCTCTAAAAGCCTGTTTTTATAGCCAATTTGCCTGATGCAGCTTTATGCCCACAGGCAAATGAAATCAAATTTTGGTCAATAGATGTTTCATTTGCTATAGGATTCATTCAAATAATGAATTTTTCTGCTATTCTTATTTGTCTTTGAAGTTGAATTGTCACTTTGTTGTTGGTTAACCCCAGTACTTTCTCAGCAGAAATTCAGAGCTGCCTACTTAACAGGAATAGATCAAAAAAGTTTAGGGGTATATTTCATCAATGTTAGCAGAGGTTTTAATCCTGTTGGTTTTTTTTCTATTTTAATATTCTATAGATCTTCTGCAAGTGTATGTGTTTTGAGGTACAGCTTACTGTTTTACTTTTATTTAAGTCAAATAATTTAGGAGCTAAGAACGCTGGTGCTGTTTGAGTATCATGACTGTTTCAGACATCTGTAAGACAACTAAAATCGACTTGTGGAGTGTTGTGTTTATTTGTCATGTCTCAGAAACATATCAGTGTCAAAATGAAAATCATACTGATGAGTTTGTTTCAAGCCCTAAGGACACACACACACACACACACACACACACACATAAAGTGCATGATGGTGTTGAAATTGTTTACGTAGACAGTTCAGTCCTTCACAGTAGCATAGTTATTTCTACATAGACTAATTCTAACTGAAATTGTCTCTTAAAGAAATGTATTTTTTGTTGTATGATAGAATAACTCTTTTATAAAACAGCATATAATGGAGTTTATTATAACTCACATTTTTTGAGTAGTTGTTGACATTGTAAGAATACCCAAGGACAATTTACTAGGTAGTAAAAGGTGCAGCTTGATGAAAATTGGAGAACAAGAAAAGGAGGGAAGACATGTTGGCTGAGATTATTTCATTCTTGCTATATTCTCATCATGTGCTAGAAATTTTCACCTAAAATATCTATATATATAAAAGGCTAATATGCAAAGTGTCCCTGCAGGAGTTCGACCAGGAGACCAGGAGTTAGATCACTTGCTATGACATGCACTGACCACCAGGGAGCGGCGTGGAACGATGGAAGGCCCCAGCAGGCAGCCAGGGAAGGGAGGCCTGGCTGGCAGCTGGAAGGCCCTGATAGGCCCTGATCACTGGCCTGGCCTAGGGACCCTACCTGTGCAAGAATTTCATGCACTAGTTTCTATATAAAAGCTAAGGTTAGAGAAAAGATGATACCATTTTAAACATTAGTGCCAGAATTCTTTACCATTCCCATATAATCTGGGAATTATAAATCAAAGAAGGTACACATTTGACAATGATAGTGATACACAATGCCTGTCTCTCTGGCACTTCAAATATTTGAGGACTTTTTGGTTATTGGTATTTATTTATGATTAAAAACATGATAGCAGACATGATTTGAATACTTAGGTATATGCCAATGTAGGGGAGATATCCCATCTAATAAAAGAGTAATATGCAAATTGACCATCACTCCAACACACAAGATGGCTGCCCCCATATGGTCAAAGATGGCTGCCCCCATGTGGTCAAAGATGGCTGCCCCCCATGTGGACACAAGATGGCTGCCACAAGATGGCCAGCAGGGGAGGGCAGTTGGGAGGGACCAGGCCTGCAAGGGAGGGCAGTTGGGAGTGATCAAGCCTACAGGGGAGGACAGTTAGGGGTGACCAGGCCGGCAGAGGAGAGAAGTTGGGGGCGACCGGGCCGGCAGGGAAGGGCAGTTGGGGGGACCAGGCCTGTAGGAGAGGGCAGTTGGGGGGGACTAGGCCTGCAGAAGAGGGAAGTTGGGGTGACCAGGCCTGCAGGGGAGAGCAGTTGGGGGCAACCGGGCCTGCAGGGAAGGGCAGTTGGGGGGGACCCAGGCCTGCAGGGGAGAGCAGTTGGGGAGAACCAGGCCTGCAAGGGAGGGCAGTTGGGCAATCAACCTGCAGGGAAGGGCAGTTTGGGGGGACCCAGGCCTGCAGGGGAGGGCAGTTGAGGGGGGACCAGACCAGCAGGGGAGAGCAGTTAGGGGCAATGAGGCAGGCAGGGGAGGACAGTTAGGCATGACCAGGCTGGCAGGGGAGGGCAGTTAGGGGTGACCAGGCTGGCAGGGGAGGGCGGTTAGGGTTGACCAGGCTGGCAGGGGAGGGCAGTTAGGGACAATCAGGCTGGCAGGGGAACAGTTAGGCATCAATCAGGCTGGCAGGGGAGTGGTTAGGGGGTGATCAGGCTGGCATGCAGAAGCGGTTAGGGGCAATCAGGAAGGCAGGCAGGGGTGCAGTTGGGAGCCAACAGTCCTGGATTGTGAGACCAGTAGGATCAGGCCTAAACGGGCAGTCAGACATCCATCGAGGGGTCCCAGATTGGAAAGGGTGCAGGCTGGGCTAAGGGACACACACCCCCCATGCACGAATTTCGTGCACCGGGCCTCTAGTAATTTTATATTTACCCTTAGGGTCTTTGGCTGCTGACATAAGATATATTAATATGAGAAAAGCACACAAATGTGTGTGTTTTTCTGTTTCCACAAGTTTTTTTTTTCTTTATTTTTGAAAATATTACATATATCCCCCATTGTCCCCCATTGACTCCTTCTAGCCCACCCTGTCCCCTGCCCCAGGCCTTCAGTACCTTATTGTCTGTGTCCTAGGGTTATGCATATATGCATACAAGTTCTTTGGTTGATCTCTTCCCACAACCCACCCACCTCTGCCTTCCCTCTGAGATTCTATAGACTGTTTCATTCTTCTATGTGTCTGGGTCTATTTTGCTCATCAGTTTATTTCGTTCATTAGATTCCACATATGAGTGAGATCTTGTGATACTTGTCTTTCTCTGACTGGCTTATTTCGCTTAGCATAATATGCTCCAGGTCCCTCCATGATGTCTCAAAGGGTAATATGTTTTCTTTTCCTGCTTTTTTTTACAAGTGCCTTTAGCTCAAAATAATCCCTGTGCCAAAGTGCCATATTTTGGGGTGGCATATTCTGACTCCCTTCGCCAGGCATTGTTTTAAGCATTTCACCTAAGTTACCTCACTTAATCTTTACTGTCACTTGTGAGAAAACTTACTGTGCAACTACAGGGAGAAATCATCAAATCTATCATCAAAGTAACAGACTCCACAATATTCTCTCAATCATAGAGGAAGCTCACAAAAAATTTGTTGTAGATACAGAAGATATGAACAACACACAAATAAGATTTGTTTACTGGTTATACATAGACTTCTTCATTCAACAGTTGGAGAATATCAACTCTTTTCAAGTACATGTATAATATTTTTAAATTATGTGCTAAGCCATGAATCAATTCTCAAATGTACTCTTCATTTCAGAGATGAAGAATCTGTGGAAACACTAAATAACTTGCCAAAGAACACAGAGCTAGTATGTGGCAGAGCAGGGCACAAATCCAGACAGTCTGCCATCAGAGCTGCTTGGTTACTGTATTATCTGTCCATATTGGTTTTACAGGTGGAAAGCAAGGAGTTGGTCTTTAAGAAATAATTCAAACTTTTATATCAGGAGAAGAGAGCTAGAGATTAAATCAAATTTATTAAGTTATATTTTAACACAAGGATGCTACCAATTTGAGATTAACCAATTGGAGTGTTATATAACCTATGAAGCTAGACTTAGAAGAAAACAGTTCAAACCATAAATTAAAAGTAGGTTTAAATGATTCCCGAATGTTTGAATAGCAAAAGCATAGCAAGAATGGCCTAGTTTGAGTTATTACCTAAATTCATTTCCTTTAATAATCCAGACATGAATTATTCATCATGTTTGGGGCCTATGTATGAAACAGGAAGACATTCACTGGTGTTTCACAGTCACATTTAACTCATTATTTCCAAAACTAACTCACAAATGCCTCCTTCTATCTGCCTCCCTCCTCTGCTCTTCTCTGTCCCCACCTTTGTCACCACTACCCACACACCCAATGACTTAAATTAGAAATCTTGGAGTCATCTCTGAAATCTCTTTGCCTCCCACCTTGGGTAAATTTGAATGAATTTGTTGAATGAAATTCCATATTACCCATCTAGTATTTTATTGCCCTAGTTCCGTGGTCGGCAAACTGCGGCTCGTGAGCCACATGCGGCTCTTTGGCCCCTTGAGTGTGGCTCTTCCACAAAATACCATGGCCTGGGCGAGTCTATTTTGAAGAAGTGGTGTTAGAAGTTTAAGTTTAAAAAATTTGGCTCTCAAAAGAAATTTCAATCGTTGTACTGTTGATATTTGGCTCTGTTGACTAATGAGTTTGCCGACCACTGCCCTAGTTAGATGATTACAGTCAAAGAGAGTGCAGATATCAAACTTTTGCTCTGCTGATGTTTTCAAATGTGTTTTCGTTTCTGGCCATGCTATTCACTTCCCATGTATGGTTTGTTGTTGTGTTGTTTGCATTTTGTTGTTAGTGGTTATGTTGGTGTTGAGTGTAAATACATTCATGGAAGATCCACTATAGAAAGATTAAGATACTTTCTCTTCTCCATAAAACTATTGTATATGTTGACAAGTAGAGTGTTTTGCCTTTGACATGTTCTCAGCAGTATTTTACGCTTTAGTTATATTCCATGGAGGGGAAATTGGTTTCCTGGCAAGGCAGCTTTCTTAATCAAAGACTTCCTGGGTCTTAAGTAATAGGAAACTCAAATGTTTCTAACTGAAACTTATAGTGAGGCTTATTGGCCATATATTTCAATCTCCTTTTGGGATCTAAAACTCTAAACATTATACGTAAGAAAATACTTTATGGGGGATACAAGGAAAGCTTCACACATTTGATCCATTTTTATTTAAGAGAAGTAACTGGTAAATAACATATGCATTGGTATTAAAAGCTTGAATAATTTATCTCTTCCTTGACATTTAAATTGCTCCTTCTTTTCTGCTATTTTCATTATATTTAACTCAGACTTGTATCTATGTATGGAAAAATTGTGCATCGTTAAAACATGGGGAAAGGTTCCTTGGGCAGGTAAACTGAGGGCCTGAGTTCCAATAGGAGGATCTAAACGTTAAGATGAACCCTGCTCTCCAACCTCCTACCCCAGGGAGTCAGGTATAAGAAGAATTATGGATTGAATTCCAGGGAAGACCCTCATTTAGGGGGGCAGGAGAGGAAGAAGGAATTAGCTGGGAAGTTCAAAGAAAACCAGAGCTGGACACTAGTTAAAGCATTAAAAGCAAATTTATTCCAGATCATTGCCTCACAAATCTCCTTCCAGACACTTCTCCGGTGTAACCGTCCTGGAGGAGGGTTGCGTCTCTCCTCCAGATACCGATAGCCTCTCCTCAAAGCCCTCAGGGTGTTGAGAACCTGTCACGTAGCCATTGCGTAGTGATCACATTCGAGTCTCACAAAATTTTGTTGGGATTCACAGAGCTATGTGATTCGCCTCTCTAGATTACATCTGAATCGCCTAGTAAATGCTAAATAAATGTGTAATGAGTACATCAACTACCTTTACCTGTTTACATATTTTATTTTATTGAGAAGAATTAAAGCTCCTAGATAACAGGAATTATCTTTTTCATGCTTTCGTATCCCTCATACCTAGCAAAAAGTATATTACAGAGAGCAAATAAAAGCACTTGGTTTATTTATCTCAACAGTTCTTTATTTTATGTTGTTTGCCTTGTTCCGTGTTGAATGCAAGATAGTTTAGAGTAGAATTTTAAGTGAGTATTGTTTTGCCATAAATTAGTATCACACCAGGCTCTCTTGGAAGCTCATTTCTGCCCTAGGATTACAAACTGTTTACATATTAGATAACTGTTTTACTTGGTTGAATGAAAATAGAGGTGGAAATAATATCAATTTTTATTGAAACTTGACTGTGTAACAGGCTCTATGCCACATACTTTACAGATAATATATCATTTTATTCTCATAATACCCTATGGAATAGGTAGTATTTTAGTCCCATTTTACTAGTGAGCAAGGAAGGCACAGAATTCAAGTAATGTCCCCAAAGCCACACAGCTAGTAAGAGGCAGAGCAGGAATTTGAACCCAGGCACCGTGGCGCAGAGTCTGTGTTATTCACTCAATTAATAAGTATTTTTATATCATAGTATATATCAGGCATGATTTTAGGCTCTAACAGGTGACCAAGGAATGTGTACTTAATGATTATACTATATGAGTTCTAGTCAAAGATATCCACTGACTGATGTATAAAAGTAGAATTATTATTTAGTGGTGATTGAATCATTTCAATGAAAAAATTATTTGTCTAAAGCATCCATTTTTAGTTTTCAGATGTTACATGCTGTACCAATTCATCCTCAATTAAAAGAAAGCAATTGCAAAGTGACTTGGAAATTGTCAAGTATTGTTCAAGCTGCCAAGCTTCAGGAATTAGCAATCTAGAATTTGCAAAAATATAAGCCAGGAAAAAGAAGTCATAAAACACCATTTGTACTGTTTTTGAAATTCCGCCAGATATTAGTAATTGCATTATAATTTGAATTTTGGAATCATAAAATGTCAGAGTTGGATGGGAACTTCAGGATCATTTGTGCCAGCGGTCTACTTAGTGCCAGAGTGTTCACACACATTCCTGAACTAGAGCTTTGACAAATGATCCTCTAACATCTGCATCTAGTCAACAGAGACAGTTAATGGAATTCTTTACACTGTTACCTGACTCAGTGCCTATGGCTAGCAAAATATGAGGATAATCCAGGCAAGTAGGGTCTCTTGTCACTCTTTCAGGGATCTTTCCCGTGCCTCCGTTTTAGGAATTGGCTCGATGCTAGGAGCTGTTCTTTTGGGTGTCATTTTGCAAATCCGCTAAAGCAAGGGTCAGCAAAATCCATCCCATTGGCCAAATCTGACCCATCGCCTGTGAATAGAAAGGTTTACAAGACCTGTTCTTCCGTGTATTGTCCGTGGCTGCTTTTGTACCAGAAAGGCCAAGCCTGGGGAGCTGGAGTAGAAACAGCATGACCCACAAAGCCTAAAACAAGACTCCCTGGCTCTGTGAGAAAACGCTTGACGATCTCTGCTCTGAAGTATCACAGCTCTTTGTTATATTTTTAAATGTCATTGCTTCTCATTCTCTTCACCATGTGAAATAAAATGTTTGTGGAAGACTGAACTTAAATATGAAGAGCTACACATGTTTTTTTCATAATAGTTAGTATATAATTATTCTCTCTCTCTCTCTCTCTCTCTCTCTCTCTCTCTCTCTCTCATACACACACACACACACACACACGCACATGCACACACATGCACGCCATGCTGATAAACTGGCCACAGCAATGGTTTTTGTTTTTTTCTGTGCAGTCTGAGGGTCTGCAGTTGCCCTATACCAGTGGTCGGCAAACCGCGGCTCGCGAGCCACACGCAGCTCTTTGGCCCCTTGAGTGTGGCTCTTCCACAAAATACCACGTGCGGGCGCGCACGTACAGTGCGATTGAAACTTCGTGGCCCATGCGCAGAAGTCTGTTTTCGGCCTGGGCGAGTCTATTTTGAAGAAGTGGCGTTAGAACACTCAAGGGGCCAAAGAGCCGCATGTGGCTCGCGAGCCGCAGTTTGCCGACCACTGCCCTAGTCACATAGTATACTAGTATATTTGAAAAAAAGACATGGTGATGTTTTTTGTGATCATTTAAAGACTTTATTTATTAAGACCACATACTGTTCTGTGATTTTTTTCAATAGAATTTGGTGCAAATAAAGACATGAATGAAGCTTTTCTTCAATAAACCTCTCTGCATATGGTCTCTGCCCCCTTGCCATCCTTTCTTATGATCCCTCCCACTAGCTGCCTCCTCGCAAAACAAGGGCGACACTTTCCTTACAGTGTTTGCAGAGCCAGCTTCTTGCTTCTCCTCCTACCCAAGCATGTTTTGGGGTTTTTTTCTGCCTCCAATGTCCTTCTTTAGATTTGTGCTAAAATGTCATCAGAGTAGCCTTCCATGACCAGCCATTACTGTCTACCTCACCTCCTATTATGTGATATTTTGACCCCACAATGTATAATTCTCTCATTGTCCACATTTCTGATGTGTGTGTGTGTATATGTGTGTGTGTGTGTATATGTGTGTGTGTGTGTGTGTGTGTGTAGGGCTGGTACCTGACCTCTCTACTGGAATATAAACTTCACAAAGTCAAAGACTGAATTTATCTTGTTCACTGTTTTTCTAATATCTAATATAGTAGGTGCTCAATAAATATTAAATATTCGAGTGTTAAATGGCAAGAGATATTAATGCACATTTAAATATCATCGGAATCTTTTTTAAAAATATATATTTTATTGATTTTTTTACAGAGAGGAAGGGAGAGGGATAGAGAGTTGGAATCATCGATGAGAGAGAAACATCGATCAGCTGCCTCCTGCACAGCCCCTACTGGGGATGTGCCCGCAACCAAGGTACATGCCCTTGACCGGAATCGAACCTGGGACCCTTCAGTCTGCAGCCCGACGCTCTATCCACTGAGCCAAACCTGTTAGGGCTATCATCGGAATCTTTACCCAATTCTGCTGAAACCATTTATGCATTCATTTACTAATAGGTCACTTATCATTGCATAATCATTATTTCAGGTATACATAGGTCTCTTTTCTTCTTAAGATGTGGGTGCATTCATGTCAGTAATTTCTCTGGAATTGACATATTCAGACAGTTTGGGAAATAGCAAATAGTTATTTGTCTATATAACTGAGAAAGTTTTATAGGTCACATGGTGCTTTAAGAATAGCCTGAAAGACCAACAGGGAGAAAAGATGTTTAATGTTCTTGTAATGAAATTGAAAGGACTATAATAGTGTAAATCACAGTATTGGAGAAGGTTTGGACATGGTAGAAAGGCAGCCAATGATTGTGTGATTAAGCTTTTTTAAGAAAATATGGCAAGGCATCTGTTTAGCATGCTCTGGACAGTCTCCAGAATATCCTGTTCAGTTATATAATAAATAGTTCAGGATGGTACTAATTATGTTGATTATTAATTAAATGAAATAAGCATTTACCTAGTGGTTAAAATACTTGGAAAATTATCTTGTAGATTCTTACATCATTTTTTCAAATCACTATTTTAGAAAGAGGAGACTATTTGCCCAAGTAATCTCACGTGTTCCTGGAATTGCTGCAGGCTGAGTCCCATAGCCCTGACACTCCTGAGTAAGCCATTGCCAAAGTGGACATTGAGTGGAATGTTCAGATGGGTGGAGTGGTCAGAGGCAATTTAAAACAGTCCACAGCTTCCCACTCACCCTTCCTCACGTCCCTGTAAGTCAGATGTCTCCGGGAAGGATTCATTATAGTCACGGAGAACGATGTGTCTGTGAGAATTCAGACTGGCCTGTGAGGATGATGGATCAGTGTGCCTGACAACTTTCACTCCAGTATGTACCATTTCCCACCCTCTTCATAATTAGGGAAAACAGAAGAGTTGACCAACATGGCCCATTACAATATTTATACAGCAAAATAGTTTTGCAATCACTAGGTCTCCATGCATTCCTCTTAAACATGCAGAAATTTTAAAGGCTCCTCTTGCTCTGGCTGGTTTGGCTCAGTGGATAGAGCATCAGCCTGCAGACTGAAGGGTCCCGGGTTCGATTCCAGTCAAGGGCACATACCTGGCTTGCGGGCTCTATCCCCAGTAGGGGGCGTGCAGGAAGCAGCCCATCAAAGATTCTCTCTCATCATTAATGTTTCTATCTCTCTCTCCCTCTCCCTTCCTCTCTGAAACCAATAAACATTTTTTTTTTAAAAAAAAGGCTCCTCTTTCTTCATCTCCAAACATCATGGTTAGTCTTCCTTTCTGTGGAAATTTTCAGAGGGACATCTTTATTTCTTGCGCTGCATGCAATGACTAGAAATTTAGCTCTCACATTTCTGTAGCCCTTCTGTTGTGATGTATTCATTAGTTTGGATAGCACAATTGTGCTAAAGGATGGCCTTAGACTACAATCCCACTCTCCTCTACCCTGCCCCCTACATGACTCTATATGATCATTAATTGTTATGAGTTTACCATTAATTTATTTTAGAACACTGACAACAACCTTTAGATGGAAAATTTTTAGGCATTTTGGAAAAACTATAAGTAAAATGACTTAATTTCCAGTTTTTCCCACCACTTACCAATTCAGTTGGGTCATTGGAATACCATAATCTGTGGCCCAAAATGTCATTTTGGAAAGCAAGAGATCTTGCATTTGTTTCTAGCTTGAACACTGATTCTGCTAGACTTTGGGTGTATATTTTACCCTCCGTTTAGTGAATGTGGCTAACCTTGGAGGTTTTGTGGATTAACTTGGATTTTTGTTGATATCATGATCCATTTTCCTACCACTCTGTACCAATGTTGCCTTTTAAGGAACTTCTTATCTTGTAAGGACTCAGACACTCCTGTTGTTCCCATCTTTCTTGACTTTCTGTTTACTGGGCCTTACTTCTCCACTCATTTGAATAGCATAAGGAGATTATAAGTATCATCGTATTTTCACGTGTGAAGTCAGCAGCCACAGGAGATACACAACTGCCTCTAGTGATACAGAAAGCTGTTACAGAACTTCATGGTATTCTTGGGAAAATATTATGTAGTTTACAAAGGAAAGAAAAATTGCATTAAAAATAGGATTTACTCAAACTCAAAATGCTTTAAAAATTCAGTCTTGCTGTGGACTGTTGTATTCAGTAATTTCTCCTGACATGTGAACCTATTTTATACAGTCTTGAACCATGTCTAGTGAATTTGCAGTGATTGGATGATTTAAAGTTAATTGAAAGCCAATAAGTTATATATACAAACTTAAGATGTAATGTTAGATGCTTTGCTATACCTGAGATAGGTATCTTTAAAATTTCTTATTTTCAGGTTTTACTTTCCAAGGTTTAAATTTACTATTATGAGAAGAGAATTAGCAACAAAATAGGATTTTAAAATTAAGTTTATTAGAGTAACAATGATTAATAAGAGTATATGTTTCAAGTTTAGAACTACTGTGTATATAGTACATCATCTGTATATTGCATTGTATGTTCACCTCCCAAAGTTTAGTTTCCCTCCATAACTTTGACCCCTTTATTCTCTACACCAAGCATGTCAAACTCAAAGGCTAACACGGTCAAAATAAATGAGGCATGTGACCCATAGGCCGCGAGTTTGACATGCTTGCTCTATACCCTCTTCCCACTGGTAACCACCCTTCTGTTTGTATTTATTAGTTTATTTGTAACAAAATAGGATTTTAGTAGGTTTTCCTATTTTATAGCAAACATGTGCTCTTCACAATTGTGTTCAATTATTCTTTCAGGTAATACTTTTTTCCTTCTGAAAAAACGTTAAAGCAATTGCTAGTGAGTACACTATTATGGCAATACTGATTTTGCTCCTTGAAATCAACTGACATTTTTCTGTTTCATCAGTGAGTCAACTTAAATGTTTCCAATTGTTCTCTCTACTGTCCTTCCTCTGCATCTGAGCTCTTCCTTCTACTTACCTTTCCTCGGCCCTCTTTTCCTTGTACTTCTCTACCCCTCCATTTCTGCAGTAAAATTTGACTAACGATTCTAAGGAGAGATGATACCCTGAGATGTCAGGGAGAAGGAATTAAGTAGTTCTTTTTTTCTTTTCAGACAAGTATTTATTCTTCTGAAATATATTATTGGGAGCTATTCTGTTTTCTCAGCTGTTATACCACATCCTACTTTGTGAAGAGTGAAATGTAGGTCTGCGCATGGGAGCCTGTGTTGGTGATCAGAATTTCCACCTTATTTATGTTTCAACTCAGATGATTTATTCTAGTTCTTTCTGAAAGGATGTAATTGTTCCTAGAAATTTCAACTGATATCACCATGTTCTGGGTCAAATGACTAGGAATACAAAAGTATCATTATGCAAATCTTTGTCTTTAAAGTAGAACTAAAAGGCTACTGCTGTAAGTATCAAGAAAACCAAGTGAAGGCGGTTCATCTTCTGGACATACTGTTATGCTACCTTTTGTTATGAAGGGAAAACTTGCCTTGATCTGGGGCAGCTCTCTGTAGAGGCTTTATCCTTTTTGAAGAGGTAACCTCTGAAAAGGTTCTTTAATATCTAGATATCAGGTTGCTATGATTTAAAAGTAAAAACATATTTTGGCACTATATGTAATCGCCGTTAGAGTGATAGGGTTGCTGCAACTATATTGCACAACACACTTGTGGGTCAGGGAAAAAGCCATTTTATGGTTTTAAGCAGATTAGATATCCTTCAAAGTATATTTCAGTAAGAAAGGCATCTCTGTTTTTTTCAAACTATAAATGCATGGCTGACATGTAGATACATAAAAATATGCTATATGTTTAGACTATCCATATATATTTATACATATAAATACATATACATACCCATGCCTTAATTTTGATAACTACATAATCAAAACAAATAGGAACAGAAATGTCTGAAAATGCTGTACAAGTACTTTATGTATTTGTGCATGGAATTGAACAGGTTAACCCTGGGCTGGCCCTTTTGTGAGCTTTGTATTTGACAGAGAGATGTAATATAGAAATCGTCCCTTTGTTATGGTGAGCAAATGAGTTTGTGCACAGCTGAGATTCTATGGTAATGTCTGCACTTAAGGTAGTACAAAGTCAGCTCAGAGACAAAGTGTTTAATAATGGTACGGAGAGCCCCCATATCCATCTTTGCAATGCCTTTTATTTATTTTTTAATGACTCCCCATCCCACTCAGGAGAGGATTCACTTACAATAGGCTACAGCTGAGTCCCTGCTCTGCACGCTATCTTGGCCAGGTGCTTCTAATTGCAGGCTTCCGTCTAGAAGCCCGAGCCCAGCTGTGCTGGGATTGATTCCTGCCACCCAGGAAACTAAAGAGAAAGTCTGAACTAGGTCAGAAAACTGCCTCACTCATCAAGTCGCACAAACTCGGGCTGGTGCCCGTATTTCCTTCTTCGCTGCTGCCTTGCCTCTTGGTCTCTGTGGTTCCCTGGCCTGGTGGCTTCAGTCACACTGGCCCTGTGGAGGTTGTAGCATCCGCCTGTGGGCCCAGCTCTATGCTCTGACTTCGGGACAGGTACTTGGCCCCAGACCAAGTCATAAAGAGCAGTAAATCTCTGGCCAAAAAACAAGTCAGTGTGCATTTAATCTCAGTGTTTGGTCAACTCGCATTAGTTTCTTCAGTGTCCTTACTTCTCCCTGTGATTACAGGTCATGCCCTGGAATTGTTTATTTCTCTTTGGTCCACAGCTCAGCCCTCCTGAGGGTTACCACATCCATGATCCACATAGACCTGCCTCTTGAATCTTCATTATCTCAGTCCTATTTCTACACTGTTATACACAGGGTCTGAGTCCTTTGCTAATACTATTTGGTTCCCTGCAATCTGTTGAAACACAGTTTGAGACCACCCTGTGGTCACTGATGACTAGAATGCTGATTCCTTTGGTCTGACCAGTTGTTCTGCATCTGTTAGGATTCAGCTCAGGTATCAATTTATAAGCCTTTCTTGCCTCCCCCACCACCTCACACTCCCATTGCTAGGCTGGGCTAGATGCTCACTAGCTGTGCTCTCCAGATGGCCTGTACATATTTCAAACATATGCATTGACTCATAATTATCCATTTATATATCTGTCACCTCCTTCCCCCGACACACCGGTCTTTGTGTCTCCTGGTGCTTGGTACAAATATGTGCTTTTGAAAATGTTTCCTGAGTAAATAAGTGAGACTTAATTAAGATTTGCATTCTTAAGTGATAGGTCTGCATATACTAACTGACCCTTTGCCTATATCCTACATGTACCTCCAAGCTTTATCACTAGGCTTTGCTGGCCATTGTCTGTGCTTAAGCTATGACATTTGCCCACCAAACTAGACTCCATGATTGCCTGCCCAGTGCCCTATGACCTGATTCCCAGGTGCCATCTCTTGCCCATTAACTCTGGCTAGTGGTGGATAGTGTGAAGGACCCACATCCCACATGGTTCAGGGTTCGGGATCTGGAGAAGGAGCCGCATGCAAATGAAAGAGACAAGACAAGAAATAATAATTTGGAAATATTGGGGGCCAGGTGGGCAAGCCCAGTTCAAGGGGAAGGACTTCCACTGGTGCTCAGGCCTTGCCAACCTTTTATTCAATTTTGGATACACATCTAGCTCTTAGGCAGGTAATTGCGGTAACAGACAGACTATCTTAAAAGGTCAGTAAATATTAGAAAGATTTACTCTGAGACTATTTGGTCAGGAAATAGCTTGAGCCCCCATTGTCTGAACTAATCAATCGGTGCATAGCTCTGGCCCTTGCCATGGACTCAAGGGTCACCAGCGTTCCGGGATCCTTATTTACACTTCTCTGATAGTGAAGACAATGGGTGGCTTCCCACAGGATAGTGTCCAGAAAGATCTGTTGTAGTTTCCATTGGAGTTGACAGTGGCTAAATGTCTGGGACAGATGCTCTCTCTGTCTCAGGCTGGGAAATAATCTATGTGAAAGTCATATGATTCTCGTGAACTCTGAGCATGCCAAGCCTAGACCTTCCTCCTCAAAATGAAAATAAAAGTATTGAATGAATCACCTTTAACACCTTTAATGTTAATTAACGGGATACCAAAATATTTTCTGGTGAAGACCTGAAAGGTCAAGGCCATTATTTCAAAGTGAGCAGATGGTGTCAACTGAACCCCAACTCTGCTGGGTCAACAGCCATTTTGGACCTTGTGAGCCAGGGATTGTTTCTAAATCAGGGGTCCCAATGTCCGAGAGTGTCCTTTCCTCAACAACACTAAAATTCAAAATACTAAGCTATTTATGGTTGGTGAGAGATATAACTACTTTTAGAGACAGTATTTAACATTATTTTACCAATAATATTACATTTTAATAGTTCATGTTGGGGACAAAAATCAACCCATCAGAAATATGCCTGTACCCAGCATTCTGTTGGGATTTTGCCCAAAATCTATGTAAGAAGTTGTGCTTAGACTAAGGCACCGAGGAGAGGGGAAGGTGGCCTTCACTCTCCGGATTCCCAGAGCAGTGGCTGAGGGGTTCCACGTTGGTTCTCAGAACTCTTAGGTCACAATCTGTTCAGGCAGTGGGTCCAGTTCCTTCCTTCACCATTAAAGAGTGAAAACAGCATTTCTAATTGCCCTGCCCACTGGGGCTTCTGATCATTTGGGGATATTAGTAAGGATTACTTCTGATTATCATTATTATGTTCCTGCCAGAACATTGTTTCTCTTCCAAGTTATGAGTATATTCTAATAAAAATCTATCCACATTTTCTTTAGTTCATTTTAGGGATTCTGCCCTTTTTCTGGAATGTTCTCACAGTCCATCCTTTCTCACTCTCAGGTCTCAGATTTATGTCTTTAAGAAAGCCTCCCTTAATGGCCCTAACTAAAGTGCCCTGGTCTCCACCCCATCTCACCCCCACTCTGTTGCTTTTTTCATAACACTTTTCATAACCTGAAATCACCCTCTGTTTGTTTACTTGTTAGCTGTCTGTTTGTCCCTCCTCCAGCCAACGTCATTAGGATGTGAGTGTTGAGAATGGGGAGCATGTTTACCTTGTTGTCTGCTGTATCCCCAGTTTCTTTCAAAGTGTGCAGCCTACTGTAGGCATTCAGTGTATATCTAAGGAATGAATCAAAGAAAGAAAAATAAGGGGGAGGAATAGAGGAAGAGAAGGAGGAAGAGAGAGAGGAAGGAAGGAGAGAAGACAGGCAGGCTTTGTGAATGATGTGTATGCATGACTGAGTAAATTAGGAAGAAACCCGGAACCTGGGCAAATAGTGGCCAATTACTCTGCCATTTTTTAATCTCTCTTGTCAGGAGAAATCTTCAGACCGCCCTAGCTGCTTTGAGCACAGAGCTCGTTCCTACCTGTCTATCATTGCCTGACTGACACTGCAGATTTTATAATTACCAGTTACCGCTCAGTGATTCACTTCAAGATTAATCTGTGGACAATGATTATGAAAAGTCGAGAGACATGTGAAATTCTCCTTTTCATATTGGCTTTGGGGCATGACATGGAGTACATACAGAGCCAAATCGTTTCCTTTGTGACGAAGGCAATAGTCTTTCCACCAGTCAGTGATGCCATCTGATGACCTGTGACCATCTAAGTGGGCACTCTGACATATCTAGTAGCAGCTTACTGCTCTTTTTAGCAACTGCTAACATAGTCTGAAGGGGGGTTACTTTAGGGGTGTTTTTCAAGCAACTAATGGTTTTCAAAGGTCTCTTTAAAATAGCATTATAATAAACTTCATTTGTTTTCAGTCAAGGTAAATATTCATTTTCAAGATAGTGATTGAGTTGATGAGAATCCTTCAATTAAATATGAACCATAATTCAACACATTCCCTTTTAATAATTCAGCCAGCTGCTCCTACTGTCAAAAGATTTTTTAAAAATTGTCAATAGCTTTTTTACCTCAAAGAGATACTTAAAATTTAGTCATTGTATCAAATAAAGAATAGGTGTGTATGTCAAGTAATTTCACCAGTGAGATTTTTATATATCCAAGTGCTGTCTCATTTCATGGGAAATCTTATCAAAAGCACAAGTCTCATCACATTGTTATCGAATTAAAATATGGAAAGAGAAAATTTCCAGTCTAATAATGATCTAAATCTTTGTGGGTAGATAAGTTATTCATCCAGACATAAAATAAACAGATTTTTTTACCGTACTTTTTCTAATGGAAAGAGTGAGAGTTGGATTCCAGTCTAGCTCTGCCACCAATCACTTGCATGTCTTAGGCACTTATCCTCATTATATGTCCTTATGGATAAGAAGATTCCAGCCCCTTCCCAATGAGCACAAATGCTATTAAAATTTCAATAGCATTGTGAAACAATAAAATGCTGTTTAAATGTAAACCAACTTGAGAGGGCATGAGCTTTTCTCTGTCCTATAATGCACTAATTATTGGTGACTCCGTTATTTAAAATAGTGAAATAAAATTATTGGTATATAAAAACATGTATAAAGCTAATAGAAGGTACCATCTTTGTGAGAAAATAAAAAAAAAAGGTTATCCAAAAGAATGAGTCATTGTTTGTATTTGCCTTGTTTATAATGCAAAGGAAAGATGACTTCCAGAAGAGAAACGAGGATCACTACAGATTTTATGCCTAATAAATAGTCACTCAACTGGATACAGCAATTATTTCTTTAAAACAACCATTTAAAGATATTTGTCCTAAGGACATAGAACAAAAAGAGAAATACTCATTCCAGAAAACGAGAAAAATCTCCTTGAAGGCAAGGTACTATAACATTTGAATTATGGCCCCACCTCCCACCCCATGTTCCGGATACTCTAATTTAGAAAATTGGGCGCTCTCTTTCTTCTAGCTCCCAGTGTGGGGCCACAGTTTCACCTTGGGAAGGACAGGCTGCTGCCATCCTCATCTGCTCCAGCCCCATTTTGTAAAAGCCCAGTTCCAGTGAGGTGTAACTAAGAGATCCAGGGCGCCTTTATTCCACCTAAAGTTCCATTTGTAGAAACTCTACTCAGGCTTAGCAAACTAGTTCCCTGATCTCTCTAGCCAGCTCACTTGTAAGGCAAAGTTTCTGCAGGAGGAAAGGCCAAGAAGACGGGGCCATCTCTGCCTCTCCCTCTGCTGGCAAGGCAGGTGTCACTCTGGGAAAGATGAGCCCGCGAGTTCTGCCCCAGCTCTTGGATGGTGGTACCGATGTTCTGCCAGGGCAGGAATTAGGTCTCAAGAATGGTGAACTCCTCAGTTCTGCCAGATGGAGCTGACTTTATTAGGAACAGAGCATGGAGAGTTTCATACCCAAGGACATCGTCAAAAGCAGTGAACACCTGGGTAGAGAGCATTTAAGAAGGCACTCGTGGCTCCATGATACAAGCAGAAACAAGCAAAAGGGCAGAGTAGTGAGAAGTTGAACAGAGAGAAGCAGTGGAAAGAAGAGCCTGTCTGAGATCATGGTGGTCAGGAAGGCGGGGCGCAAGTGCTTGGTTGCACCCGTTCAGGAGCAGTGGGAGCTGGAAGTGGACAGGCTAGAAAGCATCCCCTAAACCACATAGAGATCAATCATTGAGGGGCAGGAGCCTCACTGGCATTAGGGTTTCAGCAAAAACTGTCTCAACAAAATCTTACCTTGACCCAGAGGCAATTCCTCGGAATGCAGGCATGAGAACAAGTCACACCTGGCCTGGCAGTCTGCAAGACCGTGTGCATGCCTAAGACGGCTCCTTCTCAGGAGTACTAGGGGGAGAGAAATCCAAGCTAGTAGTCCCTGACTAAATGTGGAGGCAACCACAAAAGCACAGCCTTTGGCCAATAACTGGCTTATGCTGTCCCAGGAGAAATCCCTCGGCAGCCAGGCTAAACCATAAAACAAGATGCTGTATGGGTTGGGGGAAAGAGATTTCAAGTCATTAAATATATAAATGAATGGCCAAGAAAACAACAATTAAAACGGGGGGCAGGAGTGCAGGCAGTAGGCACAGTTTTTCAGGCTGAAAGCAAATCACGCTGGAGAATAATTTGAATCCACATGAGAAAAGAGAGTGCTAATCAAGGTAATTATGTAGGTTAAAATAAAAGAATGTGTAATTGTTCATTTTATTTTACTCTCTAAACTGACTTAAGAGCAATTAAGTAAGACATATGCATAAGATGGTATTGTTGGATTTATAAAATGCATAAATTTCACAACACATTTCACAGCAGCAGCATAGATAAGGTGCATAGGAGCAAAGGTGCAGTGGGCTAGTGAAATGGCACCAGTGGTAGCTCAAATCCACAAGAAAAAAACGAAGAGAATTGAAATGGTGTAAACATTGCAGAGCCCTTACCTAAGTCTTCCCATAACTTATACCTGTTGTACTATTTGTACAGCAAATACCATTCTGTACTATCAAAGCTATATCAAAGTTGATCTTTCGCTTGACTGCCCTTCAGTTTTTTGAAGGTGGGTACTGGTTTCTCCTGGTTTCGATGGGCTCATTCTCTTTCCTCTGGAAGTGTTCTAGGTTACAGCATTGCTTAGCAATGAACACAGAGCCTCTGATGTCTCTGACCAGTACCAAACTATGTAAATAAATATTTTCCTCTCTGTTACTTTAAAAGTCATAAGAGTATATAAATTATGTAATTATTTTTTTTGTTTGGGGTTATGGAAAGTAATGGAATAGAGCTATATATAATAAAATTTCTTTATTTTACTGAAATAAATTTTGTATAAGTCTGAAGTGCATTTTGGTAAGTTAAAGTGTACATTGTAAGCACTAGAACAATACATAAGAAAATAATATATATGTACATATAAATAGAACTAAAATTATTAAAAGAAATAACTTATCACAGTTGAAAATACCCATTAATAAAAAGAAAGCTATAAATGAAAACAGAGGGGAAAAACAGATCTGAGACATATAGAAACCAAAAAATGAAATGACAGATAAAAATCCAAATGTATAATAAAAATATTAACCAGTTAACTGCTACACGTCCAAAATGGAAATGCAACAATATTTTTAACTTAATTTTAAAAATCAATTTGCACCCTAATCGGTTTGGCTCAGTGGATAGAGTGTCGGCCTGCAGACTGAAGGGTCCCAGGTTCGATTCCAGTCAAGGGCATGTATGTACTTTGGTTGCGGGGACATCCCCAGTAGGGGCTTTGCAGGAGGTAGCTGATCGATGTTTCTCTCTCATCGGTGATTCCAACTCTCTATCCCTCTCCCTTTCTCTCTGTAAAAAAAATCAATAAAATATATTTTTTTAAAAAGAAAAATTAAAAAAAATCAATTTGCAATGAATAGTATAAAAATCAGCATATTACTCACAATCCGGGTGTTCTTGGATATTGTCAGTGAAAATTCTCACGAAAAAATGATTTTAAAACATCTATAGACGCTTATGGCGCACAAAGGGTTAAATGTGAATGATTCAGTTAAAGATTATCAGAATGGGTAAAAGCACAGATCCAACTATATTCTGTGTTTGAGAGATACACTTTAGGTTTAAATATATGAGTCATTTGAAGATGAATGATGGAAAAGGATATACCATTCAAATAGCAATCTTAGGAGAGTTGGAATAGCTATATTAGTATAGACCCGTGGTCGGCAAACTGCAGCTCGCAAGCCACATGCAGCTCTTTGGCCCCTTGAGTGTGGCTCTTGCACAAAATGCCACAGCCTGGGCAAGTCTATTTTGAAGAAGAGGTGTTAGAAGAAGTTTAAGTTTAAAAAATTTGGCTTTCAAAAGAAATTTCAATCATACTGTTGATATTGGCTCTGTTGACTAATGAGTTTGCCGACCACTGGTAGACAAAAATAGACTTTCAATCAAAAATGTTGCTAGCAATAATGATGGATATTTCATAAAAGACTCCACAAGGAGGATATAACAATTATTAACATATATGTACCTAACAACAGAATTCCAAAACACAAACAGAATTGATGAAACAAAACTAACAGCATTGAAGGGAGAAATGGGCAATTGAAAGATAGTTGGAAAATTCAGCACTCTACTTTTAATAATGGATAGGATAACTAAACATATGATAAACACAGATACAGACTTTCTTCATTTTTATTGAAATTATTGGGGTGACACTGGTTAACAAAATTATACAGGTTTCAGGTGTACAAATCTACAACACATCATCTGTACATTGTACTGTGTGTTCACCACCCCTAGTCAAGTCTCCGTTCTTCACCACTTACCCCCCATATCCTCCTCAACCTCCCTCAACCCCCCTCCTCCCTGGCAATTCACAGACTTTAGCAACAGAATAAACCACTAAACAATAGCAGAATGCACATTCTTCTGAAGTGCACATGAAACATTCTCAAAGATAGACCATAGGTGGGCCATGAAGCAAGCATTATTCCCCTTAGTACAGCTCCAAACATTGCAGAGCCCTTACCTAAGTCTTCCCATAACTTATACCTGTTGTACTATTTGTACAGCAAATACCGTTCTGTACTATCAAAGCTGTATCAAAGTTGATCTTTCACTTGACTGCCCTTCAGTTTTTTGAAGGTGGGTACTGGTTTCTCCTGGTTTCGATGAGCTCATTCTCTTTCCTCTGGAAGTGTTCTAGGTTACAGCATTGCTTAGCAATGAACACAGAGCCTCTGATGTCTCTGACCAGTACCAAGTAGAAGACCATTTCCTTCTTCAGTCTCAGTACTTTTCTTTAATAAATGCTGCCTAAATTTGCTGTAAAACATGTTGCTGCATATCACATGACTAGCTCATTTTCATTGACAGGAAATTATCTCAAAACTCATTTTGCATATAATCACATAATAAATGGCATTAGATAAAAAAGTTTTAAAATAAGACAAATACAAGATTCTGGATTATTTCTTTAATTATATAATACTAGAGGCCTGGTGCATGAAATTTGTGCGTGGGTGCGGTCCCTAGGCCTGGCCTGCGATCAGGGCCATCTTCCCCGCTGCCATCCCCCCTTCCCTGGTTCCCCGTTCGCCATTGGTCGATTGAAGCCTGCTGGCCAGGGGGAGTAACCAAGAGGTCAGCCCTTCCCACCCGCTCGCCAGCCCCACCCTCGCCACGGTCACCTTCTGTGTGGGGGGCGATTGGCGGGGCAGGGGCCTTGGCCTGGCACTGCCCGCATCCCCCGCCACCCACCCCTGGTTCCCTGTTCGCCATTGGGCAATCAGAGCCTGCCAGCTGCGGGGAGGGACCGAGAGGTGGTCAGTCCACCTCACAGTGACTGGTCGAGTGGTCATTCTGGTCATTCCGCCATTAGGGTCAATTTGCATATTACCCTTTTATTATATAGGACTAGAGACCCAGTGCACAGATTCATGCACCAGTGGGGTCCCTTGGCCTGGCCTGCGGGGATCAGGCCAAAATCAGCCCATTGCACAGGTTCATTGAGAGCATGTCCGGCCCATCTCGCCCAGTCCCTATCGGGGCCAATCAGGGCCGTCTCACCCAGCCGGGGCGGAACCCCGGGAGGTTGGCCAGCCAGGTAGGGACCACGGGAGGGCTCCAGGGCATGTCTGGCCCATCTCATCCAGTCCTAATCGGCCGGACCCCAGCAGCTACCAGTCGGAGCGTCTGCCCCCTGGTAGTCAGTGCACTTCATTGCGACTGGTTGAACGGTCAATGAATGGTCGGATACTTAGCATATTAGGCTTTTATTATATAGGATATGTTTACAATTCTTTTCTAGTAAAGAAACAAAAAACGAGGCTAATTTTTAATCAGATCAGAGCATAGAAAGAAAATCACAGACACACCACATGGAGATATAACAAAATGAAAAAGAAATGGAATCCAATAACTAAATGATGTTTCTTTGACACTCATTTAGTTGAAGGTCAAGAGAGGTCAAACATTCCTATCTAAATTCATTACTTTCTTAGTGGAATAAAGAAATCTTCCCTTTATTTTAACAGCTTTATTTTTTTAATCTGTAGATATCTTAAATTCTTTATTTTAAATTGTTGAAATTTCTGAGCATTCTCTCTACTATTATTGTTAGAGTTAGCCATTGTCATTAACCTTTTTTATTGTTTTTATTCTTTCTTGAGATTGGTTTGAATATATGTACTTGTCAAGTTATGGTTAAAATTTGTTTCAGTGTCTGAACATCACCTTAGGGAAGAGATGAGAATCTGATTAGTAAAAAACAGAATGGCCTATATACTAGTGAAGGGAACAAAAATCTTTCAAGATATAAAGTATTAAAGGTAACATCTTTATTGATAAATAATTCATATACCATACAGTTCATCCATTTAAAATGTATGATTCAACTTGTTTTTCTGCCGGGCCAGCTCAGCCAAGGGTTCAGCGAGCCTGAGGGAGGGCGGTGAAGGATTAAAAAAAAAGACAGACAAAGAGAATAAGCTGGGTCTAGGATCTCCTGTGCCTGGCTGAGGCCACAGAGAGAGATCCAGACTGCAAGCTGAGCCTTTATTTTATAGCCAGAGGTCAACAAGGTAGTGGTCACCATAGTTACAATGTTCTTGTGAGTTTCATTTGTTTTGGCAGCACTTACTGCACCTCCCACAGCCCATTAGCTACCCAGGAAGGATCTAGAGAGTGTCATAAGGTCAAGCTTAATTATGCTAAAAGGGCTGTGCCCTCTAAGCTGGGACTTGTTTGTGGCTTTGCCAACAGGTCAGTTCAAGGCTTAACCCTATAGCCACTCCCTACATGTTTTAGTGTGTTCATTCAGTGTTGTGCAACCATTACCACATTCTAATGTAAAAACATTCCATCCATTCAGAAAGAAACCCCCAATCCCTTTATTCATAATGGTGAGGTAGAAGGCATTGTCATGCATTTTGGGTCTTGAGGAAAAGTAAATTGGGAAATGGGAAAAGGGAGCAAACGATGGGTAAAGGAATGTCTATATTCTCTGTAGATCCAACTGGACTGCTTTGCTTCTCTTAGAAGGCAGACATCTTCAAAACAGTTTTCCCCAGTAAATTTAGCTTGTGGAAAATTCGCTGTGTGATTCCACTTAAACCTAATGGAAGTGTCAGAGCTTATAAAAAGGCCAAGTTGAGAATTACATTCCTCACCACCGGGTTCTCCCTTGCCTTTCAAAAAGGGTTCAGGCTGAAGGAGAATCTAAGCACAGTGTGTATCTTGCTTCAGTAAAGAGGCAATTGTAATCAAGTGGTGCTGTGTTTTAGCTAAGCAATTTAAAAACAAATGCTTCATCGGGTTGCTTTTAATAAGGCCTATGAGGGCTTTGTTTTTTGTTTTCATTTTCTTTAGGTTTCAAAGACCAGAGTATTAAAGAAAACCTAGTGCATTTTATTTTTTAATTATCAGAATGTGAATGGAATGTTTACTTAAAGCACAACAGCTATAAAAAAATGCATAATTTTTTTCTGAGAGTTATAAACTCTGCATTGAGCTAAGACTTGACTAAAATTTGAATGATGGCTGGCACTGGCTGTTTATCTTGTTCATCCTACTTCACCTCAGACCTCATTTGGGTGTATATAGAAGTCTTTAAATCAGAAACATCAAGTATGAAATTAGAAATATTGATATAATATTAAAAGCCCTGGTGAATGCCCTTCTTCAAAAATGCTATTTTTCTTTGCACTGTTTTTCTAAGTGGAAAACAGTTTGGGGGGTGTCCTTTGTGAATATAAGCGGTGCATGACTACGTCTCCCAAGTTCTGTGCCTCTGCTCCCTCTGCTGGTTGAAGAGGAGTACTACAGGCATCTCATGGGTTTGTTGCAGCACGTGTGGGAGCACATTTTTTGGTCTGGGCCATTAAAAGAGCTCAAGGATGCTGGTGGGCTCAGTGGTTAAACGTCAGCCTACGAACCAGGAGGTCAGGATTCGATTCACAGTCAAGGCCTGGGTTTCGAGCTCAATCCTCAGTAGGCGGCTTGCAGAAGGCAATGATTCTCTCTCATCATTGATGTTTCTCTCTCTCTCTCCCTCTCCCTTCCTCTCTGAAATCAATAAAAATTTTAAAAAGAGCTCAAGGAAATGCAATGGTCAGTATTAAAATTTCTAACTGTGAATGACATTTCTCCTACACACAGGAAGGACTCCCTCCCTACCTATCTCCGAATGTGGAAAGGTGACACATGCAGGGCTTGGGGACATGACAGCCGATAGGGCAGCCTTGTGTCAGCCAATGAGATCCTCATGTAATGGTTGTAAAAGCAGTGAATTCAGAGAAAGACGTTTTGTGTGTGCCGAGCTGTCTGGAAGGGTCCAGGATTCTGTATGACCTATAGTGATGTTGGTTGTTTTATAGTATACTATAGTATTTTATAGCACAGTATCTTGGCACTGAATCTGCTGCTCTCTGAGTAGAGATAAGGAAATGTGTGTTCTCCCTGCCATGTATTATCTCTAAACTATAAAAAGTAAGCAATTGCTGCTTCTTTTAAAAAAATTATTCTAAGTTTCTTTTTTAAGTTAAACAGGTTTGTTGTTGTTTTCAATTAGTGCTTTTAAATTCTTCTTTTCCTAGATATTTGGATTGGGGTTAAAGAGGCAATGAACATTTTTAGAAATATATTGTTCTTAAATTATATTAGATAGCAATGAATTTCTTGCATCTACATGTTTCTTTGTAGATGACCCTAAAGGTCAAAGCTAAATCAAATTTGCTGAGTTGAATTAAATGCATTTCATTCATGAACTCAATGATAAATGAGTATAAATAATATGGCTTTAGGTAACAATTTACAACTTGAGATTGAATTTACAGGTTACTTTAAAATGGTTTTTCTACCTCTGAAATTTTGACGAAGAAGTAGGAAAAAAATAACAAGAGACACTTTCTCTACCAGGTATCAAAATGTACTGTTGAAGGTTTCAAACACCACCCCTCCCAGATGCTCTTCCGGTTTGGGAAATAATTAAAATACCATTTCCTTCGCTGGCAGTAAAGCCAGAGTGGGGAATGCAGTGTGGGCTTCCTCTTTCTTCCCTCAAATTTAACTTACCCGCCAGGCCAGAGCAGAACAGCTGGGGGAACGCAGGTGGCTCCCACAGAGCTGGGAAGCACCGCCAGGACCCTTACCCAGGAGGGGAGCCGACAGGGGTGCACAGGCCAGTCCCAGAGACAACAGCCAAGCTTCATTTTCTCAAATCAACCGCTTCTCCTGGGGGAGACACAGGAGTGGGAAATCCCCGTTTAGAGACATGGGACTGAGTCATCGAGTTTCCTAACACTAAGTATAAAGCAATTAAACAGTTTAATGTTGGCACAAGACTGGATTTAACTGCTTGTGAGAACAGAAATGAGCACCAGGACACATTCAGGTACATGGAGATACTTAATGTAAGGTACAAAGAACTATGTCAGGTGTGGTTATTTCTGCTGCAAGTAACAGAAAATCTCATTTCTATTATCTTAAAAATTAAGGTCATTTCGTGGCACATGTAACTGAACAGCCTGAGGGGAAATGAACAATGGCTTCAGGCAGTGCTTAATCCAGGGGCTTTACAAACATCTCCAGCGATCCTGTGTCTTCCTTTTGTCTGCTCTGCTTTACATGGTGTGGGTTTTATTGGAGAGGGGGGTCCCCTCCTAGGTGTGAGGAGGCTTTCTCTCACATCTAGTGTAAAAGTGGCCATCGCTGCTCAGCATTCCACGCAAAGTTTTAAGTTTCCTTCTAAATGGCTTAGATTACATACCTAAACCTAATATGGCCATTATGATACACGGCTGAAGGACCCATCCCAACCCTGAGCATTGGTTCAATTTACACAACCCATAAGGCCGCCACTAGGTCAGATGTGGTTTCTCACTCTTTCCAGAAGGTGAGGCAGGAGACACTACAGTGGTACCTCTGCACAGCTGGGAGAGAGAGACAGCAAGAGAAAGTAAGTCAAACATCTCCTTAGAGGGAAAAATTAAATTCTTACATCAGATTATTTTTCAAATTCCAGCCTTATTGATATATTAAAGTGGTAAGGCATTCTTCTGTGTATTAAAGGGGAGATATATATATATGTGTGTGTGTATATATATATATATATATATATATATATATATGTTTATATATGTTTATTTATAGATACTGTATATAAGCAGTTACAAATGTATATTTGCATGTATGTGTGTATATGCATATATATATATATATATATATATATATATATATATATATATATTTGTATTAGGAAACACTGGAAGAATAAGCTAAATTAAATGGGTAAATACAGTAGCAAGGGGATAAATAGGCAGAATAAATTCAGAGTGGATAGCAAGACTTTTTAGTACATACCTTTTTATATAGCTGATTTTTTTCAGCATGTAAATGTATAACCTAGTTTTTTAAATATAGAAAATCTAAACCGCAAAGAGCAATTTAAAGAAATGAAGTATACATTTATAACTTTGGAGTAAGAAAGACTTTTCTAGAAAAAAAAAAAAGATACTAAATGTAGCCAAAACCGGTTTGGCTCAGTGGATAGAGCGTCAGCCTGCGAACTCAAGGGTCCCAGGTTCAATTCCGGTCAAGGGCATGTACCTTGGTTGCGGGCACATCCCCAGTGGGGGGCATGCAAGAGGCAGCTGATCGATGTTTCTCTCTCATCGATGTTTCTAACTCTCTATCCCTCCTCTCCCTTCCGCTCTGTAAAAAATCAATAAAATATATTTAAAAATAAAATAAATGTAAAAAGGGTATAAAGAAAAAAAGCCAATACATTGACATCAACATTTAAAAAATTCACAACTATGTATAAAGCGCGTAGATACAGTTAAAAGGCAAGGTAATGACTGGCACAAATACCCACAAAGAACAACTAGTACAAATATATGAGGAATCCCTACATGTAAATAAGAAAAATATCGATGGTAAACTTAAGCAAAGGATACAAACATTCAAGTCCAAGAAGAAGAAATACAATTGACAAGGGAGCCTTTCACTTTAGTGTGTTGGTTGTACTTTTTTATTCCAAAAACATTTAATTATATATTTTTGGATTCAAAATCAATTAGCACCTCGGGGTGGGGGAAGAATAATGAATGGACAGAGGAAGAGCACATGATACTCAACCCCAAGGCCACTCTCACCAATGGGAAGCCCACGGCAGCTCCAGGCTCAGTGGCACCGGGTGCAGGGCAGGCTGGAAGTGTGAGGCAGGCATAGGTAACCCCTAAAGAAATGCGGCCCTTAAAAAAGCAGCTGGCTGCAGTTGTGTAATTGCTCACTTAAAAGGGTGAATGAACAGCTCCAGTTTCTCTAGCCCTGTGGTCGGCAAACTGCGGCTCGTGAGCCACATGCAGCTCTTTGGCCCCTTGAGTGTGGCTCTTCCACAAAATACCACGGCCTGGGCGAGTCTATTTTGAATAAGTGGCATTAGAAGAAGTTTAAGTTTAAAAAATTTGGCTCTCAAAAGAAATTTCAATCGTTATACTGTTGATATTTGGCTCTGTTGACTAATGAGTTTGCTGACCACTGCTCTAGCCTTTTCAATCAATTTGAGCTTATTTTCCATTCTTGCTGTTACTTAAAAATAAACAATAAACAGAAGGAAAAAATAAGCAAGCTTGCTTATTCCCTACAAACGTAATCATTTAATCATTTTACATGTTTTCTTCAAGAGTGGACAAGTTCACCAAGAATTTTGACAGCTGATAATAGACTTGTCTCTTAGTTACATGAAATAGAGCTTTATTTATCATAAAGCAGAAAAAGAAAACTGGAAAATTCACACATATGCGGAGTTAAACAACAAGCTCCTGAACAACCAATGGAGCAAGGAAAACATCAAAAAATATCTTGACACAAATGAAAATGGAAACACTTATGGGATGCATCAAAAAATGGTTCTAAGAGAAGAGTTTATAGCAACAAATGCCTGCATTAAGAAAAAAGAGAGATCTTGCCTGGCCGATGTGGTTCAGTAGTTGAGTGTCAACCCAAGAACCAAGAGGTTACCAGTTTGATTCCTGTTCAGGGCACATCCCTGGATTGCAGGCTCCATCCCCAGTATGGGGCGTGCAGGAGGCAGCTTATCAATGTTCTCATCATTGATGTTCCTATCTCTCCCTCTCCCTTCCTCTCTGAAATCAATAAAAATATGGGAAAGAAGGAAGGAGGGAGGGAGGGAAAGGGGAGGGGAAGAGAGAGGGGGGAGAGAGAGAATAGAAAGAGAAAAAAAGAAGAAAGAGAGAGAGAGAGAGAGAGAGAGAGAGAGAGAGAGAGAGAGAGATTGGTGGTACCAGAGGAAGGGAGCAGGGGAGGAATGGGTGATGGTGGTCAAAGGGTACAAACTTATAAGATGAACAAATTCTGGAAATATAAGATATAGCATGGTGACTATAGTTAACACTGTATTATATATTTGAAAGTTGCTACAAAAGTAGATCTTAAAAGTTCTCAGCACAAAATAAAAATTACTGTGTGAGGTAATAACTAACCTTATTATAGTTATTTCCATGAATGATGTCTGGTCAAGACATATACTAATAAGTTAATGGTAATAAAGCCATTTTTTACTTAGCACTTTAAAATTTAGAGAACAGATTTATTTATACTTTATTATTTGGTCTTAACTCTGAATAGACTGAGACTGAGACAGCAGTTGAATGACTAAACCCAGGCTCGTTTCAGCGTATGGCAAACTAAACCTATCCAAAACCCAGTGCTCTTTGGAATGGCCCCTCAGCCTTCTTTTTTTTTAAGTTTGATGCAGCAATTTTGCCAAAGTCCTTCCCCACACCTCCTCCATCAGACCCCGTACTCCTCAGCACCATTTCCCATTTCTGAGCTTCATTGTCTCCACTAGTGAGAGACAAATAAAATAAATGAAAGGTATTTATTTGGGATAAAAGTCCTTCTTTTCCTGTTTCCGCCCAGTTTAAATTTCATTGAAATTACCAAATTATTAAATCAAACCATGTCGATGGCAAAGACGATAGTCGCTTTCAAAGGAAGTTCCTGCAATAAATAGAGATCATCAAGAATGCAAAAGGGAATAAAAATAGAGGCACCTCTGAAACATGGAAGGAAGAGGGATTCGGGTCAGGGAAAATTGCAGGAGGCAGTTGCAGTTTGTTTGCCTGGACCAGGTAATTATGCTCTGAGGTTATGTAAGGAAACCCTTTATGTTTAAAGCAGGAAAAGTACATTTTGTTGTGTTTTGTTTTGTTTTGGTTTGGTTTTTTTGTGGGGGGAAGGGGCGCTGAGATCAAGCAGGATGCCTGATAAGGAGAGGATAAAGGTTTCCTCAGGAGCAGACTTCTGATTTCAGCTGGTTTTGCTGAATTAAACAAAGGAAGCAGATTCTTCAATGAAGATGCAGCTCCTAATTAGCATGTAAGTGAATAGGATGCTGATGCATATAATCATTGCTTGGGGGAAATAATCAAACCTCAAGACAGCCCATATTTTTTTTCTGCCTTGGTGACTTGTCTGTGCAGTAAATAATTAGCTTCTTGATTTTTAAAGAGGTTGACATTTGGAAAGCTTCTGCAAATAGTGTTTTCCCTCTCCATTTTCATTTATGCATTTAATTTACTATTCAGTTGCCCTGAGACTGCCTGGCCGGCACAGCAATTTTCTTCTAGTTTATATAGAACAGTATGGAATGATCTGTTCTGTATTTATGTCCTGTACGTACAGAAAACCCTCCTGATTCATAGACTTAGGATATGCAGTTTTGAGTACGTGATATGTTCCCCAACAAGTTGATACCTGTTCCTTGAAGCATGCTGTCCTTGATTAGAGTCAAGCACAAAATAAAAGGTTTAAAAAGAAGAGAACAAATTCAAATTTTTAACACTGGATAGGTTGTTAAATAAGTTTTGTAAAGAACCATTTTTTCCACAAGAGAAGTTCTTAGGATAAAATAAATGAAAAAACAATATCACATGAATTTTGTAATTCAAAGTAGGTATATATTGATCAATTAATCAACCCATAAATAAGACAGTAAACATAAAAATATATACCTATCCCTATATAAATGCCTAAGACAAAATGATGGATACCAAAATATTTTCTCTACTTGATCAATTATGGGTAATTTTGGTTGTCTTCATATTTTCTACAGGGAACATGCACTACTTTTATAATCCAGGAAAAGATACATGTTTTCATAGAAAGAGAAATAGAAGCATGTGGTAGAGATCTTTGTCCTTAATGTAACCAAGAGAAATTAAAATGTTATGAAACAAAACAAAATTAGAACAAAGTCATTTGGTCAGGAACCTAAACCCTTTTTAACATAAAGTAAATAAGAATTTAATATTTATTCTGCATGTTTATACAAGAACATCAAAGTAATGCTCAGTAAGTTACATAGCTATTTTCTAAAAACACTGCAAAAAAACTCAAGATAAAACAGTAGGATTAGTATTTTAACCAATGTTACTCAAAATTAAAAATATAGTCATCTATGCACTGGCCGGTATGCCTTCGTTCAGTGGTCGGCAAACTCATTAGTCAACAGAGCCAAATATCAACAGTGCAACGATTGAAATTTCTTTGGAGAGCCGAAAACTGACTTCTGCGCATGGGCCACCAAGTTTCAATCACACTGTACGTGTGTGCCCGCACGTGGTATTTTGTGGAAAAGCCACACTCAAGGGGCCAAAGAGCCACATGTGGCTCACGAGCCACAGTTTGCCGACCACTGGCTTAGGTGGTTGAGCATCATCCCATGCACCTGAAGGTCACTGTTCCATTCCCAGGCCAGGCACATACCAGGGCTTTGGGTCCCATCTCAAATAGGAGGCTTACAGGAGGCATCCAATCAATGTTTTGCTCCCACATCAATGTTTCTCTCTCTCTCTTTCTCTCTCTTTCTTTTCTTTCCCCTTCTCTCTCTCTAAAACTCAATAAAACATCTTGGAAAAAAAAATAAGTTCCCAGGCCTCTTGCTCAGAGTTGCTGATACAGTTGGTCAGGAGCAGGGCCTGCAATTTCAAAGATATAGTCATCTGTCTCTTAAATAGATTTAAATTGTTTATTTTTACAGTAGGATTTCAAATCCCTATGAGTGCACAAATTTCTACAAACACTTAGATGGACCTTTCTACGCGTTCCTTCCCTGAGCAGCTTTGTGCTCTGCCCTCTGTGTACCAGTGTAGTGGGGAGCCTATGACATTTATCCCTTCTAACTTTGAGTTTGAAATGTTGTGGAGATCCTAACCTGAAGCAAGCCAGGGAAGTGAAGTGAGCTACGTAATTTGCAGGGCCCAGTGAAAAAAAAATTAAAATATGGAATCCCTTGATCTAAAATTGAGAACTTTGAGGCAGCTACAACAGAGCAGTAAACTAAGCGCGCGGCCCTGTGCGATCATGCAACTTCCACACACCTGAAGCCAGCCCCAAAGAGAACGTGTGCCCCGGAGCAAGACAGGTCTCAGAATCCTGTCCCGAAACCGGGTGCCTGACTTTCACGAGTTACTTAACCTCTCCACCCCTCCCGCTACAAAAATGGGGACACTCTGTGGAGGTCTGAAACATGTAAAAGATCCGGTGCAGTGTCTGGTGCCAACCATAACAGGGCTGAACACTAGTTAACATGGTAAGGAAATTTTATTCACTAACAAGAGGCCCGGTGCACGAAATTCATGCACCGGGAGGGGGGGTGTCCCTCAGCCCAGCCTGCAACCTCTCCAATCTGGAACCCCTTGAGGGATGTCCGACCACCCGTTTAGACCACCTACCAGGATCGGGCCTAAACGGGCAGTTGGACATCCCTCTCAAAATCCAAGACTGTTGGCTCCCAACTGCTCACCTGCCTCTGCCTGATTGCCCCTAACCACTTCTGCCTGCCAGCCTGATCACCCCCTAACCACTCCCCTGCCAGGCTGATCGACACCTAACTGCTCCCCAGCCGGCCCAATTGCCCCTAACTGCCCTCCCCTGTCAGCCTGGTCACCCCTAACTGCCCTCCCTTGCCAGTCTGGTTGCCCCTAACTGTCCTCCCCTGCAGGCCTATATGCCTCCAACTGACCTCCCCTGCAGGCCTGCCCCCTTCAACTGCCCTCCCCTGCAGGCCTGCCCCCCCAACTGCCCTCCCCTGCAGGCCTGGTCTCCCCCAACTGCCCTCCTCTGCTGGCCTGGTCACCCCTAACTGTCTTCCCTGCTGGCCTGATCACCCACAACTGCCCTCCCCTACAGGCCTGGTCCCCACCAACTGCCCTATCCTGCAGGCCTGTCCCCCGCAAATGCCCTCCCCTGCAGGCCTGGGTCCCCCCCAACTGCCCTCCCCTGCAGGCATGGGTCCCCCGCAACTGCCCTCCCTTGCTGTCCTGGTCTCCCCCAAGTGCTCTCCTCTGCTGGCCTGGTCACCCCCAACTGCCCTCCTCTGCTGGCCTGGTCACCCCTAACTGCCCACAACTGCCCTCCCCTGCAGGCCATCTTGTGGCAGCCATCTTGTGTCCACATTGGGGCAGCCATCTTTGACCACATGGGGGTGGCCATCTTGTGCCTTGGAGTGACGGTCAATTTGCATATTACTCTTTTATTAGATAGGATATACTACTGAAGCAGGGAAACATCCAGTGTGAACTGAACTCCACCAATTTTGATTTGTACAAAAATGACTGGATTTTAAAGGGTGAATGAGGGAGCCAGGATCCGGGCAAGCTGGGGCTTTGTAGAGTCAGGGAAATGGAATATTACAGAAACCTGGAATGGGAGGGTTGGTCCAAGTGACACCCACCTGGGTTTGCTAACTGATGCTTATGAAGGTGTTCTCTGTGCCCTTCCACAGAGGCTGTGAGACAGCGAGCCCATCTCCAGGTGTTGGCTGACATAGTTCTTTTGGCAGCCTAGAGTTTTACTTTTTTTAATTTATTTTATTGTTTAAAGTATTACAAATAGTAGTACACATATCTCCTTATTTTCCCCATTGACCTTCTCCCAGCCTCCCCTACCCCCTGGCACATGCCCTCATCCCACCCTCCCCAGTGTCTTGTGTCCATTGGTTGTGCTTATATGCATGCATACAAGTCCTTCGGTTGATCTCTTCCCCGCCCCCCCCCACTTCCTGCCAACACTCCCCAGCCTTCCCGCTGTAATTTACTTTAAGGTGAGGCTAGGGTCATCTCAGGGATGCAGACTTTAGCTGTGAGAAGCTATGTTAGTGTTTGTTCAAGTCTTTATAAGCCAAGGGTGAGGCTTAGTGAAGAAGAGGGCTCAGCGGAGCCGGGCTAGAGTTTGGTCCAAGAGAAAGCCATTGTCACTGGCATACAGTGCTCAGTAAGTTATATTTTCCCTTCTCTAAACATATTTCCTCCACCGTATCAAAAGAGGGAAAACAAGGAAGACAACTGTAGTGAACCCCTTTCATGTCCCGTGTGGTTCAGGGTTCAAATTCAGGGTTCGGGCTCTGGAGGAGGCCGCATGCAAATGAGACTAGAAAATATTAATTTGGAAATATTGGGGGCCAGGCAGGAGCCCAACTCAAGGGGAAGGACTCCACTTTGCTCCAGCTTAGTGATCCCTTTTATTAAGACTATGGGATACACCCATAGCTCTAGGCAGGCAATTCCAGTAATAGCCAATCAACAAGAATTTACATAAAACTAGAAGGTGGAAGTTGCTTCAGCTACCTTTGTCTCAACTAGACAGTGGGTGGTTGGCTCTGACCTTTCAGAGCTTCAAGGTTGACCAGCCTTCCAGGTTCCTTGTCCACACCTCTCTGCTAGTGAGGACCATGGGCGGCTTCCAACCATATTTTTCTTAATTTATATTTTACTTTAAATAATTCCAGTTATCATTAATAAGAGAGTTCATGAAGAGCCACAGTGTGGCATAGTGAAATTGGATTTAAAATTAAATTCTGATTCCTCAAAAGCAAATTTGATAGAGGAAAGCACTGTGAAATATCTATTTTTAGGCATAAAGAACTTTAAATCTATTTGTTCTCTCATTTCACATTCTTGTTAAATAGGAACATGGCTATTTGACTAGATGGCATTTTTCATAGAACATAGTCAAACTCTAAATGTTTTTTCAAATTAGATAGTACCTAACAAAAGTGAAAGAAATGTCCCTCCCCCCCCCCCCCCCAGGTTAGTTTATGATACCAACTTCATTGTTGCCTTGATTCTAAACATTGTTAATGAAGAAGAAATGGATGAAAAAATACTTTAATATCTGGATGAAACTTGACAGAAATATATTATGAGAGGTATGTCTGCTGGTTAATAGTTGTGTGGGCCCTTGTTTCTCCAAGAGCGTGTAAGACTCACTTTGAGGGGTTATTGAAATTGCACATTCCTGGCTGCACACTAGATTTACTGCACCAGGGACTGGTGATAAGAACCTGAAATCTCAGTGTTAACAAGCTACTGATTCTTACCCACATTAAAGTTGGACAACCACACTCATTTAATCTCTTATGCACTCAGAAATAGATGACAGATGAGTGATTTGGTAAGATCTGCAATGTGAAAAGATCAGAAACAAAGATTTTTTTCCTGCTTGTTTTCTCTCCCCCGGTCAGTTACCTCTGCTTCTTTTAGTCCACTGCCTATGCAGGTATAATTTTTGTTTTTGGTTTATTTGTTGGTGCTTGTTCCCTAACTTAAGCACCAGTTCCTGGATCAAGAAAAAAAAAAAAAAGAAAGAAACCAGAAAGTGGCCTCTTGGCCCAAATCTGTGGAAAGAACTCCAACACACACCCTCCCACCATTTCCCTCTCTCTCCTAGTTCCCTTCTCTCTACAAGCCAATGAAGGCTAGAGAGTGAGCAGATGCCTAATGGGGCACACAGTTCAAGCCTGTCCATCCCCATCCCTTTGCCTTGAATTTACAGGGGAAGTTTATGCTGCTTCTGACCAGCCCCACCAGTATGGGCTGGACCATGGATGTCTTCAGCAATGATGATGGTGCTTCACTCATCAAACCGCACTCTGTCAGCTTTATCCACAAGGGAATGTGTTTGCGAGACAGTCAGTGTTTAGGAATATAATCTGTGGCCATAAAATAGAGAATTGCTAGCTAGTCCACATGGGGATGAAAGCTGGGATCTTTCTCCGATTGTCACAGGGAATGTCAAACTGTGTTAACAGTCCTCAAGTTTTAAGGAAACATGAGTTTACATCTATCCACATCACCACCTTCCTCTCTTGAACGCTCCATTCTTCTACCTAAGAAACATTATTGAATACAGGGTTTCCAGGTTATGTAAAATTCCAAGTTAAAAAGACTCTTGGGGTTTTGTAAAATTGTGGCACTGGAACTTCCATATGCATTTATATAACCTCTTTGTATACCAGTTTTTCATGTGAAAAATTGAGATTTTGAAGATTTAACAGATCCAATGGGTAAAATATCTAGGGTTTCACTTTCAATTTTAGCTCCACTGGAGGTAGTCAACCCTGGTTTCACATGAGTCACAGTGGGGAAGTTGAAAATACCAACCATGGGCCCTCTGGAGAGATGCTCCATGAGCTTTTCCCCTACTTATCCTGTGTGTGTGTGTGTGTGTGTGTGTGTGTGTGTGTGTGTATGTGTACAGACGTGGCAAGATCTGTTTAATTTTTCTTTTTTTTCTTTATTGATTAAGGTATTACATATGTGTCCTTATCCCCCCTTACTCCCCCCCTCACTCATGCCCTCACCCCCTGGTGTCTGTGTCCATTGTTTATGCTTATATACATGCATACAAGTCCTTTGGTTGATCTCCCCTCCTTACCCCCTCCCTCCCCCACCTTCCCCCTGAGGTTTGCCAGTCTGATCGATGCTTCTCTGTCTCTGGATCTATTTTTGTTCATCTGTTTATGTTGTTCATTATATTCCACAAATGAGTGAGATCATGTGATATTTATCTTTCTCTGACTGGCTTATTTCACTTAGCATAATGCTCTCCAGTTCCATCCATGCTGTTGCAAATGGTAAGAATTCCTTCTTTTTTACCTCAGCGTAGTATTCCATTGTGTAGATGTACCACAGCTTTTTAATCCACTCATCTGCTGATGGGCACTTAGGCTGTTTCCAAATCGTAGCTATTGTAAATTGTGCCTTTATGAACACAGGGGTGCATATATCCTTTCTGATTGGTGCTTCCCCCTGCTTATCTTAAACTGGGCCATTTATTCAATGATTTCTTTTAAATATAAATGAGTGTAACTTGGAAAACATGCCCTGCAGTTTTATGAGTCTAATCACTTGATCTAATGCTGGTCCAGCTTGCCTCAATAATTGATTGTGGATACTTTAATCTGTTAGTATTTCCGTGTCAATTTTATTAGTTAAACAGAATAGTCTTGCGTGAAGGATAAGTATAAGGATAGTAAAGTTATATCTCATTGTAACTCTGTCAAGTCTCGTAAGCTTTTAATAGTTTACTTCCCTGAAAAAGGATCCAGTGTACATTAAACTTTGAAACTGGAAAGGCATGTAGGGAAGTATCTGTTGTTTTCAATGAACAGGAATTCTTTCTATGTTGAAAGCCCTATGACACTTTCCCAGCAGCCAGGCCATTCCCCTCCATGTCTAGGCCATATTCCGCCATGGGCTGCGTCGTTCTGCCTACTCCCAGGGCCGGCTTACATTCCTGTCAGGGGAACTTGCCACTTCCTATGGCTCAGAGCTCTTGAGTATCAAATGCTTTCCTTTACAGAGGCCTAACAACCTGCAAGTGTAGTCTAATAGCGGGTTTACACTTATCCAAGGCTTTGGCATTTTTAAACAGCTCATTTTTCCTACTATCATCTGTTAGATTTAGGAAATTTGTCATCGTAGGGAATTATGGCTCTTCTCTACTTAGAATTACATACATTTTAAATTAGTGTCACCTAAAAAATTACTGGATACTTAACCACTTATTTTAATCCATTCCTTAACAATATTTGCGTAATTATGCATTTTAGGTGATAAAATACAAAGAGGACAAAATCTAATTCTTTAACCATGACCCTTTGGGCTACATAGAGTGGATAAACTAATTACATAGAGATCTATTGGAGCCCTGCTCTGAGCAGAACCAGTTCCGACTCAGGGCCTCCTTCATTCTTGTGAAGGAAACGAACATCCAGCAAACAATCCCTTATTATATAATAACAAAGAGTGATAAATGCTATGAAGAAAGAATGAAAACAGGTATGTGGCCAAGGAAAACGGGAGCATAGTTTAATATACAGGCACACCTCTTTTTAATGTGCTTTATTGCACTTCACATAAACGATTTTTTTTTTTTTTTTTTTTTTTTTTTTTTACAAACTAAAGGTTTGTGTCAACCCTGCTGAGTAAGTCTTTTGGTGCCATTTTTCCAACAGCATCTGCTCACTCTGTGTCCCTGGGTCACATTTTGGTAATTCTCACAATATGTAAAACGTTTATTATATTTGTTATGGTGATCTGTGATCAGTGATCTTTGAATTGTTGCAATCTCATGATAAAACTTTCAGCGAATGAGGAGTTGCTCTGCATAGATGAACAAAGAAAGTGGTTTCTTGAGAGGCTCTGCTCCTGCTGAAGAGGCCGTGAAGAGTGTTGAAATGATGACAAAGGGTTTAGAACATTCTCTAAACTTAGTTGATAAAGCAGGAGCAGGGTTTGAGAGGATTGACTCCAATTTGGAAAGTTCTACTCTGGGTAAAGTGCTATCAAACAGCATCCAGTGCTATAAAGAAATCAGTCCTGAGAGGAAGAGTCGATGGATGCAGCAAACGTCAATTTGTCCTGTTTAAGAAATTGCCACAGTATCTCCAGCCTTCAACAACCGCCACCCTGATCAGTCAGCACCCCTCAGTGCTAAGGGAAGACCCTCCACCCGCACAAAGGTTATGACTCACTGAAAGCTCAGGTGATGGTTAGCATTTTTTTAACCAATAAAGTGTCTTTTAATGTAGGGGTGTGCATTGTTTTTTAGACAATGCTATTGCACATCGAATAGACTACAGCATAGTGTAAACATAACTTTTTATACACTGGGAAAACAAAAAAAATCTGTGTGACTCACTTTATTGTGATATTCATGTCATTGCAGAGGTCTTGAACCAAACCTGTGATATCTCTGAGGTGTGCCTACAAATGGAGAGGGCAAAGTGCTGAACGAAGGCACAGGCTTTAGTAACGATGCCTCTAAGTACAGTATGCAGACTCTTCATTTTTAAAACTTAGTTTTGTCCCATTAGGATTTTTTCTTTTGTTTTTCTCTACTTCATTGTATAAGTTCCCCATTTTGAGTCAATTCCATACATAAAAAAATAAAGTTTCAACACTTCTAAGATATAGACTAGGTTTTAATGTCATAGTGCAGCGATTTTCAACCAGTGTGCCACAAAAATGTTTTAAACATGCAGTGCCTGACTATGGGGCACTGACCTCTTTTCCTTAGATTGTCAATAAAAAAAAATGGTAACAGCCAGCAAAACAATAGCTGTCCAGTGTGAATGAATCAAATTACTATACCTATTTTTGTCAGATTGACAAAATATAATATAGTTTTGGTGTGCTGCAGAGTTTTAGTAATTAGTTTGTGTTTGCCATGAGATGAAAAAGGTTGAACATTGCTGCCTCCGTAGATGAAGCTTTTATTATTGTATCTTTGTTAACTCTCAGTTCCGGCAAGTTTCTGCCTGGTCCAGTCAAATGTACCAACTCTAGGGAGCTCTTTCCATTCTATATAATTTACAAAAATGTGTTATTCTTTGAGACAAGAAAACCCCCATGTGCTTCATCCACAGGCAGGACATCTAAGGAGAGGGGCTGGGGGCTTATGGCTGGGTCAAGAAAAACAGTACAATTGGGGAAAACTATACTGAGCTGAAAAACAAAAGTGAAGCTTCAGTTACTTTTTTTAATTCTTTATTGTTTAAACTATTACTTGAGTCTCCCTTTATCCCCCATTGACCTCTGCCCCACTACTCCCTCCCCCAAGCACAAGACCCCCCCACACATACACTGTCTGTGTCCATTGGTTTTGCTCATATGTATGCATACAAGTCCTTTGGTTGATCTCTTACCCCCTCTTCTGCACTGCAGAAGGCATGGAGCAAGGAGAGGGACTGAGGGCGTGAGATGAGCTGGAGAGGAGGAGCCCCCAGAAAACAAGGGTCTTCGAAGTTCAATAGCATTGGCGGCTGGGAGGACAGAGGGACACATGTGGGAAGGAAAGGGGAGAGATATTGAGAGTTAGCTGTGGAAAGACTCCTAGGGGTATAGTGGATTCAGTTCCACTATCAGCTCCTTATTAGATTACAGACAACAAATTCTGATTTTTAAACATCTTTAGATTCTTTCTGGGGAATCAGCATGTCTCGTGTAAGACATTATAAACTCATGTTGCATTTAAATACAACTGAACAAAGAACAGCACTAATGAGAAACATTGTTGACTTGTTGCTGGTGTGAAGACATGTCAAGTTGAATCTGTTATTGTCGCACTCACTGTTATTATTAATACTTATGTTCTAGATAATTGAATAGCATTCTGTGCTTGCTGTTGTTTTCCAGATTAATGATGCCAGACAAACCCAGCTGTCTCTGGTTTTGCTCAATTAGATTCTGGCCATTCATTATTTCCTGTCCATATTTTAGGAACAGTGTACCTGTGACTGAAATCATCAAACTAATTAGAGGTCCAGTCACATGTAAATGTAGCCATAAGGAAATATGGCTGCCTTCAAATGGGATAAAGGTGCTAAATTCTTTAATAGTTAGAGATTCAGGACATTTTCTATTCTGGTTGGTTGGGTAGTTTTTATTTTCTTACATCTGTTAAGAAAGGAAAGAAAGTAATTTTGTTTTCTAGTTATTTTTTATTACACAGTAAAAAAAAAAAAAAGTTTAACCTAATCACAACCCAGAAGCCTAAAATTAGCAATCATATTAAAATGTTTAAAAATGTTGCCATTACCAGCGCTTTATGGTATTGAAACAAGAAAGCTCTGGAGAAACGATTGCCACTGAATTTTTTTCTAATGTAGTGATCTGGGAACGTTGTTGAATGTCAAATGTCTGGCCCTACGAAGTAAACAAGGGGAAAATTCCCATTGGCAAATGGTGATGATTCTGAAGTGGCAAAGGTTTAAGGGATTTTTACTGTCAAAAAAACTAATGGGACTAAAGATTTGACCTTCAAAAGGTTAGATTAATGGAAAAGGGAGAGAAATGTTTTGAGTAGGAATCAAAGTTTCTTTAGTGGAATCTGGACGTCTTAATACTCTGATTTGTCCTGTGTGTGTTAGATGTGATTCATCCACTTATTCAGGAAACATTTTCGGAGTGCCAACAATATGCCAGTATGAGATGTACTAAATGAACACTTAGGTTTACATTTATAGGACAAGGATAAGTTTGATAACACAAGTGGTCTTTATCTGATGTTTTCAGAAAACTGCAGGTTGTGTTTGTTCAATTAGGCATTTATGCGTTTGTTAGCTTGGTGAACATAAAGTAGCTAAGAATAATACTTTAAAATATTTTTTAAAAATTCCTTGGCCCTGAGGGAGAAGACATTTAGCATGATAATATAAGTGGCTGAATTATTTTTAAATCAAACATTAACTTTTAAAAATATTTGGCAATTGATTTGTCTTTCAAAATTAAGATTAAAGTGAGTTTCTGGGGGTCATGCTAAAATTATAGAAAATTGCTAACAGTGAGACTTTAGAATAAACTTATTTCTGTGATAAAAGATCCTCTCTTTTCTCCCTCCACTGCTTTCTTTGAAATAGAGCAGTTATTTTTATGAAAATTTAAGTGAGAGAAACTTGCTGAACCTTTTCAAGCCCTAGTAACTATATAATTAAGCAGTGTGTCTAGCTAGAGTGTTAGAAGTAGAAAGAATCTTAAAAATAATATATCCATTCAACAATCTGACCCCCAGAAAAGTTACAGGTGCATGAGGAGGTGAAGTCTAATACTTACCCAAGTGTAGGCAGTTAACAGAACTAGATTTAGGATCCATATTTATTAGCTCCTAGTTCAAAGCTCTTTATTTTACATGAAGCATTCACATCTCATCTACTGCATGCATGTTACCTGATGAGTGTTTCAAACTTTACAAAGTATTAGTTGTGGGAAAAAGATGAATTTCACTTATTTTCTTCAAAATCATCTATTCCAATAAATAAGGGTCTCTGCTCATAAATAGGTTATGGTAAAAAATGTTCTCCAATGCCTCTCCATCATCTTTATGCCTTTCTGTTAAAAATATTGACCTTGCTTCATTCCTTTTATCTCCAAAAACATCTTACTGGGTTAGTTGCTTGTTGTGTTTATCAGAGTTTAAGTTGTGAACTAAGACAATCTTTGCTATAAATAATCTGACTTTTATTAACCCTTTTGGCAAAGGAACTCCAGAAGAGGGTAATTAATATCTAAATGTTGTTTCCTCCCAGTGTTGACAGATTTCTTTTTCTTATTAAGCAACTGATGTTGGGGGAAAATCATCGGAAATTACTAGAATTTCTGTCCACTTCGTTTTCCATGTGTAAAGAACCTCTTTGTTTGTTTATTTTGTTTCTGGCTAACATTAAAAGAAGGTCACTTTGATTTATGCATTAAAACACTTGTCAGAATTTTTAGATTTGCTTCTCTCTCTCTTTTCCCTGTCATTATCCTCAGATGGCACTGCCTGAAGGTGACTTTTCTGATATGAAAGTGTGAAGTTGGAGGTTTAAAATGAATTCATCTACTTTCTGGGAAAATGTGCTATATTTGTGGTCACAGGACATTTTAACATCTTATTTCTCTCCTTACCAAAGTGTGAACTCTTAATTTCATTTTCTTCTTAGATAAACAGCTGCATCTTCTGGGGTTTGTATAGATTTTCACCTTGGCATGTGCATCAGAAACTGCCATTTACCAAACCCGGCTTTTTTTTTTTTTTTTTTAATATGCCATCCAGTTTGCACAATCTTCCCTCTCCCTACAGTTTGTACTTTTCCTCTTCCCCATCCCATCTCAATTTCTCTAAAGTATGTCCATGATTATGCCCCAGGTGGTCACACTGCTTGTAGTGGGGGAGCCAGATTTTGAATAGAAGCAGATTGACTCCAGAGGCCAAGTTCTGACCCCAGCATTACTAACTTTGTCACCATATGAAACGTACTTAAATTCCCTGGCCTCCGTCTTCTTGGCTGTCAATTCAAGGTGAAATAATACCTACCTACCTACCTACCTACCTCATGGAGTTGAGAGAGTTAAATGAGTTAACACAGATAACTCCTAACAGTAAAAACCATAAAGACAATAGTGGTGAAAATTTTGATGATGATGATGAAGATGAATGTTGATTTCTAATATGATTAATACATTGACTAACAAGGACAGATCACATCTAAGAGAAGCCAGTCTCCATCTATGAAAAAAAGGTTTCACCTTCCCAGTGGAGTCAGATTTCAGCCTCAAATGCAGTCAGGGCCTCTTGCCTTGTGGCTCTAAACTATCTGAACTCAAGAGAATTGTTCTAAAGAAAAGGTCTGCAGATAAACAGGATTCTAAATGTCTGCACAGAACCGCTGCTACCTGTTTAATATTCATTATCCATTGCACTGGGGCATGTAACACAGACAGGCATCGCATGTGTCCTCAGTCTTTACAAGGTAGTTGAAGGAACCAAGAGATAATCAAAATGTACTAGCAGACACAGGTATGTGGCACATTCTTTATCTTCAGTGTGAAGAAATACTTTTCAATGGAGAAAAATACATGTCCTTAAATCAACTGAAACTCTTTTGCAATACAGCTATCGGGGTTGCAATATACTTAGGAATAATGGGAATTTTGAGTTACAAAGTTGACTTTCTCTCTGTAACATGAATGGATATTTGAATGGAATTAGAGAAATCATAATGATAGCCTGAAAGTAAGAAGGCTATCATTGCCTCTTACTCTTCTCCTTCAGGATAGCTCCGATGAGCAGGCCCATTGGACCTATTACAGTATCAAAGAAAAACTTTTTGTAGTAAGGGGCTTCATAATAGTGTCATTATGATACATTCTGAAATAGTAATTACTAAGACAATGGGGCTGTTAGAGCTAATTCTACCTTAGAATGTAGTGATTGCTTGGGGAATCTGGGATTTGGTTAGTTGTGCTTCAAATCATTAAATCAGGAAGCATTTTAAATAGAAAATGGACAATTGACCAGAAAAATTTAAACAATTATAAGATTTATCAGTTTATCTTTTCAATGTCCAATGTTATAATCTCTTTGTGGGAAAGTGTTTATATTAATATTCAGTTGTCCCAAGGAAAGATTCAAATAGGAACCAGGGACTTCTCAATAATTTTGCTTTTCCACAAAATATTTTGAATATATTCCTCCATTATATTCAGGGCTCTTGAAGAAAGAAAATCCTATTGAATTGATTCACTTTCTCTTCCTTTTAAGTCACCTGTCTGCTCTGCCTAGAAGCCCGTAGGAGTTCATCTTTTTCCTTGCTTTCTGAAGTATCCACATAATATGTGAGTCAAGTCTCTTCAATCACTCTTCCTGGCACTCACAGGATCCTCTTCACCCAAAGACTTAGGACTCCTAAGCTATGATATGGTAATTAAATTATTTACTTTACATCTATTGCCCTTTTTTTATATAATCCAATAAAACAGATGCTGGAGCCCTAACCAGTTTGGCTCAGTGGATAGAGCATCAGCGTGTGGACTGAAAGGTCCCAGGTTCGATTCCGGTCAAGGGCATGTGCCTTGGTTGCGGGCACATCCCCAGTAAGGGGTGTGCAGGAGGCAGCTGATCAATGTTTCTCTCTCATCGATGTTTCTAACTCTATCCCTCTCCCTTCCTCTCTGTAAAAAATCAATAAAATATATTATGCTGGAACTTGTAGAATTATTCCCGAATCTCTTACCTTTTTCCTATGCTTTTGATCTCATTGTTCATGGGTGTTATGTTTGGGAGATTTCTTCCCCTTTCATCTTCCAGTTTATTAATACACTCGCCACTCCTCTTATATCTCAGATATAAGATATGACACATAATATGTAATACTCAGCCAACCCCGTGTAGTTTTTATAAATATTTAAGATTTACATTTCTAAGATCTCTGTTATTTGTCAATTCATGTATTTTTAGTGCGTGTAGTACTCTTAATTTTTTAAAGATAATATTCTCATTTACTATAGCCTTTTGTTAGATCTTTTATACATGTTTTCTAAGGTAGTCTCCTTATGGTTGAGTGTTGTCTTTCTTTTGTTTTGATAGTATTGAATTCTAGGAGCTGTTCAGTTATCCTTGGTTCTCTGCTCATATTTATGTTTGCAAATGTCTGGTTGCATCCCTAAGGATACAGGTCTGATTATAAGATCTGGTTTAGGGAAGTTGGCTGAGCCTTGCTGCTGGTCCATCTGCCAGGACTTTGCCTTCCAGGTAGTACCAGCTACCTGGGGCCTCTCATTTTCAGCTATATTCACTACTTTATCCTGAGGGCAACCGTGCTTATGTTGAACCCCTCAGGTACTGCATAGGTAGTGCCCCAATTGACCAGCCTGGGAAGTTCCTGCCTCTATTAACTCAGCAAGCCCCAGCACCATTCACATCTCTCTGGCAGTCAGCTTTGGGGCTGTGATTTATCCTGCTTTATTTCTCTTTCAATCTGATTACTTTTGCTTCACATCTCTCAGAGATCTCTCAAATTTGTTTTTCTGCTGGTAATGGTCTTTTCTCTCTTTTTGATGATGTTTGTGACGGGTTAAAAAATATTGTTTCATAATTTCCCAGGGTTTAAAGCAAAAGAAATGGTAGACAAATGCGACAAGTTTACTATCAATAACCAATTTCTTACCCACTCCTGACACAGTTCACCAAATTATTTTAAAGGGCATATGTTCTAATTTTGTAAATAGAATGCTTTAAAATTCTATTTTTTAAAATATTAAGGTTAGCAAGCTTTATTTTTTTATCAGAAAATTATTTATTTAGAGATATTTTAAGTATCCCACCCCCAGCACCCAGTGGGAAAGAGATCACCCCAATTTCTCCAATAATAGTCTCAGTTCTAAGATTCAACAATCTTTTATTTTTTTAATTCTTTATTGTTTAAAGTAATGGGGGAGGGGGAAGGAGACATAATTTAAAGTGCTTTTTCAACCATTTATTATTCATTTTTATAAGGACTTCTCTGCTTATTCTGTTATTACATCAAATTTAATATTAGCATCCATAAGGAAACTACAGAATAGGTTACAGGATAAAATTATTTAATTATACGTAAAAAGATAACATTAGGGAGTGACAAATATTTAAGATGCTTTAAAACTACTCTGTTGTGCTCGCTTTGGCAGCACATATAGGAACATTGGAACAATACAGAGAAGATTAGCATGGCCCCTGCATAAGGATGACTCACAAATTCATGAAGTGTTCCATATTTTTTTAAAAACACTCTGTTACCATTCATTCCCTACCATTCTCATTGTTTTCTTACTACAAATATTTTAAACCCTAGAGTGTTAGTCACTGATTGTTACTTAATTGGTTTTTCTGACCTATTTCTTAGCTTTGATCTCAGAAAATGAGGAACTGTTTCATATCCATCATATTTAGAAAAATTGTTATGCAAAGATATGTATCTTTATAAGTAACTTTCTTTTAACTTATTTGTACCGGAATCATATAATTTTCCAAGACTAATATTCTTCCAAAAATATGATAGATCATAAATGTATGATTGCTCTGAATGTATTAAACAAGTCTGGTATTTAGCTATCTCTAGTATAAAAACCCCTTGGCTGTGATGCTGTCATGCCGTAAGGACCAAAGACTGGTCACCAGGAGGCTGTGTGCACGGCGAGGGGAGCGGTGGGCGGAGACTTGACTCTGGGTCTTGCACGATATCGCGCACTGGGTCTCTAGTTGTAAATATTTTCACAGAATAGAAAATGTGAAATGTGAGACACAGAGATTGATTTGCATGAAACAAACTCACACATTCACAGGTCAGGACACCACCTGAAAAGCAAATGAAGAAATAAATTGTTCAGTATTACTTGCTCATTACAGACTCATCAACCCCCAATATGTGGTTTTAAGTGTAATTTGTAATGCGAAGTGAGGGATCTCTCTGTGATATATTCAGGAAATATTTATTAAGTACCTGTTATGAACCAAGTGCTTCAGAAACTTTATCTCACCAGGAATTTAAAGATAAAATGCTTTTGCCATAAAAGAACTTACATATATGCAAGATAACAATAATTATTATTTCTTAAACAGTCATGTGGGACAGGTGACATAGCTATATCACATAGAATTCTCACATAAATCATATAATATGAATATTATTAACCTCAAGAGGACATTAAAATTCAGAAAGACTATGCAACCTGTCAAAGGCCACACAGTCAGAATGCTACACTGAGTCGGTCTAACTCCAGAACTCGTGTTTTTGCTACTGAACAGCACTTCCTTCACATTCTGCTCTTCTAATAACAAGACAGACAACAAACTTGTAAGCTGCTTAGTTTCTAATGTCTCTGTTTTCTTACATGTACATATGGAAATTGGTTTGGATAGTTCCTCGAGTCCTTTCCAGCTCTTGGGTTTTGGACATTTGCCACGTTAACTGTTGTTTTACCAACACACAGCACTGTTGTATAGTTATGATTTATACTTGTTGGTTTTCTGTAGTTATTTACCTGGAGCTATTCTTTGAACTGTGGGCTACTCCCTGCAGAACAGGGATTCTTTTCAACTTGGAAGAAATAGATACTCTTCAAGGACTGACTGAAGGCTTACTTTGCCATTCTGAGAAGGATGTTGATTAAAACCCTTGAGAAAAAAAATTAATTCTAAAAGAACCCATCATATGAGAGATTTGGGGGTATTTTTCCTTCCTATTAATACAGTATCTGTCATGGGGCCCTCAGGGTGACAAGTGCATAGTAGTACTACTCAAAACATCTTTAGAGAATATGCATTTACTAGTAAACCTAAAGGATCAGAGAGCAAGTGAGAACCAGCAGGAGAAAGTTCATTCTACAAAACCAAGTGACCAAATCACCTGAGGGCAACTGGCATAGAAAGGACCAGGGCCGCAGTCACACTTCCCATAGAGCTAACCCCAGTAATTCTCGGGTTGATTTCTGACTAAGAGAATTAAAGAGTTACAAATGACATTTTTTAATTTCTATAATGCTCTTGCTTCAAAATAATCATGATGCATAAAATTCACTTTTAAGGTTTATCTGCATGTAAAGATTTCACATAAAAATGAAAATTTTCCATATTTTAACTCTATTTTAGGTATGTGATGCTACATGCCAGATTTTTCTGATCATTCCAGAAATAAGGTAGATAGAAAAATAGATTGGCTAAGATGTGGTCATGTGGGACACCTTTGAATTCTGCTTGGCATTAAAAACAAAACAATCAAACAAAAAACAGAATAACTACTGACTGGTGGACTGAAGGAAGCTGGCTCTAAAAGTAAACTCTTAACTGCAGTTTCAAGGACACAGGCTGTTTAAAGAAATGAAAGTCATATTGGTATATGAAGAAAAGGGAAAGAAAAGGAGAAACATACATATAAGAACAGAGAAGAGGCGAGTCTTCTCCATAGAGAGTGGTGGTGAGGAAAATACCACAGTGCGGCAACAGTCATGAATCAAAGTCTCCAAGTGTTCTTTGGAAAATATTTCAAGAACTACTTGCTGTTTTTGTGAGGGTTTAGTAATGATCTCACATCTTCCAAAGATAAGAGACAAGTGATTTCACCTTCCCACTTCCCACTCAGGTTCATAGATTAAAGTAATAAATATTTGATGGAAGATAAATCAACACTTTAGGGTTCTGTGTGTTATCTTTTGTCTCTTTTCTGGAACTGGTGACATGCAAAACTACCCTGTGAGCATTAACCTGTATAAAAATGTAGACACTAACACGTGGAACTGGCATCACTGAGATTTTATAAACTGTGCAAGTTGCCATTGAATGAATACAGTGGGTAGAATCATATTAGCAATAATAAGACTGGTTTTGTTTCCAGCTCTCAACTTTGCTAAAGCTATTTTAACCTATATAAAAGTTAGCTACTTTTCAATAAAATGAGGGCAAAAATAATACCTGCCCTACTTATACCTCAGAAATATGCTCTGAAGATAGAATAATGTCTATAAATAAATGAATTTGCATACTCTAAAACTCCATGCAAATCTAAGGAGTTATTATCTAAATATGTGTATAATATTAATGCTTGCTCTCCTGACTTGAAATGGTATTTTTTTTCTCCTAAAGTTTTCAATAAAAGAACTGAAAATAGCCTATTTTGCCTCGGCTGCGTATATCAGTGTGCTTACAGAGAAACGGGGCAATAAAACCACATGGGAATTTGGCATTGGACCCACCTACTCAGGCATATGTGTGGAAAGCCAATTATCATGTATTATTGTAATTGTTTACTTAACTATCTGTCTCCCTGCTAGAACAAAGATAATGTCTGTTTTAGGAACTATTGCATCACTGGCACTAAGCATAGGACCTGGCATAGAGTAAACCCTTCATAAAAATGAATAAAGAAATGAAAAAAAATGGATGGGTGGGTGAGTGCATGGATGGATGAATGGATGGCAATTATTTCCCAGAGCAATTATAACTGCGGTCAGGAGAAAAGTCAAAACCCAGTCCAAGCCCATGGCTATAATAGGATGTCCTAAAGGAGACTACACGGCTAGCAGTCACTAGTGTGTCCCCCACTAGGCAATCCACATCTGGAGAGTCTGTCCTTGAGTAATATGCTGACAACAGAGACTGTCAGAAGCAAGGAAAGGCCTCAGATAGATGGGAGGTTATCAGAAATGAGACTAAGGCAGATGCCCCAGCTCCCAGAAGGGATTGTAATGCGTATCAGTTTACCAGAAAAGGTATTCCAAAGGGGACAGGGACAAATCCCAGAGCCCAGAGGGAAGTCAGGTTTGGGCCAATCAAGAGCATAATTTTGAGAACAGGAGCATCATTTCAGGAGCACAGAGGCCCCAGATGTGATCATCAGCGTGAGTAGCATGGCCAAAAAGAAGGGGAAGACCTGCAGCCATTCGGCCAGATTGACTTGGAAATTGGGTAGGATTAAGTTGGCATGAGAACAGAATCGGCAAGTGTGGCTACACAGAGCCCAAAAGAGCCCAGTCAGTGGCTGACATCTACATGGCATGGTCATCTTCCCAACATGCATCAGGCTTTTCATTCTGATCTGGGATGCAAGGTTATACTAGTATATGGACCAATGGCTTACAAAGGATAGAAAGTTTTTAAAACTATATACAAGTAGTTCCCAAGATATAGAGCATGACTTATACTAAAAAAAGATGTTATTATACAAACAGTGACAAATGTTGGCAATTCTTTTCCAGTCCTAAGGCAGTCTTTTACTCCTGCTTTTGCCTTGGCAACTAATATTCAGACTTTCCATAATTGTTGGCATTTACAGTCAAAATTGTCTCCACCCCTCCTCTGGTTTGGTGCAGGATGGACCCAGCACAGACCACAAGTTTATCAGGTCATGGTCTCCAGTTTGTCAGTCTACCCATGCTCTAGGATTTGTTTGAATGTTGAGGGAAGAAAAGAATAAAATGATCAAAATCTAGTTTAGAGAGGAGATCCAAGATGGCGGCGTAGGTAAACACCTGAACTGCTGCCTCGCACAACAGTTTCAAAACTACAACTAAAAGACAAAACGTCTATCACCCAGAACCACGGGAAAGCTGGCTGAGTGGAAGTTCTACAACTAGAAGGAAAGAGCAAACAGCATTGAGAGGTGCACAAGCGCGGAAAAGCTGAGGTACGGAGACTCGCGAATTGGGCTGGCGACGGGTGACTGGGAGCGCTGCTGTTTTCAACCCGAAGGGAGATAAGCTCCCGATTATTCCAAACTCGTTACTGGGGAGACGCGGGGGACCCAAACTCCTACGGGGAGAAGCTGGACTGTCTGCCGTGGCGTCGGAAAGTGAGGGAGGCTTGCTTGCAGGGCTGCGCGCAGGAACAATTATTTATTGTACTGGGGCACGGGACGCAGGGACACGGTCAGAAACGCAGAGCCGGCTTACTGGCAGCCATCGCTGTTTGCCACGCCCTAGCCTAGTGACGCCCTGAGACCCCGCCCAGCACAATCTACGAACCCACCCAAGCTCCAAGCAGCGGCTTTAGCATATGAATGGCCTGCCCTATCGCAGCTTAACCTAGCAAACTTGCAGCCCGGGTCAGACAGCTCCAAAACCTCCAAACCCCAAGCAAAGAGGAGAAAACTGCAGTTCTTGCTGTAGCTCCTGCTGGGTGGCCTCAGACAGTAGCTGACCTGCACCCCATTGGAGATCCAGAAGCCAGTGTACCTAGTGGTCAGTGTGAGACACCAGATTTCAACTCCTCACATCCATAAGTGATACATTCAAGAGGCAGACTCAGTGAGCACCAAAGCCCCACTGAAACAAGTCCTGCACCATATGCGTGTATCCAGCGCAGCAGTTCTTCCATTATAGACACAGCGGGTCCTCACAGCCAATTGGCCTGGAGGTCAATTCCTCCCAGTGTACCAACAGCAATCAAGGCTTAACTACACCAAGACTTTGCACTCAGCCCACAAAGGGGTGTACCAAAGGCATCCACCTCAGGTGATTTGGGAGGCTGAGCTACTGGCCCCTATAGGTCACCTACCACACAAAGCCACTCCGTCAACACAAGGAAGCAGCAAAATGGGGAGACAAAGAAACATGTCACGAATGAGAGAAATGGAGGAAAGCAAACTAGTGGACGACATAGAGTTCAAAACCACATTTATAAGGTTACTCAAGAATCTTCTAAAAACCACCGAGAAACTTGATGAGACCTCCGAGGAGCTTAGTGAGACCTTCAAGGACCTTAATGAGAATGCCAAAAAAATGGAAAAGGACCAGTCAGAAATTAAGCATACACTGTCTGAAATAAAGAATATACAGAAACTCAACTGTAGATCAACGTACCCCAAGAATCAAACTAAAGATCTGAAATATGAGGAAACAAAAAACACCCAACCAGAAAAACAAAAAGAAAAAATCCAAAAATATGAAGATAGTGTAAGGAGCCTCTGGGACAACTTTAAGCGTACCAACATCCGAATTTTTGGGGTGCCAGAAGAAGACAGAGAGCAAAATATTGAAAACCTATTAGAAGAAATAATGACAGAAAACTTTCCCTACCTGGTGAAAGAAATAGACGTACAAGTTCAGGAAGCACACAGAACCCCATACAAGAGGAATCCAAAGAGGACCACACCAAGACACATCATAATTAAAATGCCAAGGGCAAAAGACAAAGAGAGAATCTTGAAAGCAGCAAGAGAAAAACGGTTAGTTACCTACAAGGGAGCACCCATACGACTGTCAGCTGATTTCTTGGCAGAAACTATGCAGGCCAGAAGGGAGTGGCAAGAAATATTCAAAGTGATGAACAGCAAGAACCTACAACCAAGATTACTCTACCCAGCAAAGCTATCATTCAGAGTTGAAGGTCAGATAAAGAGCTTCACAGACAAGAAAAAGCTAAAGGAGTTCATCACCACCAAACCAGGATTACATGAAATGCTGAAGGGTGTTCTTTAAGAAGAGGAAAAAGAAGAAAAAGGTAAAGATAAAAATTATGAACAACAAAATGACATCAAATACATACCTACCAACAAGTGAATCTAAAAATCAAGTGAATAAAAAATCTGAAGAACAGAATGGACTGGTGAATATAATAGAATCAGGGACATAGAAAGGGAGTGGACTGACAATTCTCAGAGGGGAGGGGTGTGAGGGGTGCGGGAAGAGACTGGACAAAAAGCTTACACCTATGAATGAAGACAGTGGCGGGGGGTAAGGGCATGGGGTGGGGTGGGGAATCAGGTGGAGGGGAGCTAGGGGGAAAAAAAGAGGAACACCTATAATAATCTGAACAATAAAGATTTATTTAAAGAAAAAAATCTAGTTTAGATTATTATGCTGTGTGGGTGAGTGAGCACTGCTTGCCTAACAGGACTCTGAGATAAATGCTACTTGTGACCAAATAAAGATTTGGAAAACTGCATGCTTCGTGCTTTGTCATGCTGTGAAAACCCCAAGTACTTCAGAATCAATATGGTACAAGTAAGTATAAAAGGCAGAGTTTGAATTTAATTACTTTAAAATGTCAAGCACAGGCTCTGATGGTTTAGTTAGTGTTTCAATGTTTCCGCCTGAAGTTGAGCAGTTTTATTTCTTCAAAAACTAACACTTTTCTTGAAAATGGCTGATGTAGGGTTTTTATATAGTCTCTGGTATGATAGAATTCACAATTTTTTATGTTTTACTTATTTTTTAATATCTATTCAAGTGAGCATGGACTAGTATGGAAGGATAGTCTCCTAATTCAAATAAAAGTTGTTGTTTCTCATTAAACCTCATCAACCTAACGGGAGAAGCCATTTTGAGGGTGATGAGCACATGGAAGGACCACATAACAACTCAGTTATTGATTTGGATGAAAATGGGTTGACCAGGGTTTCTTTCTCAGGGTAGAGCATGTCTTATAATTCTCATGCAAATGGACTTAAAGTGAAAACATCAACACCCACCCCTTGCTACTGACACCTAAGTCACATGAGCTTGTTTTCAGTCTATCAACTTCTCTTACCATATATATATATATATATATATATATATATATATATATATATATATATTCTGTTGAAGTTATGTTTGGTACCTAAATAGTCTTCATTTCATAAATAAGATCTAGTCTGTTTCTTGTATCCATTTTATTGCTATTGGCTACTGGGCATAAGACTTGATTATGATGCAAGTTAACACAATTGTGTATTATAACTAAGAAGTCTCATTATATGAACCTCAGTAATATTTATAAAATAGCTTTACAAATAAAAAATGTTTCAATAATCTGCAACTCCTTATCACACTATTATCCACAAGCAGATGAACATGTTAGTTTTGCATATGTTATGATAAAGTAAGCTATTTTCTTACTCTAAATGACTGCTTAAGCATGTCCTATAAAGATAGGACATTCTTAGAGAAGAGCTTACAAACAGTTATATTAACAATGTAAATGTTTTTTCCCCCCCGCTTTGTTTCAGGGGAAGGGCAAGGAAGATTTTACTTTAATTTTCTTCTGGAAATCAAGTTCCATTGGAGGAACTTAATAAAATAGTCTGGAAAACATGCTTTCTTATAATTCTATAACAGAAACCCCTTGTTCCAAGATTAGGCACCTAGAGTCAAAGAATAAGTGTTTTTAGAATCTCAGTTTGGTTTTATTCAATCTTACATTCAAAGTTTGTTACACCTGTTGAAATTCTGGCCTTCGGGGCCAGCTTAGTTTAGAGAACAAAGATAAAGGCACTGTTGTCCCCAGATTTGACCTACAGACCCATATATCCACATATCTCCATCTAAATGTGCCCCAGGTACATCAAATTTAGCCTCTTCAAGAAAGAACTTTCTATCAACCCCTTATCCTCTGGAACTAGATAGTCCAAATTCACTCTTTTACTGCTGATATCAGGACATTTAATAAGTAATTTATTTTAGTTTTTCAAGAGACATTTATTAAGAATACTTCAGGCACTGTGCTAAGTACTAGCTAGAGATGCAAATAGATAATGCCCTGATACACAGAATTAAGCATTTTCTTTTCTTGGATTCTAGCCTGGTGCACAGAACTATAGTTTAACAATTTATGATTGTTCATTGATATGCATGATTTCTCATGAGACTGTGAGCCCCCAGGCTTACTTTTAACTTTATTTTTAAATATTCTAAGGATTATTTAATCAGCATTTATTGAATGTTAAGTTGATATGGAAAGACATCCAGTTATTCTAGGCTAGGAACAGTAGTTCTGTTAAATCACTCATCACCATATTCATCCCAAATGCTCCTATTCACCTCTGGTCCATAACTCGGTAAATACTATTATTGAGATTTGAGCAGTAGATCATATGCAATTATTAGAAGCTCTGCCAGTAAGTCAACCATTGTACAACCATGAGGAGTAAATTTTACCAAAAAGCATATAAATGTGATTTTGTTCATTAAAATTTGAAAATAATGAGCTTTTAGGTCAATTTTATTCCGGTTAGCACCTTTGTTTAATTGGCAGGTAAATTCAAGGAGACAGACAATCTGTAGTAAACTGAAGTTTCTTTTGGAATCTTAAAGTTTTAGTGCTGTAAGGTAAATTCAGCTCCCTCTTATGAGATCACTAATATCCTTAGCAATTGTTTAAAGTAATGTCTGGTTTACATATATAAAAAATAAGGTTTAAGAGATTTCAAATAACATTAAAAGAGTAACCTTTTAAACAATGTCAAATGGTAAAATATTATCCATAGCATAATCAAGAACAAATTCTAGTTAACATTAAATTAATAAATTAAATGGTAGGAATGATGCAGTAATAAGATCATGATAAAAAAAATTATGATGTAGTATATCTGCTAGAAACTCAAAATTTGAATAACTCTAGAAATTGGAAGCTAATGATCAGTAATTGTTGAAACATTCCAAAGAGTTAACAGGTCCTTTTTTCCTTTATGTTGAACACATATGAAACTTTTTTTTTTTTTTCAAAAGGAGGAGACCCTTGTGGTAAGGAGAGACTAAGGTACCTGAATGAGAAAGGCACTTACTAGTAAGTCACTTAGAGATAAGAGTGGCTAGTCTTGGAACCCTGTTGCCCACTAGGACAGACCATCCCTAGGCAGAGAAGAAAAGGTAATATGGACTTGAGAAATCAATTTGGCTTCAATATAACTTGTCTTCAGTCATCATTTATGAATATAGTTATGTCATTGGTACTGGTATTTGTTGGTGCTTGTTTTGTTTGTTGTTTGTTTGTTTGTTTGTTTGTGAACAGGGGAGGCGTTAGCAAGCAGTGTTTCAGAACCTGCCGGAAGATAAGGCTCACTAAGACCACTGTGCATATGCAGATTATCAGGATTATATTTCTGCTCTTCATTGTACCTGAGGTCAAGCTTGGGGATTTGTATTTTTACCAAGTGTTTCTGTTCTTTTCCAACACTGGACAACACTATGGGGAAATGTCTACTTGCTTAATTGTGTGCTAATTGATTGCCGTGTTCAAAATGCGGGTATGTAGTGATGTTCTTTGTGGCTTCCTACTATTGGAGGTCACACCCATTTTCTGGGAGGCTCTAAACTGTATTTAGACAGAGCTCATTGACTCTGGGGTGGACTGACTGTGAATATCCTCAAAACCAGATATTAGATGAAGTGATTGACCTCTGTAGGAAAGACAATCAGACTTGAATAGACTCTGTAAAAGAAATATCATTTGTCCTTTATACTTTGTCCTTGTCTCTTATTAAAAACTTGTCCTTTGATCTTAAAAGTTGTTGAAGGAATTCTGATTTGCCAGAAGTGAACTTTGCATTTCTTCTCATTTCTCATTCCCTTATCCTTATGTTCCACCCTTTCACTGATGATGCCCTCCGTTTTGTGAATTATCTTTGCAGTTTCTGTATTCTGTACATAGCATAGAGCAAATACACTATATTACTTAGTTTATGTTTAGTACTAATTTAAGTGATATTTTAAATGTACATGACATTCATCAGTGTTCATTATTTACTGCTAAGACAATGTTCTCAATTTCCCCTACTTAGTCCTCATTTTCTAACACTTGAAAAAATAATAAATGAATAACTGACAACCAAGTTTCTGATTCAGCTTCTTTTCCTCTCAATACATTTTTTCCCGAGATTTGCTAGTCCTGTTGCTCATCAGAAAGATACACACAAAGGGGGAAAAAATTGCTTCTGTGTCTGTGGCTATTATAAATCAAAGTAGTGGTCCAATTCAAGCTAGGGATGAGAAAGTATAAAAGAGAAAATGTGCCTGTCTTTCCAAGATGATCTACAGAGATGAAATGCAAAAAATAAGACGTAGGATACATCTAAACTGATGGAAAAGATATAGGTGATATCTAAATCTTTTGAAATCTTTCACACAGAGAATATTCTCCACTTGAGGGTTTTATGTGGCTGAGTTAAATATGACATATGTTTGGTTGGAGGTTTTTAATATAAATGAATGTTAATTTCATCAGAATAAAAGGGGAGAACTTCCTAAGAACCATTATTAAATAAATATTGTTATGATTCATACATTTCTGCCTTGACAGATTTCTCTTTCAGTGTCATAAAATTGGTGATTAATTTCAGGCTTATCATTTTATGTTTCTTTTTATTGAATTTATTGGGGTGAAAAAAATATACAGTTTTTGAGTACAGTTCTATAATAATCACTTGCATATTATATTGTATGTTCACCATCCAAAGTCAACTCTCTTTCCATTCCCATTTAGCCCCCTTTATCCTCTTCTACCTCCCCCCACATCCCTTTCCTCTTATAATCACCATACTGTTGTCTGTCTATGAGGGGTATTTTTTTACTTAATCCTTTCAACTTTTATACCCAGCCCCCCAAACCCTAGGGACTATCAGACTAAGGACTATCCTGTTTCTATTTTGTTAATTTTGTTCATTAGATTCCACATATAAGTAAAATCAGATGGCATTTGTCTTTCTCTCGCTGGCTTATTTTACATAGCATAATACTCTCCAGGTCCACCCATGCTGTTGTGAAGGGTACGATTTCCATCTTTTTCCATTGTGTAAATGTACCACAGGTTTTTTTATCCAGTCATGTACTGATGAGCATTGGGGCTGCTTCCACATTTTGGCTATCCTATCTAATAAAAGAGTAATATGCAAATTGACCGTACCTCCACTATGCCCACAAGCCACGCCCACCAGCCAATCAGGAGCAAGTATGCAACTTAACCCAACCAAGATCATGGCGGCCACGGAGCTGGAGCCAGCCAGAGGCTTGGGTTGCCCCTGGCAATGGAGGAAGCCAAGCTTCCCAACTGCCCTGGCCTCCACTCAAGGCTACAAAGTTTCAATTATAGAAGATAAATAAATCCCAGATACCAAGGCCTCCACTTGGGTCGCTGGGGAACATGGCCGGCCTGCAAACCACCACAGGCCCCTCGCCCAGGCTGCCCCACACCCCAAGGGAACCCCCACCTTGATCCGGGACACCCTTCAGGGCAAACCAGCCAGCCCCCACCCGTGCACCAGGCCTCTATCCTATCTAATAAAAGAGTAATATGCAAATTGACTGTCATTCCAACACACAAGATGGCTGCCCCCACAAGATGGCTGCCACAAGATGGCCAACAGGGGAGGGCAGTTGGGAGCGATCAAGCCTGTAGGGAAGGGCAGTTGTGGGGGACCCAGGCCTGCAGGGGAGAGCAGTCGGGGGGACCAGGCCTGCAGGACAGAGCAGTTAGGGGTGACCAGACCTGCAGGTAAGGGCAGTTGGGAGGACCCAGGCCTGCAGGGGAGGGCAGTGGGGGGGGGGGGGAGACCAGACCAGCAGGGGAGAGCAGTTAGAGGTGATGAGGCTGGCAGGGGAGGGCAGTTGGGGGGGACCAGGCCGGCAGGGGAGGGCAGTTAGGGGTCACCAGGCTGGCAGGGGAGGGCAGTTAGGGGTCACCAGGCCTGCAGGGGAGGGCAGTTAGGGGCAATCGGTCTGGCAGGGGAGCAGTTAGGCATCAATCAGGCTGGCAGGGGAGTGGTTAGGGCGTGATCAGGCTTGCAGGCAGAAGCAGTTAGGGGCAATCAGGAAGGCAGGCAGGGGAGCAGTTGGGAGCCAGCAGTCCTGGATTGTGAGAGGGATGTCCAACTGCCCTCAAGGGGTCCCAGATTGGAGAGGGTGCAGGCTGGGCTGAGGGACACACACCCCCGTGCACAAATTTCATGCACCAGGCCTCTAGTTGTAAATAATGCTGCAATGAACATATGGGTGTGTATATTCTTTTGAATGTGTTTTGGGTTTCTCTGGATATATTCTCAGAAGTGGAATCGCTGGGTCATAAGGCTATTTCATATTTAATTTTCTGAGGTAACACCATATTACTTTCCACAGTGGCTGCACCAATCTGCCTTCCCACCAACAATTCACAAGGGTTCCCTTTTCTCTGCATTCTCACCAACACTAGTTTGTTGATTTGTTGATGACAGCTATTCTGACAGGGGTGAGGTGATATCTCATTGTGGTTTTAATTTGCATTTCTCTGATGATTAGTGACATTGAGCATCTTTTCATATGTCTATGTGGAGAAGTGTCTATTCAAATCATTTGCCCATATTTTAATTGGATTGTTCGTTATTTTGGTGTTGTGTTTTATCAGTTCTTTCTAAATTTTGTATACTAACCCCTTATCAGATGTATCATTGGCAAATATCTTCTCCCATTCAGTGGTTGTCTCTTCATTTTGTTGATGGTTTCTTTGCTGTGCAAATACTTTTTAGTTTGATGTAGTCTTGGTTTATTTTTCCTTTTGTTTCTCTTGCCCAAGGAGATATAATAGAAAAAGTATTGCTATGAGAAATGTGGGAAACTTTACCTCCAATGTTTTCTTCTAAGATTTTATGACTTTGTGTCTAACATTTGAGTCTTTAACCCATTTTGAGGTGGGTTTTTTTTTTTTGGTATGGTGTAAGATGATGATCTAGTTTCATTTTTTGCATGTATCTATCCAATTTTCCCAACACCATTTATTGATTAGACTGTCTTTACCCCATTGTATGTTTTACCTCCTTTGTCAAATATTAATTGACCATTAAAGGCATAGGATTCTCTATTCTGTTCCATTGATCTGTATGTCTGTTTTTATGCCAATACCATGCTGTTTTGTGTACTATGGTCTTGTAGTATACAGGATTTTATATCCTTGGTTAAATTTATTCCTGGGTATTTTTTATGCAATTGTAAATGGGATCTTTTCTTAGTTTCCCTTTCTGATGTTTCATTATGGGTATATATACTGTAAATGCAACTGTTTCTGGATATTTGTTCTGTATCCTGGTACTTTCCTGAATTCATTTATCAGTTCTAATAGTTTTCTGGTGGAATCTTTAGGGTTCTCTATATACAATATCATATATTCTGCAAATCATGACAGTTTTACTTCTTCCTTTCTAATTTGGATGCCTTTCATTTCTACTTGTCTGATTGCTGTGGCCAGTAGTTAGGCCAATGATGGCTGTAGCTGTACTGAGCATGTACAGTACTGAACATGTACAGAATTTTCTCTCTTGTCATTCTCTAAACAATACAGTATGACAACTATTTACATAGCATTTACATTGTATTAGGTATTATAAATAATCTAATAATGATTTAAAATATATGGGAGGATGTGTGTAGGTTATATGTAAATATTACATCATTTTATATAAGGGACTTGAGCATCCACAGATTTTGGTATCCACAGGGTATCCTGGAGCCAATCCTGCACAGCTACCTAGAGATGACTGTAATACACATAAATGAAAGTTAAACTTACTGGCTATGTATATCGATTGAAACAATGGACACAGCTCTTTCCTCTCTTTTTTCACTAGTTGGCCATTTTTCTTAGCATAGACTCTGCATCCCTAATAATAATACACATTACAACATTTCTGTAGCCACAAGAAATTGCGATATACTTTTCACATTGGCCCTAAAATGATAATTTCATATCCCTCTGACATGTTGAATACCTTGTTGCTTTTTTTTCTCCTCTGTTCTGTAGCACAACTTTGTCTTCTAGTATTTTAGTGCCAGCACAGAATTCTGTAAGCAAATAATTTGTGGCATTATAAAATATGGAATCTCTAAATAATGAACTGACAGAAACTATGTTTACAATTTACAGAATTATCAAAGAGATTCTATCATGCAAATATAATTCATGACAATTTTTCTCTGTTAACAAAAAATGTTGCTAGAGTTTTAAGGATAGAATATACTGAAGAGACAGTAAAGAGGAAAATGGACACGCATACTTTTCTTTTGTATTATTAAATTTCTTTGTTGAGCTTTATTTATTTGGGTAATTAATTTTGTTCTGAATATTTTTCTTTCTCATTCTTAAGCATGAGAACTTTATAACTTCCCCTTTTACTCCACTTCAACTCCTGGGAAATTTTTTTAACCATAACTGAATGAGTGGAGACAGCTGGGACTTGAAATGTATAAACTGTGTTGAGAGAGCAAACCAAGTAAACACACTGTGTCAATGTGACCATCTTAAATCTCTCTAGTGAAGAGATGTGGACTGAGGCAAACCACATGTTTTCTGGTAAAGAAACTATGAGGTGACATCCAGTACTTTCTAATGGTTCCTGACAAAGAAATACTGATTCGGAAATTAGGAATATTCTACCTCAGTTAAATGGGCTGTAAAAATCAAGGGAGGACCCACGCTAGCAAATTTTTGTGTATAATCACATTAGAACTCAGTGTCTTCATTTCAAAAGTGAGAATCTGTGTTAAATGCTCTGCAGGATCCTTCCAAGTGGCTGCATTTCTAGACCAATTCTTATGTTCTCCTCACACCTGCTTTGGGTTTTAACATATCTGTTTTTAAAGATGCTTAAATTGATGACCAGCTGGGTTCCTTTTAGCATGACCTCATATCAAGGTTTCTAATCCACTTAATAAAAAATATTTTAAAGCTGTCATAGAAAACTGCTAGCTTTAAAGGCATCTGGCCTATTTTTTCCACAACTGAAAAATAAATCAACCATAATATTTCCAAATGCATGATACTTTTAGGTTTCCTAGGTAATATTTGTCAAAGGAGTGGACATGAGTTATAAATATCATCAATATTAAATCTGTTGTCACCAAAATTAGACTGATCGTGTACTTAAGAATTTTCAAAACAACAGAAATAAGTGCTCTATTTTAGAATCAGATTAGCCAGTGGACTGTGATCCATTTGGAAAGAGGTGATCCCTTGGTGATTAAGACAAAGAAAATCAAATCCTTAGCCAGAAACCATTAGCAACTGATACAGTGTCAAATGAGTAGGTTGCCTCCCAGCAGCATGAGAGCTTTTTAAGTGTGTGAGTTACAATTACCTCTTGTTCTCAGATCAACAGATGTATTTCAGAATGTTTATTTTAAAGTTTTTTCATATATTAGTTTACTTGGTATGTCAGGATTCTTTTTTTTTCTTTATTGATTAAGGTATTACATATATGTCCTTATCCCCCCCCATTGCCCCCCACCCCCACCCCACACGCATGCCCTCACCCCCCTGGTGTCTGTGTCCATTGGTTATGCTTATATACATGCATACAAGTCCTTTGGTTGATCTCTCCCTCTTCCCCCCACCCTCCCCTACCTTCCCTCTGAGGTTTGAGCATCTGATCGATGCTTCTCTGTCTCTGGATCTGTTTTTGTTCATCAGTTTATGTTGTTCATTATATTCCACAAATGAGTGAGGTCATGTGATATTTATCTTTCTCTGACTGGCTTATTTCGCTTAAAAGCATTGGGGATCTGCACAAAAATTAATCTTAACAGGATGAAATCGGTGAGTCATAGTGAAAATTTATGCATTTAAATTTAAGCATTTTTGTTATACTATCATAATAGTTATATATAATTTATTAAATATCTTGAAAGTCTTTAATCAGATAAATCTTCAGGGGCTTGAATGCTTGTGTCCTAAGTGTTAGAATCTACTGTAGTTTGAAGACCACTGAGAAAAGAAGGTGAAGCATCTTTGAAATTGCTAGATAAGTCTCTGTATAGAACAGATTTATTTCAAGTATCTAATTTTTTTAATCCTCACCCAAGGATATATTTTTATTGATTTTTAGAGAGCAAGGGGAGACAGAGAAACAAGGAATTTAATAAACCCCATCCTATATAATAAGAGAGGAATATGCTAATTATCCATTACACCATGAGGCATAACGACCAGATCACGGATCTGCAGGAGGATGGGGCAGCGAACTATAAGTGGGTGGTGGAGAGCTACAGGAGGGGGCAGGGCAGCAAGCTGTGAGGGGGGAGCAGGGGGAGCTACAGAAGGGCAGGGCAGTGGGCAGAGAGCTACAGGAGGGCAGCAGCGACTTACTGGCGCACAGATTCGTGTGTAGGGCTGCTAGTATACAATAATACCCCATATACACCTCAACCGGAGGTGGAACCCACAACTTAGTTATGTGCCCTGACCAGGAATTGAACCTGTAACCTTTTTGGTGTATGGGACAATGCTCCAACCAACTGAACCACCCAGCCAGGACCCAAGCATCTAATTCATAGAACTTTTTTTTGTAATGTGGATGTCAAGTAAAGTAGGGGCATCATCTAACACAAGAATGCATAATGTTGGGGAAGTGCTTTTTTTAATTAAATTGCTGTCTGCAAGGGTGAGCAGGTCCAAACACTCAGGGGAAGAGGTGCTGGATCATTGGATTTAGTGGAACAAGTTGTACTCAGAAACGACCTTCACAAAGACCTTTAGATGATGATTATGATTGCTGAAGGGCTCCAAGCAGGAAGAGTTGTTAATTTTGGAAAAACTCACTCAATGATGCTTTTTACTTCCCTCTGCTGCTTCACACAAGACTAATTGTTTCTTTCTTAAAATATGTTAAATTTGCTATCAAACTCATACATAGTGAGATGATCACTATTTCACAGTGACTTGGGTGGTGCCCTCACTTATTGAACTTTTGTCCTTAAATCAGAGCTCCTTTTGAAACCTTCCCTTCTACTTTTCACCAAGGCTTGATAAATCCAGAATCTGAATAATTAAATGATTATATCAAATGACTAAGTTACCATACGGATATCTGGGATGTAAGTTAATTTTGTTTTTTTCATTTAAATTTCTTCTAATGATTTTTAAATTCATTGCTCACCATTCTTCCCTCCTAATAACAACTTATTCATTCACCAAATATTTATCAAATGTTCTTTATGTGCAAATTATATGTCAATGACTCTCTTCAATTATTAAACCTGCCAGTTTTAGTGGATGCTGTAATTGGCCAAGGCATTAGGGCCAAGGTGTTTAAACACTGCTGGAAGTGTTGGCAGCTGATGGCTCTAAGCTGTATCCCTTCTGGTGAATTGCCTTTGCTTGAAGGGGGCTGCCTCACTCAAGGTTATGCCTCATCCCCATGGCAACCCACATCCAATGACTGGTCAGTGAAGGGGATACAAAAGCCCAGCCCCCTCGCCTCAATTTGGGACAATTCTGAGAGGCCATGCCAGCTCCAGAGTTCAGTATTTTCCTTCACCCCATCCTCCTTTCCTTACCACTTTAGCTGTGCTTTTCCCCAGTGCTCCCCCACTGAACCTTCTTCTCATATCTCCATCCGCGAGTCTGTCTCCAGGAAGCTCAACCTAAGATACACTAAGCCATAGCTTATCACCTGTCAGAGCCATTCTTCCCAGTTCCCTCTACTGTTTCCATCATCTGTTAGCATCCAGGGCAGCACTGTATTTTTTGTTACCAAAATACCCATTGCTTATTAGATGCTGGTCATCAAAAAAAAAAAAAAGTGCTATTTTCCCTCAAAATTTTGCATGTGAGTGATGCTCAGTGTCCAGATTTTGCTTAAAGAGAGTGATCAATCTGATGGTCGTGCTAGTTTCTTCTGAAAAGCAACTGAATCACTACCTGGCCCAGCAGAGTATCTTCAGTGGACTCCTCTACTGACCCAGCTTTCTCACATAGTACACATTATGCTTTCAGTCAAGCATGTCAAACTCACGGCTGGCGGGGCACATGCCTTTGACATGCTTGGTTTAAGTTAGTGTAATTGTAGCTTGTTTGACCAACCAGGACAGCCAACATTGAGAACTAGCAAACGATTTCACCTGAGTGTCTGTTTATAATGCAGATAAATTACTTTGTCTCATGCCTCAGCCTTTGCACCTTATACAGTTTTTCCCAGCTATCTAACGTAGAGTATTCCTGTTGAAACCTTTGTAAACCAAAATGGCATCAAGACAGAAAAGCAATTACCAGACCTGGGTAATTGGGTCTGGATCATTTTTAGTGTTTACAGACTCAAAAAACCTACCAAAACATACCAACAACACATTAAACTTAAGATAACATTAAAATATAGTTAGAACAGAAATAATATAAAAATACATAGCCTGTAATAAAGTAGAAATAATATATGTACAGCATCGTTTCACTTAGCAAAATTGGGAAGACAGCACACTGGAAGGCTGAGAGGTGGTGATGATGGGGTTGAGCTGACTCATCAGAGGTTGGGTAGTAGGAGCTACGTGAGAGTGGGGTGTGAGAAAAGAGAAAGGAGTTATCTCTTGACATCTTGTCCTCTGAATTCATCAGGGCAGGCAGGTCACTAATGTCTACACCTTCTATGCCTGCCTCAATGTCCAACGTTGACATCTGTTGTTTACTGAGGCTGATGGGAAGCCTTGCGATATGACAGTATGCTTGACTGCTTAGCCTCACGCATTTTCCTGTTATACAATGTTTGGTAGGCACAAAACGTTCTGCAAACATGCTCTAATCCTAGGTGCCCTTTCAAAAGTCATACTTTCCTGCACGTATGGCAGCACTGTCCATCATAGCAAAAATCTCACACCCATGCTTCATGTTCAATTCCGGGACAGCTTCACTTTTGGCCCCTCTGCTCTTGTGTTTGGTTTCTCTTTCTATACTTTCCTCTTATGACTGCATCAGTTTTTCTGCCAGTTCTTTGCCATGAGCTGCCAAAACCTCTTCAACATTATCTTCAAGATGAAGCATCTCAGCATCAAGCCCCTCAGTGAACAAAACAGGCACAGTTCCTGCACTGAGTGGCTCCCTTTGTCCCCTCTCTTTATGGGAAAGAGAAGGAGGAGCTAGTAAAGATGTAATAATTACATGTAACATATTTCCAGATTTTCTGTGCACACAGGCCTTCTTTTATTCTGCTCTATGATCAGACCACGCGGCTTCCTCACTTGCTTAGATTAGATGATCACTTTTCTTTTGACCGCCAGGTTGTGACTTTTGGTGTGAATAAGACTGACAATTCTCACCCCCCTTTTTTCTTCATTATCTATAAATATTGATGGAGTGGAGCGGCTTGGAAAGTAAATGGAAGGAACAAATATTAATTGAACATTTAGTACACTGGGTGCAATTTACATAAGATATGGTACTGAATTAGCACAGGGAATCTGAGAGTTGGATACTATTTTATTCCTATTTTATATATGAGAAGGATGAGACTTTGAGATGGTCTGGAAAACTTTCTGGAGACCACACAGATAATAAGGGAGTGAGCCAGGACAGAACCCAGGTCCAGCTGCCTTCTCCCTCCTGTGCTGATCCCACGGGTTGCAACATCACACTCTGGCCTACTGAACTTATCATTATAACCAGAACTGGAGAAGCCATTTCCCTGACTCAGTAAACACTTTTCCACCTTCTGAAACCAATGTGCTTTAAAATGAATTTGAGCAGCAGAGCCTTGTGGGCAAATGAAATTGAGAAGAAAAGTAGTGCAAAGATTGGTGTAACATTAGAGGCTTCCTTCATTGTGACGGCCACACATCTCCTCACAGTTCATCTTTAAGTCTCAACTCTGGCTCTGCTTTCTCACACATGGACTCATCTTAGGTTCTTCCACAGAAGCTTTCCCCGGAGAACGTACACCAGGTTTTCTGTGTATCTTGCCCTCCAGCCACCCCCCTCGCCCATATCTTTGAATTGGGAGGAATTCCATACTTAAATACCAGCGGTGCTCTGAGGCAAAGATGGAGACAAGGTGAGCCAGAGCATGGGCAGCCTTCTCTCTGCTCCTGGGACACTTGTTTTGGAGAAGTTACTTCAGCTAATGATTCGTTTCCATCAAAAGTGAACAAACTCTGAAAACCATTTATAAATTATATTGGTTTTACTTTTTAATGTGTATATTGTTTCTCCCTATATTTATGCAGCTGTAAACTTAAAGGCTAAATATTTGTCTATAGGGAAAGAAGTTGTTCAGTCGTACTGGAGAGAGGGAACATGAGAGAGGAAGACTCCAACTGTATACTATGTAATGCCTTTCATCGTTTGCGTTTATTACTCTTATTCATAAAATTAATGAATTATCTGAAGCCAAAGGTGGAGAGTGCTTTTTGTTGTTGATGTTTTTTAATGGAATATTTAGAATATTAACATATATGGAATATTACTTGTTTTTCATATATGCTGCTTTGTTCCACAAAGAATTTGGACTGGCCTCTGAAGATAGTACACCATTGGAGTAATAGATCAATAGAGATGTAGATAAAAATTAGTGTCATTGTAGGGCCCTGTATAATTACTGACATTACTGATATTCCTAAAATCCATGGCAAAAGGGACAACTGTATATTATATCATTTAGGTTTTGTCCTAAAAGCATAGCATTCTCCAGTGAAGCAAAGATTTTCCTGGTACCTTGGTTTGACAAAGACTTCTCATCTGATAGGTGGTGGTCATTATTTGTTATGACATTCTGACAACAAAAGTAAAGGTAGGTCTTACAGGAAATTTTTTAAAAATTTTTTCCTTAATACAAGCGAAGCCCATAATGCCCAATCCAACTCCACGGAAGTAATTTGCTAGCAAAATGAGCAAGCATGTCGACATAACACACACAGCTTGCTGCTGGCCTATCTTAATTGACAGAAAAAAAAAATACAAAAACTTAGCCCATTCCCTGGCCCGGCACTTTCTCACCCCTACAGAGTATGTGCAAGTAGGTCAGAGAACTCTTTTTTTGCTAAGGCCAAGCTGGGCTCAGATTCCTTTCCAAACTGAGTTCCTGGCCATCACTAACAGTTGATTAGAATTGGCCAAAACGGAAGCCTATTTATAGGCATGGACTGAATTCTCTAGAGTTAATAGGTGCTTTAGAGACTATGCACACCTCCGAGATTATACACACCGTTTTATTTGTATATCTCTATGTAGATTTTTCCAGGAGAGACTGCAGTGCTTTTAATCTATGAAAGGGTCATGGTAAGGAACCCATCAACCCACGGGTCCTTTAAACATTCCTCCTTCAATATTTCTGTCAAGAACTTTCAACAAAAGGTGAGCAGCCAACAGTTCAAAGGCCTGCTTCCCTGGCAAGGATCTGGGGCCAGTCTCTGTGCATCTGATTAAAGTCAGGTCTGTGTGTGCTAGTGGTCAAAGCCACTCAGGCTGGCATTGAGACCCACCTGGGCATGGAAAGGATGAGGCAGAACCTCTGCAAAGCCAATCAAAACTATTTGAGTGTGTGCTCTGTACCAAAAAATGAGGACGCAGTGTTAAACAGATTCCTGCCCAGTTCAGGCTTATTCTAATGATCATACAATAATTAATATTTGCTGTGAAGGACAGGAGGGCTGGTATTGCCCTTAAAAACTTGTTGGGTATCTTCCAGAATACAAACCAATGAACAAATATGTCTCCAAAATTCTCGCCATACATAAACAAGATTTTAGATCTGTTGCTTACAATATAAACATCTAAATGTATCTTGTCATTTTAAAACTAGAGGAATGTATTGCTTATAAAATAGTTGGTGGTTTTTTTTTTTTTTTTTTTTTGGTGTGTGAAATTCATAGAATAGATTGCTCAGTAATTACAAGTAGATTAATCACATTTATGTTTAAATATTTAATATTCACCATGAAAGGAAGCCACAAGTTGATAACTTTTTAAGGAATTTAGGGTTTCGTAATTTTATGATGTTGGAAGCATTTTATAGGTGTGCTGTGGCCCCACACGATTACTTCTATTTCTCCATGAAGTGTGAGAAAGCTGCACTGAGAGTGGAGAAGGAAAAGGAGAAATGTCAGAAGTTTGAGGAGAGGAAAGCAAATTAGAAATTATCACGGGGGTTTGTCCTCCCAACACAAAAGCAGAGATAACCTCTGTCAACCACCTAAATTAAGCAATTTAATGCTAAGTTTTTAAATTATGGACAAATATCCAAAATGCACTACATATTTGAAAAGTGGCATACCATAAGATTCTAGGGTCAGATTATCTGGATTTGGATCTAACTAACAACTGTGTGATTGTGGGCAAGTAATGACACTCTGCCTCTGTGTCCTCGTTTTTATTATAGAGACAGTAATAGAACCTACCTTAAGACGAATTTTAAATATCAAATATTAAATGATTGGTATATATAAATGCTTGCAATAGGACCTGATACACAGTAAGTGTTAGCAATAAATATTTAAGGGAAATCAGCAGCACACAAGATTAAAGCTAAAATGAATAAATGACCCCAATGAAAAAAATAAAAAACTCTTAGAAATTAGAATTTAATATTACTAAGTATTTTCACAGAATATTGAGAAGCTACTGCAGTCATAAAACACAAATATGAAATAGGAACAATTGGTCAATAAAATAAAGAAAATTTGTAGCATGAAAAGTAAAGACAAAGCTATAAAATATAGAAGGGCAGTGGGGAGATCCAAGGACAAAACTAAAATATGTAAAGAGCCCGGCCAGTGTGGCTCAGTGGTTGAGTGTCGGTCCATGCTATTCATATAATACTACTGATGCCAGAAAGAGCAGCAACCCAGTCATCTGCAGCCACTCTTTCATGGAAAGGATCAGAAGGCAGAAGGAGCTTGGAGCACAAGTGGAGTTGAAAAAGAGAAGGTGGATCTCTCTCCATATTTCTGCTAGAAAGGCTGTATCAGCATTTGCTCTTCTACTTCTGCCTTTGAGTAACCCAGTTTCCCATTTTCTGCATTTGTTCATAAAAGTTAAATAGAACTCCGCAAAAGAGCATATTTAGTACTTGTGCCACCTGAACAAAAAGCATATGTGAATGTTTATAAGTTGTGATCATTATTTTTCCCCATCATCAGTTTGGTTTGTCTGACTTTTATAGCATGAGAATAAAACAGTTTTGCAGAACAATTCAGAAAGTGGGAAATGCTGGGCATGGAAAATGATTTTTATTTTTGCCCAGAGATACCTTCAGAAGCTATTTATACCCAGCAACTGTATGTGTTTGATTAATTTTTATAGCAAAGCCTCAACAGCTTTCTGCATAAAACTTTGGTAAGTCTTTTGCTACTTGTATTTAGAGAGATTCTAAGAGAACATGCAAACACCTTGTAAAGATAATCATTTTTTAAGTTTATGTTTAATTTTGTAAAGAGTTAAGTTGATATCTTCATTTCACAGATAGCTGGACATAGTAACTTTGTTGTTGCAATATCACTTAAGTTCTCTGAAAAATCTTAATGGGTGGAGTGCCCAGCTAGAGGAAACACCCAGCAGGATATATTAGTGACTGAATCATTCTTCAAAATGGTTTATGTGATAATTAAGCAAATGAATATTCAAATTGTCCAAATTTGAATTCTTAGCTTGCCATTAACATAAAAAGAAATGGTTATAAAGGAAAAACTATAATAGAAACAAAATAAAAGGAAGCAAACTTAAGACAAACTAAAGAAAAAAATAAGAAATCAACTTAAGTAAATGTCAACTAGCATCCAAAATACTTATAAATTATATAATGATGAAATAGAAAACCAAGACATAAACAGAGACTATGTCTACTATGATGAAAATATTTGTAACTGCAATTAAATGCTTAGCATGAGCCAGGTGCTATGCTGAATGCTTCAACATGTGTTGTTCTATGTATTACTCATCACAGACCTATTTCTGCGTAATTTGTTTGTTTCTTATTGCCACTACCTGCAGTTCATAGAAGGGGAAGTTCCAGTTTAAAGTGGTGACATAGGAGGATCTTCTTTCAACAGAATCTACAGCTATAGGTTTCCTCTGGGGGTGTGGGGGGAGAACCTAGCTGAGAGACTCCTACAAATTGGGTGAGTGAATATGAGGGGGAAGAAACACTGAAGCAGCCAGGAGAGGCTGAGGGATGATCGCGCCATGAACCCCATCACCCCCAGTGTGGTGAACCACTTGGGAGGGAATTCACAACCCAGAGCTTTTCCATGAGGAGCAAAGGGTTTGAACCTCACACCTGGCACCCCAACTTTTAAAACCTGCACCTGAGTATCGAGCCCCCAAAACATCTAGCTTTGAGAGCCACGGAGGCTTGCACAGACTTAATACTCAGGGTCCCCTGCAGAGGCAGCCACTGAAGAGTGCCCGTTTTTGTGTGTGAAAGAGACAGCCTGATGGGTAGGCATCCAATTTAACACACATCTAGGGGCCCACTGAAATGCTGAGGGGTGGCATCTTTGTCCTGTCCTTCTGCCTCACTCCTTAGTATCTCTCAGAAAGGAAATTGTGCCATTGACCTTAATTTTATAGCTGTTTCCACAGGACTATTACAACTGAAGAAAAAGTTCTTAATTGGCTACCACACAAGGGCACACCCCCAATATATCTATGAAACAGGCCTATTTATCTCCATAACTGTGGCCTGAGGGGAAGGTTCTAATTAAACAAACACCGAGGGGCTGACTACAATCCTCTCCAGAGATGGGGGAAACAAGCGGGTGCCATCTTCATGCCCTTTCCCCACCCTACCCCAGTTCACCAGTGTCTCCGTGAAGGAGCCCACACCCAGCTCTCGTCTGCCACCCAAGAGCTGGTGTCTAGCGGAGCTTGTGCTCCTAGGTTCAATGGGATGATAGCAAAGAAACAGCTCTTCAATGGCTCTCCCTGAGATGGAAGTGTAGGCGGAGCACACAGAAACACCCCTCTGCCAGTCTTCCCCTGAAAGGTACACTTGCAGATTTGAAAGCTTCGGCCCATGGGCATGGTTTCCAATTAGCCTTTATCCGAGTGCTGACTGAGATTTTTTGCTTTGGAACACTGACAGGTCTTGGGACACCCTCACCTGCTGGGAGCCACTAAAACTAGAGTAGGCTGTTTGGACAATCATGAAGGTTTGAGAGACAACCAAGAGCAATGGCAGGGTTAAACAGTAAGATTCATTCCTACATGAGGCCACTCTCTCTAGTCTTGGAGAGGTGGCTATTTTACCTAACACATGGAAACCCACACAGAAAGTCAAGAAAACGGAATAAACAAAGAATATGTGCCAGTGGAAAGAACAGATAAAACCTTTGAAACAGACCTTAATTAAATGATAAATGACTTACCTGAGGAAGAGTTAAAATAATAGTCATAAAGCTGCTCAAATTCATGAGGCAAATGGATGAACAAAGTAAGAATTTAAACAAATAGGAAATATAAGAAAGTACCAAGTAGAAACCACAGAGCTGAAGAATACACTAGAGCTGTTTAACAGTGGACTAGATAAGTAGAAAAAAGAATCAGTAAACTTGAAGATAAGTCAGTGAAGCTCACCCAATTAGAGCATCAAAAAAGAGGAAAGGTAGCTTAAGGGACAATATCAAGTGGATCAACATTCAAATTATAGGAAGAAGAAAAGGGCAGAAAACTCACTGAAGAAATAATGGCTAAAAACACCCTAAAGAAACAGAAATCCAAGTCCAAAAAGCCCAGATTGATCTGATGAGATAAATTAAAGTGACCTATACCAAGACATATTAACTAGTGTCAAAAGTTAAAGATGAAGAATCTTAAAAGCGGCAAGAAAAAAACAACTTGGATATCCAAGATTAAACAAGACCTGAAACCACAAAAGTCCTGGAATAAAACAGGTAGAAACCTTAACATTATTCTTGGTGATGATTTTTTGGAATTCATACCAAAAGCAAAGGCAAAAACAAGCAAAAATTAATAAGTAGGACTACATCAAACTAAAGAACTTCTTCGCAGCAAAGAAACAATCAAATGAGAAGCTAACCTATGAAATGGGAAAAAATTTGTAAATCATATATCTGATACTGGGTTGATACCCAAAATATATAACCAACTTTTACAGCTCAACAGCAAACAAGAACAATTCAATTAAAAAATGGGCAGAGGATCTGAATAGACATTTTTTTCAGATACATGAAAAGGTACTCAGTATTCCTGGAAATGCAAGAGAAAACCAATGATATAGCACCTCATCCTATCTAATAAAGAGGGAATATGCTAATTGACCATCACTCCATCACAAAGATGGTTGCACCCACAGTTGAGGCCAAGTTCCTTTAAGGAGCCTTAACGAGCAATCAGCTGGGACTTGAGGCTACGCCCTCCCCTGCCCCCATGGGGCTTGACAGGGGACTTCAGGCCATGCCCCCCACCCGGCAGGGCTTGACAGGGACCTCAGGCCTCGCCCCCTGCCCTGACACCAGGCCGGGGGACCTCAGGCCGCACCCTCTGCCCCAGCACAGGGCCAGAGGACCTGAGGCTGCACCCCCCTGCCTGGCGGGGCTTGACAGGGGACCTCAGGCCATGTCCCCCACCCAGCAGGGCTTCACAGGGGACCTCAGACCGCACCCCCACCCGGCGGAGCTTGACGGGGGACCTCAAGGTGCACTTCCCGTCCTGGTTCTGGGCTAGGGGACCTCAGGCTGCTCCCCCTCACCCCAGCACCAGGCTGGGGAACCTCAGACTGCACCCACTGCCCAGTGGGGCTTGACAGGGGACCTCAGACCATGCCCCCCCGCCCCAGCACTGGGCCAGGGGACCTGAGTCTGGGCCCCCCTGCCTGGCTGGGCTTGACAGGGGACCTAGGCCATGCCCCCCACCCAGCGGGGCTTGACGGGGACCTCAAGGTGCACCCCCAGTGCTGGGTTGGGGGAACTCAGGCCACACCCCCGCCCAGTGGGGCTTGATGGGGCACCTGAGGCTGTGCCCCCCTCCCGGTGCTGGGCAGGGGGACCTGAGGCTCTGCCCCCCCACCTGGCAGGGCTTGATGGGACCTCAGGCCATGCCCCCCACCCAGCGGGGCTTGACAGGGGATCTCAGGCTGTGTCCCCCGTCCTGGCTCCAGGCCAGGGGACCTGAGGCTATGCCCCCTGCCCAGCAGGGCTTGACAAGGGTGGGACTGGCCGGGTCTGGATCTAGCCCAGTCGGGGGGGGGCCAGCTGGGTCTGGGTCTCACGCGATTTTGAGGCATATGTGGGTGGGCGGGGACTTCACTCTGAGTCCCATGGTGAGCCCCAGTCTCTGACAGGAGGAAGGTTTTCATATACATTTTACTAATTTTCTTTCATCTCTGACACTTCTATTATAGAGAAAGGGCAAATAGCAATATTAAACTATTTCCTCTAATTAATCCCCTTTTAATGTGCACAAATTTCATGCACCAGGCCACTAGTATGTGTGTGTGTGTGTGTGTGTGTGTGTGTGTATATATATATATATATATATATATATATATATACTGGCAGTTATAAAAAAAGACAAGAAATAAGTGGTAGTGAGGTTGTGGAAGAAAGGGAACCCTTGTGCACTGCTGGTTAGAATATAAATTGGTGCAGCCACTATGGAAAACAGTATAGATTTTCCCTGATAAATTAGAAATAGAATTACCAGCTGATCTAGCAGTTCCACTCTGAGTATCTGAAGGAAATGAAAATACTAAATAGAAAATAATATCGGTGCTTTCATGTTTATTGCAACATTATTTATAATAGCCATGACATGGGAAAACTTTAGTTTCCATGGATGGATAAAGAAAGTGTGGTGTATGTATTATTCAGTCATACAAAAGAAAATCTTGCCATTTACAACAACACTGATATACCTCGAGGGCATTATCTTAAGTGAAAATGAAATAAATCAGAGAAAGGCAAATAATGCATGATCTCACTTATAGGTAGAATAAAAACAAAGCAATGATAACAAAACAAAAAATACAACAACACTGAACTCATCTACAGAAAACAGATTGATGGTTGCCAGAGGCCAGAAAGTGGTCAAAAGGTAGAAACTTCCAGTTATAAATAAGTCATGGAATGTAATGAACAGCATGGTGACGATAGTTACTGAATTTTATTTTTGAAAGTTGCTAAAGAGCAGATCTTAAAAGTTCTCAACACAAGAAAAAAAAAATGTTAACTGTGTGGTGAAATTGTTAGATATATTATGGTGATTATGTCCCAATATACAAATATAAAATCATTATGTTATATGTCAATTATACCTCAATAGAAACAAAAGCAAACAAAAAGAGAACCAAGGCAATGATTTTTTTCCGGGACTAGTAATTCAGTGTTGATAGGCTAGACCAGTGGTCAGCAAACTGCGGCTCAGGAGCCACATGCAGCTCGCGAGCCGCGGTTTGCTGCTCTGTTGACTAATGAGTTTGCCGACCACTGGGCTAGACTCTCAGTTCCAATAATTACAGGCTGTTGTTGTTCCTTGTGATTAAGCCCCTTAGGATGTTGCTGATTACTTCAGCTGCTTCTATCACTGTGACTGCAAAAGTTCAGCAAAGTAAGATCCGCAGCTGGATTAGCACTCTTACAGTATACTTCTACTCTTACCAAGGAAATAAATTAACTTTTTAGTTAACGGGAGTCTATTTCATGAGGGCGGAGGGGAGGGTGTTAATGAAGAAAAGAGAAATGATAGGTGTCATTTCCATAGGGAGAAGAGAAAGCTAGAATTTCAAGTGTTCTTGGACCTTCTGTAACAGGAATAACTTATTACCTATCTTTCAAACACCATTTAATCTCACTCTGGCCCCACAAGACACACAGGATGCACAGGCTGACTAGTCCCCAATAATTGCTATTTTCCCTTTCACCCAAATGGAAAGGTATGAATACTTGACAAAATGAAGACATACCAAGAATTCACTCTGCATCTCTAGGCATTAAATATGGAGTTAAAAGAATTAGTAGCCACACGCAGGTGAATCAGGTAACATTTCTTGGCCTCAAGACTCTCACATGCTGGTGGAAGGGACAGAGGCTCGCAGAAATACCAGTATAATTAATAAGAGTTAAGGACCACAGCCACACAGAGGGGTGACTTGTCTAAAAGCTCGGGCGGCATTATTTAGAGATCACGTGTGAAGCAGCCCTAAAAGATGAGTGGGGCTTCTCTGGATCCAGAAAGAGGCGAGGTGTTCCAGGAGCGGTACTGTAAGGGCAAACGATGTGAGAGGAGCAAGACGCATTCCCAGAGCTGTACTTAAATGACGGCAGCATCTGCTATTTCAGAAGGAATGACCAGAGATGATCCTGAATCAAAAGAGGGGGACCCAGGGCCTTGGGCCTCACTTTAGAATTGTTCTTTATCTTTAGTAATCACTGGGGACCATTGCAGGCTTCTAAGTGGGGTCCCGTCATGATACAGCTGTTTTAGAAAAATTGACTCTGCCAGAAGGAAGGTGGGCGGCGAAGAATGTGCCCATATGGTGGGGAAGAAGGGCGCAAGCACAGCTGGGAGTGGGGGCTGCTGTTCTGCCCTCCAGACACCCAGTACGCTGCCACAGAACTGAAACTGGCCCCTGTGTTCAGTTCCTTCCAAATCACAGGCTGGAACTCCGAGCCGCAGAGCCCAGCCTATAGATGCTTCTCCTACTACAGACAGTGATTCACTGGGTTGCCTTGAGAAGCCACTTACCCTATACAAGCTTCAATTGTTTGTTTGTTTTTTAACCTGTAAAATAGGAATAGTCATAATACATTCCTTGGTTATTCAGAGAATTAAATGAAGTAACATGAATATACTTTGTAAATTATAAAATGGATTAGTTATTAATATAGTGTACACCTATTCAATAGGGATTCCCAAAAAGACTGTGACTTTAAAGGAAATTCTCAAGAAATATTCAGACCCACACACACACCTGGAGGCAAACATGGGGGCCCACAGAGCCTGTTGAGCAAACTCCGGACTTTTTGGAAACACAATCCGGAAAGAAATGCCGGAGGGAAAAGGTCAGTGCACAATCAGAAATCCATGCCATCCTCTGTTTATTCAAGCTCCACACTAACATTGTAACTCTAAAAATGTGCCCCATTATTTCCAGACTGAGTTCTCACTGATTTTATATAGGTAATTTTGATGAAACCTGAAAATCTTTCACACCCTGGTTATTATATACTGTGTGGCCAAAATTAACAGACTAGAAACACCCTCTTTAGTGATTCACTATTTTTCCTCTTCTGACTCATATGGCTTTTTTTTCCCCAGGATATGTATCGGGGAATACTCTAAAACTCTAATTCATGTATATTTCAGGGCTAAAAAGAGGACACTAACATTATTAACTGAGGGTAGGAACAGATAATGTTAACATCACCTTTGTCTGTGAAGAACTGCTCCCAGAGAGAGAATTGAATTTCAATTACCTTAAGTCCTGTAATCCTTCCTTAATTATGGAAGAAACAGCATCTATAAAAGAGAAAACATAAGTGGCTCAGAAATATAAAGCTACCATCTCTGAAGTCCACATGGCAAGTCTTGCTTACAGAAGAAAAGTCTACTTACTTACATATAAATAAATTAGTTGTTCAATTATGATGTGATCTTAAGTTACTAATATTCCCTGAAAACTGTAGCTTCTATAGATTCCTCAAAATTTAGCCCAGATATACTTTATGCCAGCAATTTTCAACTGGTGTGCCACAGCAGGCACACTTGGGTGCCACGAGGATTTTTAAAACATGCAATACCTGACTATTTAGTCGGGGCACTGACCTCTTTTTCCATAGATTATCAAATTAAACAATGACAACAGCCAACACAACAATAACCACCCCGTGTTAATGAATCAAAATTATACCTATATTTTGTCAGATTGGCAAAATTTGTAGTATTGTTTGGTGTGCCACAGAATTTTAGTAATTAGCTCATGTGCACTATGAGATGAAGAGGGTTGAAAATCGCTGCTCTAAGCTATTAAGCTCTTGAACGGTCCACCAGGAGGACTTCAGCCAGGCTGTTGGCTATTTGATTCCTCTCTACCTGGGAGCTCCGTTACCAAACACTGATGGCCCTCCTTCCAGGAGCCTGAGGCAGTGCCAGCCCTGGCATCCATACAGACCATTAATGCACCTACACAGCCCGCTATTTGTCTGTGTACAAAGGAAGAGAAACACATTTAGGAAGTTGGCTAATGATCACCTCCAGTGTCTGCTTGCTGCTCCCTATCCTCCTCTTGGGAATTTTCTCTGTATCTGTGATGCCCCTCTTCCCAGCACTCTGCCTGCCTATATTTTCTCCCTCTATTAAAACAGCACCAGATCCTATAGCATCTGTTTGTCTTTGATAGAAACACCTTTACACAAAATGCCACCTCTTTCAAAATTCCCCATTTGATGCCTGTTTGAGCCATTCTTTATCTGTAAAATGATTTTGTTTTCTGTTCAGAGTTGAAAGAGTTTCTAAGCTGAACATTTAGCAGGAATAACTTTAAGTGCCTTGAAGATAAATCTGCTTTCTATGTTAAGCTGGCTGAAAATGAAAAAAATGAAGAAAATGAAAATTAGATCCTTAGGCCACTGTCTTCTTTTGTTTCTTTTCTCCCATCTCTTAAGTGTCATTCTCTTCCCATTCCTCTGTCCCACAATGCCCAGCTGGTCAGGAAATAGGGCCAATTCTTATGGTACTCTCTCCCTCTCCACCGCTAAGAACAGAGAATCCAAATATTTTTTTAAATAAAAAAATATACAGTTGTCCCTCAGCATCAACAGGGGATTAGTTCCAGTCAGATACTAAAAATCCACAGATGCTCAATTCCCTTATAAATAAAGTGGCTTAGAATTTGCATATAACTTATACACACCCTTTCTTACATGTTAAATCATCTCAATTATAATACCCAATACAATGTAAGTGCTATATAAATAGTTGTTGTACCATATTGCTTAGGGAATAATGACAAGAAAAAAAGTCTGTACTTGTTCGGTTCGGGTGCAACCATTGTAGGCCCAACTACATAGCACATGTCAGCAATAATATTTTTTTCAAATGTTTTCAATCTGTGATTGGTTGAATCTGCAGATGTGGAACCCAAGGATGTAGAACCCACAGAATGAAGGGCAACTGTATAGAGTCATACATTGCCTTAATGATGGAGATACATTCTAAGAAATGCATTGAGAGGCACTTTCATCATTGTGCAAACATTATAGAAGGACTTAACAAGCCTAGATGGTTTAGCTTACTGCACACCTGTGGCTCCTAGGCTAGTAGCCTATACAGCATGTTACTGTACAAAACAGCACAAGATTAAATCAAGCACAAAAGAAAATAGTGCCATCAAGAGATGTGGTAAACAGGAGATATGTGATCCGCTGCCAGCATAAGACAATATACTGTTTTACAATAAACGTTTTTATATAGTAGAAAGAGTACACTCTAAAATAACATTAAGCCCTAGCCGGTTTGGCTCAGTGAATAGAGCATCAGCCTGCAGACTGAAGGGTCCTGGGTTCGATTCCAGTCAAGGGCATGTGCCTGGGTTGCGGGCTCAATCCCTAGTAGGGGGCATGCAGGAGGCAGCCGATCAGTGATTCTCTCTCATCATTGATGTTTCTATTCTCTCTCCCTCTCCCTTTCTCTCTAAAATCAATAAAAATATATTTTTTGAAAAATAAAGTAAAATAACAATATAGTAAATACATAAACCAATAACATAGTTTATTATTACTATCATGTATTATGCACTGTACCTCACTGTATATGCTATACTTTTATATGACTGGAAGCACAGTGGGTTTGTTCACACTAGCATCACCACAAATACATGAATAATGCATTGTGCCATGACGTTATGACATCACTAGATGATAGGAATTTTTCAGTTCCATTATATTCTTACTAGTGACCCGGTGCACCTGGTGCACGATTCGTGCACATTGGAAGGAAATTAATTAGAAGGTGGCTGGTGGGCGGGACTGGGCAAGACAGGCCCGACACTTCCTGGAGCTAACCTCCTGCGGTCCCTCCCCGGCCAGCCACACCTGGGGAGGCACCGTGGCTCAAAGGGTGTCTGTGGAATGAGCAGGGTCCCTCTGGCACGGTGGGTCCCTCAGCTTGGCCTACAGGGATTGGGCCAACACCGGCTCTCCGACATCCCCCGAGGGGTCCCAGAGTGCGAGAGGGCACTCTGCAAAGTTGCTGTCATACAAGGTGTGGAACGTAAATGCAAGTGTGCAATAAACCAGATTCAGGGCCGACAGTGCTCCAGCAACAATATAACCCACAGCCAAAGGTGGAATTGCGCAGCCCCACAAGGAATTGGGCTCCCTGCTCTCTGGTTTTGGGGTGCATCACCCAAGAACCACCGCTACTAAGTCACTGCAGCTCGGCAGCTCCTGCGTTGAGTGTCTGCCCCCTGGTGGTCAATGCATGTCATAGCAACCAGTCGGACAGACACTTAGCATACTAGCCTTTTATATGTATACAAGATAGATGGGACCACCATCCTATATATAGTTGGTCATTGACCAAAATGGTTATACAGTTCATGACTATTTAAAAAAAAAGACATAGATAATAGACAAAGGGGCTCCAAGGCATCTATAAGTGAGAAACAATATTACATAAGAGACCAAATATTACCAATTGTAATTCAAGAATACTTTTCTGAAATTAAAAAAAAAAAAAGAGGGAGATTTGTACTACATATTAAAAGGATATGCCTGGCAAAATTTTCCCAGAATGGCCTATACCTAAACATAGTCTAGTAAAATTATTGATCTTTAAATTAAAAAAAAAAAATCCCTTTGGGCACCAAATTAAAAGGTCAATATCCCTTATAAAAGAAAGAAAATAAGATTGTCATCAGACTTCAATGGCATGCTCTAGGTCAGAAGACAATGGGGTAACATTTAAGAAATACAAAGAAAACAAATGCAAGCTAAGGATTTTACATGCATCGCCACTGATCTTTAAATGTAATAGTCACAGTTTTTATGCACATGCAAGAACTGAGGGAGTATAGTTCCTATGAGCCTTTCCTAATTTACTGGAGAACAAGCTTCAGACAACCAAGATGAATGAAGAGACATCAATAAAACTGGTGGTAAACATTAACTATGTATCTATTTGTATAACTTAGAATACCTGTAGGTTATAAGAGAGAGGGTATAAAATCTAATGGCCATTTGCTTTATATACACTCAACTGAACTGTCTAAAAATGGAGGGAAGTCGATTAAAAAGAGAATAGGAGACAGAAGAACAGGAATAGAATAAATTATCTGATTTTCTCAAAGGTATCAATGGGGAGTAAATGGTACTACTATACTAGTAGTAAGCTATTAGATAAAGTAGTATAAAGGGGTTAAAGGAAATACACAGATATCCATAAATTCATAAATTATCCTATATAATAAAACCCTAATATGCAAATCGACCGAATGGTGGAACCACCGGCAGAAAAACCAGTCGCTATGACACGCACTGACCACCAGGGGGCAGACGCCCAACACAGGAGCTGCCCCCAGCCTGCAGGCACCAGGCCGGCCAAGGGAGCCCCCGATCGCCCCACTGGTTGCCCCACAGATAGGGCCCTGATTGCCGGCCAGGCCTAGGGACCCTACCCGTGCACGAATTTCATGCACCAGGCCTCTAGAATAATATAAATTCATATAAAGATATTAATAATGCATTAGGAAGAGAAACGTACACCTTTCAAAGTATAAAAATATACACAAAAGAGAAAGCAAATAACAACCAGTGCTTTTCAAATTATCTATAATGAAGGGAACAGTTGTTTTCCACAAAATCACAGCTTGGACTTTGTGACAATGACAAATTGCCTAAACATTTCTAAATGTTTCTTTTTCTACTTTCTGTACATATATATGGGAAAATATGTAACATAAATATAACAATGGTAATGTCCGTTAAATTAATTAAACAAGGAGGCCATTAGACTGAGGTGGCTCCAATGCCATAGCGACTTATATAAACACACCAAAATCGAAGCCTGTAAATGCCTCAAGGCTACAAAACTGAAACCCAAAGACAACCATTCACAAACAACCAACTAGGCTTTAAGCTGTAGTCAATCAATCATTTCCCTACTTTGCTTCCACCTTTTCTCTGTAAAAATCTCTTCCCGTGCTCCTATTGCTGGAGTGCTCCTAACCACTTCCAGTCTAGCTCTGCCCAACTAGAATCCACCCTTCTACTTAATCTGGACTACAAAGCCATTCACATAACTTATTGCAGTATATTCTTATAATTTGTTCCTTTTTATTATTAGTTATTGTTGTTAATCTTTTATGATGTCTAATTTATAAATGAAACTTTATCATAGATATGCATGCATAGGGAAAAACATAGAATATAGTATATATGACTCAGTGCTATCTGCAGTTTCAGGTGTCCACTGTGGGTCTTAGAACCTATCCCCCAATGGGTAAGGGGGATTACAATATTATAGTATACTAGAGGCCTGGTGCATGAAATTCATGCATTTGGGGGTAGTCCCTCAGCCCTGACTGTGAGAGGGTGCAGTCCGGGAGCCCTCAGGGGATGTCAGACTGATGGCTTAAGCCTGCTCTGGAGTGGGCCTAAGACATCAGTCGGACATCCTTAGCACTGCCGCAGAGGTGGGAGAGGCTCCCACCACCGCCGTTGCGCTTGCCAGCCGTGAGCCTGGCTTCTGGCTGAGTGGCGCTTCCCTGTGGGAGTGCACTGACCACCAGGGGGCAGCTCCTGCTTTGAGCGTCTGCCCCCTGGTGATCAGTGTGCATCATAGCGACCGGTTTTTCTGCCATTTGCAGATTAGCCTTTTATCCTGGAAGGTAATTATTGTATATTATTTTACATATATGTACTTTTCTCCATTTGGAATAATATGTATATAACTAGAGGCTTGGTGCACAAAATTTGTGCTGGGGGGGGGGGTTGTCCCTCAGCCCAGCCTGCACCCTCTCCAATCCAGGACCCCTCGGGGGATGACCTGCTGGTTTAGGCCCCATCCGACCACAGCCACAGGTGCCCAGACCACAGGCAGCTTTGCCCAGGCCTGGCTTTGTCAGGAAAGACATCCAGAAGGTCGTCCGGAAGACATCTGGTCTAATTAGCACATTACCCTTTTATTAGTATAGATCCTTTTTGGTGGAGAAAAGTCTACAAATTATGCTATCATCCTATGTAATAAAAGAGTAATATGCAAATTAACCATCACTCTGCTACACCCACAAGCCACGCCCACCAGCCAATCAGGAGCAAATATGCAAATAAACCCAACCAAGATGGCTACAGCCACAGAGAGCAGGAAGGAGGCATGGGTTTCCCTGGCAATGGAGGAAGCCAAGCTTTCTGCCTGCCCTTGCTGGCCTAGGCCTCCACTCAAGGCTACAAAGTTTCAATGATAGAAGATACATAAATCCAAACAGAAATGGTGGCAGCCACAGAGCTGGAAAGAGCAGGAGGCTAGGGTTGCCCCCAGCGATGGAGGAAGCCAAGCTTTCCACACACTGTGGCCGGCCCAGGCCTCCGCTTAAGGCTACAAAGTTTCAATTATAGAAGATACATAAATCCCAACAGAAATGGCTGCAGCCATGGAGCAAGCAGAAGGCTTGGCTCTGCTCCAGGCTACAAAGTTTCAATTGTAGAAGATAAATAAACCCCAGATACCAGGGCCTCCACTTGGGTCACCAGGGGGCATGGCCGGCCTGCAAACCACCACAGGCCCCTCGCCCAGGTCGCCCCACGCCCCAAGGGAACCCCCACCCTGATCCGGGACACCCTTCAGGGCAAACCAGCTGGCCCCCACCTGTGCACCAGGCCTCTATCCTATCTAATAAAAGAGTAATATGCAGATTGACCATCACTCCAACACACAAGATGGCTGTCCCCATGTGGTCAAAGATCCTGCCCCCATGTGGACACAAGATGGCCAGCAAGGGAGGGTAGTTAGGAGGGACCAGGCCTGCAAGGGAGGGCAGTTAGGGGTGACCAAGCCGGCAGAGGAGGGAAGTTGGGGGCGACCAGGCCTGCAGGGAAAGGCAGTTGGGAGGGACCCAGGACTGCAGGGGAGAGCAACTGGGGGGGACCAGGCCTGCAGGGGAGGGCAGTTAGGGGTGACCAGGCCTGCAGGGGAGGGCAGTTGGGGGGGACAAGGCCTGAAGGAGAGAGCAGTTGTGGGGGACCAGGCCTGCAGGGGAGGGCAGTTAGGGAAAGACAGGCTGGCAGGGGAGCAGTTAGGCATCAATCAGGCTGGCAGGGGAGTGGTTAGGGCAGGGGTGGGCAAACTTTTTGACTCGAGGGCCACAATGGGTTCTTAAACTGGACCGGAGGGCTGGAACAAAAGCATGGATGGAGTGTTTGTGTGAACTAATATAAATTCAAAGTAAAAGAGCGGAGGGGAGAGCAAGAGAACCCTCTGCTCTTTCGGTTCTGCGGGCCAGATAGAACAGCCGAACGGGCCGGATCCGGCCCGCGGGCCGTAGTTTGCCCATGGCTGGGTTAGGGGGTGATCAGGCTGGCAGGCAGAAGCAGTTAGGGGCAATCAGGAAGGCAGGCAGGTGAGCAGTTGGGAGCTAGCAGTCCTGGATTGTGAGAGGGATGTCGGACTGCAGTTGGACATTCCTCGAGGGGTTCCAGATTGGAGAGGGTGCAGGCTGGGCTGAGGGACACCCCCCTCCCCCGTGCACGAATTTTGTGCACTGGGTCTCTAGTTTACCTAATAAAAATGAAGAAAAAAATATATGATATATATATGTAAATTTTATCTATAATAATAAAAGCATAATATGCTAATTAGACCAGACATCCTTCCGATGTCCTTCTGGATGACCTTCTGGATGAAGCCAGGGCTGCGAGGGAAGCCCGGGTCTCGGGTGCCTGCCAGTGGCCAGAGGGAAGGAAGGCCTACTCTTGCACGAATTTCGTGCATCGGGCCTCTAGTATATTTATAAATAAGTATATATTAACATATTAATGAAAGGATATCATAGCAATAAAAATAAAATAGTTACCTAAAGATAGAGGAAGAAAACAGAAGGGGGAATACGTAAAATCATATAAAACTTTACATAATTATAAAACCAAATTAAATTTAAAAGAAAGCAGTCCCTGAACATCAGAAGCAAACTGAGACAACTGAGCCTGTATATCCAGTAGGTGGCTCAACAACACAGAGGACTATTCCAAGTGCCTTTAAAACAGGTTTGGATCTTGTGCTAAGTGGAATACTATCATAAAGACACAAACACTGTAAAGAAGCTTAAACTGGTTTTTAAGTCATTTTGCTGGAGGGGGGGGGGGGGAATCTTAATATTTATTCTGAAACTGTTAGTGTATATATGGATAAAGCAAATGAGCGATTACAATCATGTCATTAAAAACCTGAATATTTAACATGAGAAAAAAACACATGATAAAAAAAAATCTTCTGTTGAATTTGAATAGGAAATATCATTATTTCATAGTGCATATTATTTTATAAAACTAAATGATTCCTAGCTTTGTCCTCTGAATAGACTTAGAAACAGTGCTGACATAATGGTCTTCACATACCATTTTCCGCTAAAAGGGATCAAGAATTCCTTGAAGAAATAGCCAATCACAGGTACGTGGTAGGAAATGTACTAGTTGATCCCAGGATGCCAAAGGGTGCTTTCATGATATCAGAGTGCTGACATCAAGTTGAAGAGGCTCCCAGTGGCCAAAGATGAGAAAAGTCTAACAATGTTAAATAGAGCAACTGCAATGGATTGAAACACATCAAATGTGTTCAAGTTCGTGAGTTCCTAAAAAGATTGAAAAAATAATATCAATCATCCTTGAAAATGTGAAGAAACCAAAATCATTACTTTACAAACTAGCAAATAAAGGAGCAGATCAGCATTTATTCTGCCTTTCCCATACAGACTATTCCCAAGCAGATGCATAGTTGGTGAGATGTTTCTTCTTGTATAAGTATTCCATGAATTAAATAAAGAAGAAAATTTAAAATTCCAATATCACCATTTTACAACCTTTAATGAATTATTAGATAGAGACTATGGTAATCAATGACTGGCAATATCACACACAAAAAGCCACCAGGTGTGCTTCTGGATGGAAGCGGCCTAAATAAACACACCAAACTCTTAAGTCTGTAAATGCCTCCTATGAGATATTTTGCCAGTAACTGAATCTTAGTCTGACAACATCCCTAGGTCTCTGCTATTCAATACTAGCCATATGTGGTTACTGAGCAGTTGAAATGTGGCTAGGCCAAATTGATAAGTGCCATACGTGTGCTATGCATACTGAACTGCAAAAATGTAGTGTGGCCCGGCTGCCATGGCTCAGTGGTTGAGCATCGACCTATGAACCAGGAGGTCAGCGGTCGGATTCCCGGTCAGGGCACATGCCTGGATTGCAGGTTCAGTCTCCCGTGGGAGGCATGCAGGAGGCAGCCAATCAATGATTCTCTCTCATCATTGATGTTTCTATCTCTCCCTTTCCTTTACTCTCTAAAATCAATAAAAAATATTTTTTATAACGTAGTATGAAAAAAAGTAAACTACCAATGTCTGGATATATTGGATTAAAATTATATTGTTAAGCCAATTTAAACTATTTTCCTTATTTAAATGCCTTATAAATTTTTAAATTATATTTATGGCTAATATTATATTTCTATTTGGACAGGACTGCTCTAATTGTAACTACAACCTACAGAAAATACCTTCGACAGTGGAACATATGAAATGACACTAGAAGAATGGGAACAGCAAAATCCAGGCTTTCAGAAGCACTGAGATTCATATTTCTGATCCATTTCTGAGAGTCAAAGTTACTAGAAACATATATGCTTGAGCCTTATAATTCATGTATAAAGTAGTCTTAAATATTAATATCTATGAAATTATGGTTTGATATTCAGTTTTACTTTCACTGTTGCTCATAAAAAATAAGTACCTTTAAAACACATATCTTGCATTGCCTAAAGTAATTTATCACTAGTGGTATGTAAACTGCATATGTAAAACACTGTAATACAATTTACCCCTCCTGAAATTTTCAGTTTTTAAATATAAATGTTTTTAAATCTTCTCTATTCTCTCTTCATCTATTTTCCCAAATTTGAGATCAAATTAATAAATTATTATAAAATGTCAGAAACTTTAAAAGTTAGATATTGAATTAAGTTTACTAAGACTTCACTTTGAATATGACCTTTCTTAGCTACCTAACAGAGCAGGCACCCAAAGTATTAGGTAATTTGTTTCTCACTTTATTAAATCAGAAATTATGTAATGGTATCTAAATTCTACTTCTACGTTTATTCATTATAAAAAATGTTGCGAGATTAGCATGCCTTAATATTTTATCAGGACAAAAAAATGTTTAATTCACAGAAAAATATCTTACACACCCATATAGCCACACACTGATAGAGTATATATATTGAAAATAAATCTTGTAATTTTCTTTTTCTTTACCCACAGTGCACTAAAGCAAGAGAACACTAGGGGGCAGTGCTGTCAGCACAAAGATCTCATGGGGATTGGAAAGGAGGACAGCTCAAATCAAGCAACCGCTAATTTGGTAGAATAACAACAAAGAATTTGTTGAACCTTCCTTTTCTGAAGGGGTGCTTTGCTGATACCCTGAGTCTTTTAGCTTGGTGACAATCTTTTGGTGATATCCTCAATCTAATTCAGTTGAATTCTTAGTCAACAAAAATATATTAACTGATTAGCCCTATGGCTTCTTGGCCTTTTGACTAAGATCAAGTGTAGTTATTAACCTATAATGTCACTCACTACCCACAAAAAGAATAGTGCCAAAATTTAAGGTCAATACTAAAAAATCAAAAGCTATGAAACCTTTTTACATTTTATAAAATTATAGGTTTATTTTTATATTGCAAGGGCATAAATTCTTGTGAGTATTGACTTTATGGTACATTTTGGAATGTAATGGGCATAAATCTATAGATGGTTAATATATGACAGTAAGGTAAACATTTACATGTCAGATACAGAACAAGCAGGCTGCTAAGTTACAATCCTATATAATAAAAGGCTAATATATAAATTGTACCCTTAACCAGGAGTTCGACCAGGGGTTAAGAGGGGCTGGCGGGCCAACCGCCCACAGCCCCTCTCCTCATCTGGCCCTGCCCCCGATTGGGGGCAGGGCTGGCCAGACCCCACCTGTGTATGAATTCGTGCACCAGTCCTCTAGTGCTTTTAATATGAGGTGAATTTTCTATTATCAAGCAATATACATTTTCTTTTTCTTTTAGAGTATTAGAATCTACAAGTATTTTATGAGCTATACTCTGAATTGTGGGTTTGACCTACTTAAATTTTAAAAAATAATTCTAAGGAGTTTACATAATTTAGTTTTGAACAATTCTTGAAAGTGTTTGGAATATATAATTTAGCAGCAGGTGAGTCCAGTGATTATAAAAGTACATAATTAATATAATTAATCCTAGTTGATTCTGACTCATTTCTTCAGATCCTTTTGGCTTTTAAATTATACTTGGAATTACTATTTGTCTTGAGGTTTTATAAACAATAAATGATTCACCTTCCTCCATAAAGCGGCAATCATCAAAAAATTAAAAATGGAACTTCCATTTGACCCAGCGATCCCACTTCTGGGAATATATCCTAAAATCCCTAAAACTCCCATCAGAAAGAATATATGCACACTATGTTCATGGCAGTGTTATTTACAATAACAAAGAAAGAATCTGAAAAGCAGCAAGAGAAAAGCAGTGAAGAAGGAGGAGCAGGAAGAGGAGGCGGAGGATGAGGAGAAGAAGAAACAAAAATCTGAACAATAAAATGGCAATTCATATCTTATATAATAAAGAGGTAATATGCAAATTGACCATCATGCCCTTGCACAAGATGGCCGCCCCCATGTGGTCACAAGATGGCCACCCCATGTGGTCACAAGATGGCTGGCAGGGGAGGGCAGTTATGGGCAATCAGGCCAGCAGGGGAGGGCAGTTAGGGGCGACCAGGCCAGCAGGGAAAGGCAGTTGGGGGCAACGGGACCTGCAGGGGAGGGCAGTTGGGGGTGACCGGGCCAGCAGGGGAGGGCAGTTGGGGGCAACTGGGCCAGCAGGGGAGGGCAGTTGGGGGCAATCAGGCCGGCAGGGGAGCAGTTAGGCATCGATTAGGCTGGCAGGGGACTGGTTAGGGGGTGATCAGGCTGGTAGCAGAAGCAGTTAGGGGCAATCAGGCAGGCAGGCAGGTGAGCAGTTGGGAGCCAGCAGCCCTGGATTGTGAGAGGGATGTCCGACAAGGATTGGGCCTAAATTGGCAGTCAGACTTCCCCTGAGCGGTCCCAGATTGGAGAGGGTGTAGGCTGGGCTGAGGGACACCCCCCCTCCCCCCCAGTGCACGAGTTTCATGCACCAGGACTCTAGTCCTATATAATAAAACCCTAATATGCAAATTGACAACTGGTGGAACGACCGGTCACTATGACGTGCACTGACCACCAGGGGCCAGACGCTCAATGCTGAAGCTGCCCCCAGTTGGGGGCAGTTCCTGCATTGAGCATCTGCCTGCCAAGAGGGAGGCAACTGGTGGTGGCGATCAGGGGTGGGGCTGGCTGGTGAGCGCCCCGATGGTTGCCTCCCGCAGAGGGAGGTGATCAGCAGTATTGATTGGGGGGCAGTGCTGGCGAGCAGGTGGTGCCAGGGTGCCAGCAGGGACCCCTGATCACCCCGCCCACTGGTTGCCCCACAGATGGCCCTGATCACTGGCCAGGCCTAGGGACCCTACCCTATATATTGGGAATAATCTCTTAGATTTAAAAATTAAAACCTGGCAAGGTTACTCTAACACTGAAAAAACAGGATGATGCAGCGATGACATGCATAGATTCTGGCTTGCACATTTTGTGGTCAGATCTGATTCTGACACTTATAACTGTGTGACAAAGCCAATTACTTAACTTCTCTCTGCTTCAGTTTTTCCACCCATAAGATGGAAAAAATGGTACTACTGCCTCAGAAGGATTGTGTTATGTACTACTTTTTATAATCAGGGCAAGAAAATGTAGCTGCCCATACAACAGCAAGATGCCTTTCACCTGTATGAAAAGTAATGGTCACTGGTGCATGCAGTGTCCTGGATTGCGAGAGGGATGTCCAACTGCCGGTTTAGGCCCGACATCTGAGGGGTTCTGGATTGTGAGAGGATGCAGACCAGGCTAAAGGACCACCCCCCGCCCCCCGCACGAATTTCGTGCACCGGGCCTCTAGTCTATCAATAATTGTATCACCCTAGCCAGTTTGGCTCAGTGGATAGAGTGTCGGCCTGCAGACCAAAGGGTTCTGGGTTTGATTCCTATCAAGGGCACGTATCTTGGTTGCAGGCTCCTCCCGGGCCTGGGCCCTGGTCAGGGTTCTTGCAGGAGACAACCAATCAATGTGTTTCTCTCACATCGATATTTCTCTCTGTCTTTCCCTCTCTCTTCCACGCTCCCTAAAAATCAGTGGAAAAATATCTTCAGGCGAGGGTTAACAAAAAGCACACAAACAATTGTATCTAAAAATCAAAATAAAAGGACAAGGAATCTAATGAACAAAATAAACTGATGAATAAAATGGAACCAGAGGCATGGAAACATAGAACAGACTGACGAATCAGAGGGTGGGGGGGCAGTGGGGGGAGATTAACCAAGGAAATTGTATGCATATATACATTACCTATGGACACAGACAATATGGTGGTGAAGGCTTGGGGCAGGGTGGAAACTGTGTGGTGATGGGGCAATGGGAGTGAGGGAAGGGGGACATCTGTAATATGAAAGGGCGGGGAGAGACCGACTCCATGTTCCCTTTGTTCCATGTCCTCCACCTCGTGGAGTCAGGTTCCTGCCCTAGAACCTCTCCAAGAGCCCAACCCACACCTTTGAATTAGCCAATAGAAATGCAAGAGGAAAGTAAGCCGCGCCCTGCCCCCATGTGCAACCTGACCCTGACCAATCAGCGGAGGCCACACTACCTCACCCCTCCTACCTCTCCCAGGCCCCCTATAAATCAGCGCGTTTGGGGCCTGGGGCTCTCTCTCTGCCTCCTGCCGCTGCGTCAGCGAGTGTGGTGGACTGGGAGCTCGAGCTAGCTCGATTAAAGGCTCTTTGCTTTTGCATCGGACTCGGCTCCCTGGTGGGCTTTGGGGATCACGAAATCTGGGCATAACATAATACACAACAATAAAGATTTAAAAAAATAAAAAAGAAAGAAAAGAAAAAACTGGTGCTCAGGAAATTCCCAAGCACATTTAGAGCGACCCAGACCCATGTCCACAGACTATTATTAAAAACTGGTTTCTGGGTTTTGGTTGAAGTTGAAGAAACAAAACATAGGAGCCATAGAGAAAGCACAGTTGCTACTCTGTTAGTCTAATGAAATGCAAGAGTTGAAGAAAAAATGCTCTTAAAAATATGTCTAGAAATTGGTAATTATAGTGCATAAGAAAGACAATATCATGATATGTAATTAGTCATTGTAGGATTATTACCTTTGAATAAAATTATGACTTCAAATGAAATTATAAACGTGAAAATAAATATATTTGAACATCCTCTTTTTAGACTTTAATAATTACTATAATAATTATAGTTCTAGCTCATCGTGTTGTTCTATGGAATAAGTGAGTTTAAATATGTAAAACACTTGGGAAAATGCCTGGCACAGAGTAGGCCCAATATAAGTACTTGCTATTGTTATACATACATGTAAGTTTTTACAATTATGTTTATAATTAAATTTTAGACATTTAAAATGGGATGAAAGATTAGAATTCAAGTAAGTGGTTTTCAACCTTTTTTTTTTTAACAGCAAAATCCATTTTTAAAAATCCTTTCTGCAAACAAAGAGATAGCGTGGACCCTACCGAGTAGGCCAGTTACCAAGGAACCTTTCTTTGTGAGGTGGGGCTCACTTGTATGGGCAGCCGGCTCCTCTGGAGGCAACCCTGGAGCACTGTCTGAAAACTAAGCAGAGGCACCCCACCTTCAACAGGTGAGGAAAATTAACCCAAGAGGGGGAAATACTCTCATTCTCAAAGCTAGCATGTTCAGAATGCTTTCCAGAAAATTACTAATACCTAATGTGCCTGGAAACAAATGATGTTTGCTGGGCAATACTCAAAAGACTGTATTTAACCAGTAACCAAACGGAATGTCTCTGCTTAGCAGGAGTCTGATGCTTTTGATCCCTGTGGTGTCAGGCATTTAACTCTTTAGTTCAGGGGTCCTCAGACTTTTTAAACAGGGGGCCAGTTCACTGTCCCTCAGACAGTTGGAGGGCCGGACTATAGTTTAAAAAAAAAACTATGAACGAATTCCTATGCGCACTGCGGACCTGGGACGAGTCGGCTGCTAAGCAGGACAGGCAGCGGCACCCGGTGGGCCGGATAAATGTCCTTGGCGGGCCGTAGTTTGAGGACGCCTGCTTTAGTTGCTAAATTATAGGGCTTTTTTGTGGGATGCAGGAAGGCATAGAGCAGCCTTGGGCAAACTACGGCCTGCGGGCCAGATCCGGCTGTTCTATCCGGTTCTCTTGCTCTCCCCTCTGCTCCTTTACTTTGAATTTATGTTAGTTCACACAAACACTCCATCCATGCTTTTGTTCCGGCCCTCCGGTCCAGTTTAAGAACCCATTGTGGCCCTCGAGTCAAAAAGTTTGCCCACCCCTGGCATAGAGCCAGGGGCTCAGGACAATAGTATAAAAGTGTTTGAGATGTCCTCTGGGAAAAAATCACATCTGATTGGAACCTTGCTGAGAACAGCTATACCATAAATGGAAACTGGAGAACTCTATTTCCTCTCACTTGGTCTCTCCAGAAATTAAAGTTCTGTTCTCCTGTGGCCTCTTCCAAAACATTTAGGCACTTTTTTGTCTTCCAAAAAGGAACTATTGATGATGTTCACCATGTTTAAAGAAGGTAACAATGTGAAATCGCCTCTCTTGGATGGGAGAGAATAATGTGAACCAAATATCCCATTGCCATAAATGAGTTTGTCTGTAATAAAGAAGTATTGTTAAGTTGAAATAAAATTATAAAACCCAGCTCATTGCAGACAGTTGAACAGTAGTTGTCTTTGATAAAAACTGCAAATGATTGCTTTGCATTTATCATCCAAAATAAGTTGAGTAGTTCAAAGTGATTGCTGAAAGATAATAATTACAGGAGTCGATTTGAAACTCCTGTAATCTTTACAAAAGAATTTACAAAAATACTTGTCCCTCCCTTGAGACAACTTACTTCTGCCAGTGGTTTTGACACAGACTACCTACCTGCTACGCAATGGTCAGGTCGGTGATGGAGACGGGAGGGGTGAAAAAAGACAAAGCCCTGCAGGGTGTTCCAAATGGGAGACTGATAGCCTAGCTGTGAATGGGAAGAGACTGTTTGAGAGGTATATGGGGAGAGATGGGAGGGAAAGATGAAGCACTGCGTGTGTTAGCAGGACAATCAAAGCATATATAAATAGCTTATTAAATTGAGCGAGGATGGCTTCTCTGACTTCATGAAGTTTAGATTCCCATGTCAAAGGCAGATCTATACCTCTTTAGTAGTCCAGAAAAATATCTGTCTCACTTTGCTGGATCCTGAGAAAAGAAAAGAGACGCACGAGAAAATTGATTTAAGTTTATGACATAAAATGAAGAGCATTTGGCTAATGAGTAAGCAGCTGTTTGGTTAAGCAAAGGAGTCATACTGGGATATTTATGGAGCACAACTATTTTTTTCAAGCCTACAAAAATATAAAGGGAAAAAGTCTCCCTAAGATCCAAAAACAGATGCTCAATAGAAAAAAACAAACAAACTACTAAACAATAAGCTCTTCTTTCTGGTTTATCAATTTATCTATGGAAACATATGTAGGTCTTTCTAGGGAGCCTTACGTTGCTTTTCATTGAACAAAGAACCTTTACAGAGTACTCATTTTATGGCAGGCATTGTTTTATGCAAAAAAAAAAAAAATTAAGACTAAGACCCCAGCCTTGAGGGGTAAAATCTGATAGAAAAGTTCCATCATACATCCCCAAAATATAACTAATAATTAAAAGTGATTATATCTGTATATATACATACATATATATATATAGATATATACACATATATATATTTTTTTAAATCCTCACCAAAGGATATTTTTTTCATTGATTTTTAGAGAGAGTGGAAAGAAGGAGGAAAGGGTAAGAGGGAGTGAGAGAGACATATTGATTGTTGCCTCTTGCACACGCCCTGACTAGGGCCAATGATCCACCTACAGGTATGTGTCCTTGACCAGGAATCGAAGCCTTGATCTTTTGGTGTGCAGGCCAAAGCTCTAACCACTGATCCACACTGGACAGGGTGAAAAATTAATTTTTAAAATGACAACATATGACTGCCATAGACTATAAGTGGCATAACTTTTTATTTGCTTATAATTTAACTAAGTATAGAAATTATATCTTAATTATATAATATTAGTATTGTTTATATATTAATATTATATATTATATATTATAATTATTAGTAGCTTAAAATTAATAGTTGATATTTATTAAGAGTTTACCATGAGACAGGTCTTGTGCATTTGAGGCCTCTTGTTATAAGAAAAGTATGTATTCCTAAAAGAGTTTAAAGTGGAACTAAAAGAAATCTCACACTGAAGAGAGAGGTCTGACTGTAGCCTGAGATAAGAGGTGGCTATTGGGATGGAGCATTATATTTGGCTCAGAGATACTTGCTAATCAAGATACAGTAGCAGGCTATGTTACTGAAGTTCAAGGAAGCAGATCACCTAGCTGTCATCTTTGAATAAGGGTTCACACAGAAATTAGAGCTGAAATTGCCTTTGAAGAATGGGTAAGAGTCGATAAATGGAAGGGATTTCTGAGAAGGGAAAATGGGTTGAGCAAAAGCAGTGAGGCAGATAAAAACTGCAAATGATTGCTTTGCATAGTCCCTACTCTGACAGAACACAGGCATGCTCAGAGCCGTAGGTCTGCCTGTTAGATTAGAATGGAGGACACAAGTGGGGAATAATGGGCAGCAAGGATGGCCAGGAGTCAAACGCGATAGGGCCTTCAGGGCAGGTAAGTTCAGTGGGCAGGAGAAAGGCTCAGGGCCTGAAATGGATCTGTGATGGGCTGAGTGCAACAAGCATGGCTGCCCAACGAGACTGGAAGTGGGAATCCGGTAAGGAGTTCACTGCACACTGGCCTAGGAAAAAGGTACGGTAGGTGCCAGTCATGTTGGATTAGGGTCCACAAGGTTGAGGCAGACTCGCTGAGTGGAGACTGGGGTACCTATTTGAATAATCTAGTACAGGTGAAACTGGGGCAATGGAAGTGATGAGATATCTGAAAGACGGCTGAGGAGAAAGCACCCTTAGTATGGGGGAGGGGGGAACCTATTGACAAATACAGGGTTTAGCAAAAGGAGGTTTACAGTTGTTCATATGGAAAATGATACAATAATAAATAATAATACAAGAATAAACTGTTTTGCATACTCACAACTATAAACCTACTTTTGCCCCACCCTGTACCTCTCTTTTTTTATATATATTTTATTGCTTTTTTACAGAGAGGAAAGGAGAGGGATAGAGAGTTAGAAACATCAATCAGCTGCCTCCTGCACACCCCCTACTGGGGATGTGCCCACAACCAAGGTACGTGCCCTTGACCGGAATCAAACCTGGGACCCTTCAGTCCGCAGGCCGATGCTCTATCCACTGAGCCAAACCGGTTTCGGCCCCACCCTGTACCTCTCTTAAAAGTATATGAGTTTGCGCTCTGACCGGTTTGGCTCAGTGGATGGAGCGTCGGCCTGCGGACTGAAAGGTCCCAGGTTTGATTCCGGTCAAGGGCATGTACCTGGGTTGCTGGCACATCCCCAGTAGGGGGCGTGCAGGAGGCAGCTGATCGATGTCTCTCTCTCATCGATGTTTCTAACTTTCTATCATTCTCTCTTCCTCTCTGTAAAAAATCAATAAAATATATATTTAAAAAAAAAAGTATATGAGTTTGCTAGGGCTGTTGGTTTCTCCCACGGCCTCTCTCCTTGCCTTGCAGATGGAAGTCTACATGCTCTTCCCTCTGTGTCTGGGTCCTAATCTCTTCTTATAAGGACACCAGTCATGTTGGATTAGGGCCCACCCACCTGACCTCATTTTATTTTCCATTTAAAGACTCTGTCTCCACATACAGTCACATTCTGCAGCATTGGGGTTTAGAACATCAACATATAAACTTCGGAGGAACACAATTTAACTCATAAAAGAAGGCAAGGAAACATAAATGAGCATTAAAGCTTTAACAAAAGCAAAGGACTACAGAATTACTCTGACTGACATTCTCTGAGTTCTTCCCGATTAAATATTATGATAACATTGCAAAGTTAATTTTCAACATTGTATCTTTTCAATTCTATGTATCATGGAGCATAGTGGCTCTATTGAGTCAAAATTTTGACTAAAGTTGACCTAAATGTGTATGCCACATTAGCTGAGAAGCATCCATGATACTCAACAACTTAGGTGGAGTTGATTTTTGTAGAGTAATTTTTTTATAGCTATAAAATTGGCATACCAAAAGCAAGATGGAAGCCACAAAAAGAAATGGTTAAGATACTGTACACTTTGTTTTAGGATTTTCTGATTTTTTTTTCAAGACTACAAACTAGGGAAGTACCCAAAGCCTTCCCCTTCACTGAAGCTGTTCTTTTCTTTTCTTCTGTCTGTCCATAGCAGCCTCTTCTCTTCTTTCCGTTATCGCTGACCAAATAGGGTGCTCTGTGCCTTGCTTTCTGTTCAGAATTTCAAATCACCTGTCTTTTCATATCGCCACTTCAAATCACAGGATCCTGTGCTAGCATTTCAGTACCTGCTGTCATCAAAGGGGCTGTAAGCTGAAAACTGACCAGCTGCAACCTTCCTACTGACTGTGTTATCTCTTCAAAATTAATAATAATATAAGAGATAATAATAATAAATCATTAGAATGGGCTAATGATTTATTTCCTTATCCTGGAGAGTTTTGCAAATGCTTTCCAGAATGGAAGACTTTTTTTTAATTTAGATTATTTTTGTTCTTGGCATGTGGATGGGGAATGAGGAATGCCATAATCTCACCTACATTGTGGTGTTCATCATTCTTTGCTTAATTTATGTTCTTTTACAGACTTAATCTGGTACTCACTTTCAATAGAGCATTTTTTAAAATTTATATTATTTTTTTTATAAATATAGAAAACTACACTTAAGAAAAACTTTTAAAACAAATTTCATAAAACATATAACCACTTGAGGTTTCCTATTTTCATCTCTCACTGTTCCGTCACATTCTCAAGTCAGCAAGTAACTGTTAATCATCTAAACTCTGCAAGGCCCTGTGCTTAAGCGTATAGATTTATCAGAAAGGACAAAACAGGCTGCTACTATCACCGAGCTGCCAGGCCAGCTGGGAAGAAAAAGCATAATGATGAGGGCAAAGAGGGATATAAAGAGATGAATGTCTTAAGGGCCTACTGTGTGTCAGGCACATAGATAGTAAGTACTTATCATAGGCTACCCCACTGAAACCTCACCACATCTCTGGGAGGTGTTTGGCATTACCCATTAGTATTCAGAGAAGGTAGATTACCAGCGCTAAATCACAGGTCTGTCTGTCCTGCCCTAAAAGCATGAGTATTTTTTATAAGTTAACTGTGGGCAACAGCATCATGATAATAAAAAAAACAGTTAAGATAACTACAAAAGAGTTGTCATATGGTAATAGCAATGAAAATGTGACTTAAGGGATCCGAGGAGAACGATCAAGGAAATTCCTACAAATACAACCCAACATTATAACATGTGTTTGGTACAATATCATGATAAGTAGATAGATGATAGATTTATAGATAGATAGATAGATAGATAGATGATAGATAGGTGGTGCAGCACACCACAAATTCTCTATTATACTGCCCAGTCCATCCAGGGACACCCAGACAATATTTGAACAGCTTTTATTTTTAATTTCAAACATTTTAGTCCAACCTATACAGAATCTGAAAGGCATTAGAGATTCGGGGTGAACTTTTCTCACCTAGGTGACTCTCTAAGCTCTTTGCAGGCCTCTGTCTTCAGCTATGGGAGGACATGGGCCACCCCTTTAATAGGCAGAGACCATTCCCTCAGACTCTTTCTTCCTTCCTTTCCTCTATGTCCCTAAATTGTTTTGTAACCTTTTAACTCTGTCACCCCAATGCTTGCCTCATCTTGAGGGCTGTCATCTCAGCCATGTCTGAGTTATGCTAGTGCATCTATTTCCTTACTAGGTTTGAATCATGTCACAAAAGGTGACAGGAGGTCCTAGCTGGTTTGGCTCAGTGGATAGAGCGTCGGCCTGCAGACTGAAGGGTCCCAGCTTTGATTCCGGTCAAGGGCATGTACCTTGGTTGCGCGCACATCCCCAGTGGGGAGTGTGCAGGAGGCAGCTGATCGATGTTTCTCTCTCATCGATGTTTCTAACTCTCTATCCCTTTCCCTTCCTCTCTGTAAAAAATCAATAAAATATATTTTTTTTAAAAAAAAAAAGGTGACAGGGGGAGGAAGAGGGGAGAAAATCCAAGCCTCCTCCAAAAACAACTATGATCAAAGTCTTTTAAAAAGAATTCTGATTTAATAAACAAAGCACATTTTTTCCCCCACAGTGGCAAATATCCTGCCCTTTGCCTATCCAGAAATATGAGCCTTTTGTAGGCAGGCATTTCTAATTTTAATTTTCTTGCATTTTGATATTCCACTGTTTTCGATGTTTTTATTTGAGCACCTTTTAAAAATAGGAATCTATATAAAAAATGAACTAAGATCTTGTCTTTAAAAAGCAGCTTCAGAAAATGGAAAGCAGTTAGCATGTGGATATATTATCCGGACCCCAGAGAAAGAACAACGGATTGAAAACTGGTGATGTTTGGTTTCTTTTATTAGAGAAGAATAAGAAAGATATGTGGCAGTAACACCTGCATATCCAATGCAAACCTGTTATTCTGCTAGAAATAAGAAAAATGCCCTTCCTTTTGAAAACACAATTTAAATTTCATTGAATAGAATTACCATGGGCAAAGATGAAAACCCCACCTCATTTGAGGTAGAAATTGTTATAATGCCATAAGCACTTCCTACTTCTGTGCATCAGGCACTGCTCCAAAACCTGAACTCTCAAATTTGGCGAAGTCTTTCTGTCTAGCTGATGTTCCTGTTCAAAGGTGGGCCACTGCTCCCAGGTCCTGCTACTTTCAATTAGCCAAGAGCCATTTGAGGCAGGTGTACCGCCTCCGGAATAGGCCACAGTGCATTACATCAGAATCTTTTGTCCATTCCCCTTCTCCCTTCTCACCATCTCTACCTCTCACCATACCTACATTCCTCAAAGCAACTACCTCACCCAGACAAGTGGATTATTCTTATGCTTTCTACATATTCTTTATTTAATTCTACTTCCAAAACATTGCTATATTCCCACTTCTGCCTCCCTGCCAATCAAAATTTGTCCTATGGACAGAGCAAATTCAAAATGGAAGTGGAGCAGAGTATGCAAAACCAAACCAGAAGAAAACTAGGAAGAAAATAATGAAATGGTCTTTGAATATTCTAGAATGGGGAGACTTTTAAGCTTTAGAAAAAACAGAAGAAACTATAAAAGTTAACACACTTTTAAACTGACACAATTACAAATATATAACATTTTTATATTTTAATATGGCTTATAAATAAATGAAAAGTATTATAAAATGCTATATAAAAATATCAGTAGGTTATGTGTCAAGGGAATTTTAAAAAGAAAATATAGTTACTAAAGAGTCACATAAAGACATGTTAACGATTCAATGTCACTAGTAATTTAAAGGAATGCAAGTTTAAATCATGAAATGCAATTTTTCCCTATTACATTTACATACTTTTTAATATGTTATTAGAGATAAGTCATGACTTTACATACTTTTTAATATGCCACTAAAAGATAGGTTATGACTTTATACCTTGCTGAAAGCATTATGATTTAATACAGATTCCTTGAAAGGCAATTTGGTTTATACATTAAATTCTGAAAATGGATAATGCTTTAACTCAATGATTGCAGTACCAGAAACTATTCTAAGAAAATAATGTAGTCTCTTCAATAAATGGTGCAGAAAACTAAAACAGCCACATGCAAAAGAATGAAACTGGACCACTACCTTACACTGTACACAAAAACCAACTTAAAATGGATTAAAGGCTTGAACATAAGACCTGAAACCATAAAACTCCTAGAAGAACATATAAATGGTAAATTCCTTAATATGGTTGGTGACAGTAATACTTTGGATTTGACACCAAAAGAAAAGGCAACAAAAGCAAAAATAAACAGGTGCCACTACATCAAACTAAAAAGCTTCTGCATAGCAAAGGAACCATCCACAAAACACACAACCTATGGAATCAGAGAAAATATTTGCAAATCATATATCCAATAAGGGGCTAATATGCAAAATATATAAAGAATTCATATAACTCAATTTAAAAATTCAGTTAATAACTGGGCAGAGAATCTGAATAGACATTTTTCCAAAGAAGACATACAAATGGCAAACAAGTACATGAAAGGGTGTTCAACATTCTTAATCATCAGGGAAATGCAAATTAAAACCACAATGAATGAAAGGTGAGGGGATTAGCCAAAGAACATATATGCATAACCCATAGACAGCAACAATGTGTGGTGGTGGCAGGAAGGAAGGGGGTCAGCAGCTGGGTGGAGGCAAGCAAAGGGGGGGGGGGGAATGGGGACATCTGTAATAGTGTCAACAATAGAAATAAAGAAAAAAACCATAATGAGATACCACTTCATACCTGTTAGAATAGCTATTATAAGAAAAGATAAGAAATAACAAATGGTGAGGATGTGGAGAAATGGGAACCCCTGTGAACTGTTGGGGGGATTATAAATTGGTGCAGCTATTATGGAAAGCAGTATAAAGGTTCCTCAAAAACTTAAAAATAGAATTACCATATGATCCAGCAATTCCACTTCTGGGTATATATCAAAAAAATTAAATCACTATGTCGAACAGATACTTGCCCTCTCGTGTTGGCTGCAGCATTATTTGCAATATCCAAGATACAGAAACAACCTTAGTGTCCCTCAACAGATAAGTGAACAACCAATATGAGATCATATATATATATATATATATATATATATATATATATATATATATATATATAATGGAATATTATTCAGCCATACAAAAGGAAGGAAATCTTGCCATTTGCAACAACATGGATGGACCTTGAGGAATTATGTTATGTGAAATAAGTCAGACAAAGAAAATTATACTATGGAGGCCCAGTGCATGAAAATTGTGCACGGGGGGGAGTGGGGGGTCCCTCAGTCCAGCCTGCACCCTCTCCAATCTGGACCCCTTGGGATCAGGCCTAAACTGGCAGTCGGACATCCCTCTCACAATCCAGGACTGCTGGCTCCTAACCGCTAGCCTGCCTGCCTACCTGATCACCCCTAACAGCCTCTGCCTGCCAGCCTGATGGCCCCCTAACCACTCCCCTGCTGGCCTGATCGCGCCTCTAACTGCTTGTTCCCCCATGCCGGCCTGATCTTGCCCCTAACTGCCTCTGCCTCGGCCCCTGCCACCTGGGCTTTGTCCTGGAAGGAAGGCAGGATGACCGGAAGATGTCTGGTCTAATTAGCATATTACCCTTTTATTAGTATAGATTATTTCACTTATATATGGACTCTTAAAAAAAAAAAAAAACTGAACTCATAGATACAGAGAACAGACTGGTGGCTGCCAGAGGTAGGGCATGAGAGAAATGGGTGAAGGTAGTCAAAAGGTATAAGCTTCTAGCTATAAGTCCTGGAGATGTAATGTGCAGCATGGTGAAGAATAGTTAACAATACTGTATTATATATTTAAAAGTTGCTTAGAGAGTAGATCTTAAAAGTCCTTATTACAATAAAAAAATTTATAAATATGTGTAATGATGGATATTAACAAAACTTCTTGTGTAATCATTTCACAGTATACATATATCAAATCAGTATGTTGTACACCCCAAAGTAATACAATATTACATGTCAATAATATCTCCATTTTTAAAAAGACTATTCAAACCAGGATTGAAAAAATGCAAACAAATCATCTCAAATATTCTTAAGATTTAAAACTAAAGTTCTGATCATTCAGCCAGAATAAAATTCAATGAAATCGTATTTTCAAATGAAAGAAGGGAGGGATAAAGTGCATGAATACAATGATTATTCAACTCATTTTCAATTCTGCATTTTCATGTTTGAAATATGTTCCTTTCATCCTGCTCTGGAAAAATGTGCTCTCTTGCTCTACCTACAATGACAAACATTATTCAAACTTACCATTATTACTAAATGCTGATTAAACGCCTACAACCTAACACAACAAATCTGCCAGCTTCTCTGCCTGTGCCTTCCATCTTAACAGAAGGACAAGACAGACAGACTGAAGAGAGCCTTTATTAAAGCTGGTCAGTCCTAGAGTCTTCCCTTACATATTCTGGACATGCAAGGCATCTTACAGGAAGCACATTAGAACATTAAATAAGCATCGTCTTTGGATAGAGTCTCTTAGCTACAAGCTGAAAGACAGAATAGCTGGCAGAAGAACGTTGGCACCCTTTATTGAGGGCAAAATTTTTATTTTGCATAGTTTTGTCGATATTCACAGCTAAAAATAAAACTTGAAGAGCTGTGTACTCTTTGCTAATTGCTTAGAAATTGTGAAACTTTTTTAACTTGGGCCATGGCACTCCTTTTCTGTGAGTATGGGTATCTTTACTCTAGATCTCTTCTATAAATTAGGGCCTGGACCACCCTCTTTTTTCTACGTGTATATTTTTTGTTTTGAGAACAAGCATCCTTCTCTCTTTCATATTCTTTCCTACAGCTACATGTGTCAGTGGTGTAACATCAAGTCACTAATGAAGTAGAATGTACAGCAAGGTATTTTGTAGAAGCCAATGGTCACTGGATAATTGGAGACCTCATTGTGTGTCTGCCATTTTGTCTTCAAGAAGTGACTAAAAAACTGATGAACAAAAATAGATCCAGAGACAGAGAAACGTCGATCAGACCATTAAACCTCAGATGGAAGGTAGGGGAGGGTGGGGGTAAGGGGGAGAGATCAACCAAAGGACTTGTATGCGTGCATATAAGCCTAACCAATGGACATATACAATAGGGGGGTGAGGGCATGAGTGGGGGGGGGGGGGCAGGGGAGGTTAATGGGGGAATAAGGACACATATGTAACACCTTAATCAATAAAGAAATTAAAAATAAATAAATAAAAGAAGTGACTAAAAACTGTATTTTTTGGAAATTATTTTATGTGTTGATGGGCCATTTGATAACTAATGAGACTTCTAATATAGCTCCAAATATTAGTACCATCAAATTTAGCACATGTAAATGAAAATATTTTTTACCTTAAGAGTTAAACTACTATCTTAAACTTCCATTTTTTCCTTCTATACTCTTTCATAATAACTAAATAGTCATTATTTTCTTTGAATATTGTTAGGGAAATTAGTATTTCTCTTTCAAAATACACTCCCTGTCTTCCCAATGCTGCTCATTCACTAGTTACCTCTTTTCCCTTGTTTCATGGGCCTCTTGCCATCTGCAGCATATGTATTTTAAAGGTTGGAAGACGACTCTTCAAAGAAAAAATCAGTTGTTTTGTTTGTTATTAGTTCCTCTTCTTTACTTCTCATTTTGATGCAAAATGTTGTGCGTTAATTCTATTAGCTCCATAAAGTTGGACAGGGTGAAGGAGAAATAAAAAGCCTTCTTCACATGGTATTACTTGTTTGCTGTTCCAATAAAACCTTGATTGGCTATGATGATTTAAAGTTTTAAGGAAAGGTCTTTTCTTTGAATTTTAATTATCTTTACTTTTTCTAGATAATATTCGCACAAATTCTTGATTACCAGTTCTATATCATCTCCCAAACAGTACTGTACTCTGAACTTCATTAAACTATTATCTGTCTTTTGAGGACTGGGAATATAAAGATGATAACTATTTAAAACTCCCAGGATGGTTTTATTTAGTTAAAGAGATGATACATGGTATAGTTTGGTAACTTTCTGTATTTTCAAGTTTTTAAATACATCCATTCAGCCTTTTTTATTTGCAAATATTAACTGACCGCCTGTCCTGAGCCAAATGACAAGATGGTTGATGGGAATGTGAAGAGAAGAGAGAAAGGGTTAGAAATTTTGCTCCATAAAATAAAAGATTGTGATCAATAGCTTAAAAATGATGTGAAATTGAGGCACAGTTTAGTTTTTCTTTTTAAGATCATAGAGCTTTGAAGCATGTTAAATGCTGCAAGAAAGATACTGATGGGCAGTGGAAGGTTTAAGAAAGAGGAGGAAGGAGAGGAGGGTGGGGACCTGGGGACCTTATGCTTATATTAGAGTTCCTTCATCTAAACATGATCAAAGAAGGAAAGGTGTGATGGAATTAGGTACATTTTCAGGATTAGTATCAGGAAGTTTATTTAATTAATAGCATATTTTACCCTTGAAGAATAAGAGGTAAGATTATTTATTGGGAATGATGAGCAAATAATCAAATAGAAAGTTTTAAACTGTTTCTGGGAGAAAGTGAGGCAGTGCTGACAAGGAATAATGGGCTCCCACTTGGCATCGAAGAGCCATACATCTATACTGGGGCCAATCTGCACAGTTTGCTGATTTCTCAGGAGCTCTCAGTTTTACTTATATAATTGAAATAAATAACCCCCAAAAGTTTTAAATAGCTCCACATAATCTGAATCTAAAAGTAGATTCAAATACACGCTAAGCCAAAATAACCAAGTACTGGCTTCAGAAATGGAACAGAAAGTGATGAATACCACCATTACCTCTGCATGTGATATGTTCTCATTTGACACGATAATTTTTCCAATGGAGCTTAAATGAGCAAACTTTCCAGATGACCGCCTGCATTCTCCTTACTGGTTCTCACGTGTGAACATGCCTCAAAGTCACCTCAGGGGGCTTGTTGAAACACAGATTGCTGATGCAGTTTCTGATTCAGTAGGTTTGGGATAGGACCCTAGAATTTGCATTTCTAGAAAGTTCCCAGGTTCTGTTGAGGCTGTTGGTCAGACACCACATTTTGGGAATCACTGCTCTAAATCGAAGTCTGCAACACCAGGATGAGTATCTGCAGTGGCTGAAGTCACTGGAGCACCAATGTTCAGGAGCTCTCTCTCTCTCTCTCTCTCTCTCTCTCTCTCTCTAATATACTCACGTTTAAACTGTATAGTTGGTATATAATCTTGACAGTTTATTTTTTCAACTACAAATGACATACAATATTATGTTAGTTTCAGGTATATAACATAGTGAGTATTAGATGTTTGTATAACTTACAAGTGATCACTCCCATGAGTCTAGTACCCATCTGACACCATACAATATAATACTGTTGACTATATTGCTTATGCTGTGCTTTCCATCCCCATGACTGTTTTTGTAACTGGCAAGCTCTACATCTTACTCCCTTGGAATCTATTTCTCATTCACTGCAGATTCTCCCCATGCCTACCACAGTGCCTAGCACATAATGGCACCCAATAACTGTTTTGAGGAAGGAATGTTTGTAAACTAGCATTTCCTGAATGCCATCTACAGATGTGTCAGGCACATTCTCTCTGTGAATGCAAAGAGGGACTTACACACAGATGTATTAACTCTGATACATCTCTGTACCAAAGGAATAAAATACCGAGGCACTGACATAACCTCAGCTCCTAAATAAATAGCATTTATTTCAGAATATCTTAGCACTCCATAAAGATCATAAAAGGTCACAACTAAATAAAAATGTAAATCTTCGAAAAGAATAAAATGTCAAAAAGTAGCCCTGGCCAGGTGACTCACTTGCTTGGAGCATCATCCCCTCCACCAAAAGGCTGCAGGTTTGATTCCCAGTCAGGGCACATACCTAGGTTTCGGGTTTGATTCCTGCAAAGGAGGCAACCAATCAATGTTTCTCTCTCACCTGGATGTTTCTCTCTCCCCCCACCCCCTTCCCCTCTCTTTCTAAAATCAATTTTTAAAAATATCCTCTGGTGAAGATATTTTTTAAGTAAATTTGGTATTTTGCTCCTGTACGCAAAGCATTATAATCCCCATTTTAGGGAAAATCTTAAGTAATGTAACCTAAGCCTTGCCAGATCCTTGGTCCGTTTTCTCTGTGTCCTATTCAGGCACTCAGCAGTTTGTGCCAGTTGACTAATCCTTTTTAACCTACTCTTTTCTCTAGGCTCTGCTCCACCTTACCTCCTAGTTTCTCTTTCACTTACTTAGAATCATTGGAATTTCCCAGGGAGCTCTTTTCCTGACTGCCTTCTCCTCTATTCCTGGATGATCTCATCTGGTCCCATAGATGTTGAGAACACCAATGGGCTGATGTCACCCAAGTCTACAATTCCAGCCCAGACTTCCCCTCTCAGCTCCAGGCTCATTTATTCAACTGCCAACTTGGCATGTCTACTTGAATGCCTAATAAGCATCTCAAATGTAACAGGTCCAAACCCAAATCCTCAATTGTCTTAACAAACTTGCCCCCAGTTTTCTCCATATCAGTACATTATCACCCACATACATCAGTTGCTCAGGCCAAACTCTTGGGCATCATCTTGAATCTCTTTCATGCGCTAACTTTCCACAAACCCATTTGATCAGCTTTCACTCCCAAACTGTTTCTGGTCCAACCTCTTTGTACCATCGCACCTGCTGCACCATAGCCGAAACCACTTTCTCTCTCTTCCCCTAAACCAGGGCAAGAGCTTTGGGACTCCTCTCACAGTTCCCACTCTCATCTCCATGGTCCGTGCTCCACGTTGCAGCTGGGGTGGTGTTTTAGGGTGGATCCGACAATAACAATTCTCTGATTATAACCTGCCCAAGACTTGCCTCCACAAACAAAATAAAATAGAAGCCTCTTACCATGGCCTATAGGGCATTACTTCTCTATCCTCATCTCCTACTGCCTCCCCACACACCCAGCCCATGGGACTTCAGCAGCCCTACCATTCTTTCTCCCTCTTGAACATGACAGGCTTCTCCTGCCTCTTTCCCTTTACAGTGCTGTTCCCTTTGCCTGCAGTGCCCTCCCCAACCTACGGCCTTTCCTAAACACTCTGGGCAAAGTGGTTCCCACCACCACAGCACTCTCTATCCCATTTTTATTTTCTTTACAACGCATTTAAAATTATTTATATAGTTGTTTGTCAAGCATTTATCTGTATCTGGCAACTAAAATGTAAACTCCAAGCAGACAGAAGTCTGTGTCTTCTTTATTGCAGAATCATTTAAAACCTAGTACACCACACGAGCACAGTGAACTGATGAACTTTAAATCTATTTTTCTTCTTCTACAACGCCATGTTGGTGACTTTTTAGGTATTATTTTATAATTTGATCAGACTTCACTCCAATATCTGGATAATGGGTATTCTAATCAGTGGTAAACTCATGCACTCCCATCCGTTCTTCTTGAACGCCGAAAGCGATAATGTGGATTCAAGACAGATGCTTGGGCTGTTTAACAGAAATTGCATGTCATTGTCTTTGTGTAGTCCTTAGTATTTATTTTTAATTTAGACCATAGACTATGTTTTTGAACTCAATATAAACCCCTTCTGGCTAGCATTTTGTAATGTAACAAATAAGATCAAGTTTTTCATTTGATATAGACTTCAACTTGAGAATTAGAAGTTTCCATGTTGACCTGAAGCCCTGGCTCAAATACATTTGACATTGATTATATGCTTTGTGGTGTTGTTCAGCATTTTGTGTTCCAAGTTTAAGCCACAAGGAAAAAAAATAAAAAGAATTTATGCCTCAATCTGTTTACAAAGTAGTTTTTCCCCATGTTTATAGTATTAAAAACAACCAGAATCTCCCCTTGGCCAGGTACTTAGAATTTGACACAAATTTGGTTACAATTTCTACCATGGCTAGTTAATTTTCTTAGCAGAATCTTTTATAAACAGGCAGGAATAAGAGCTAGATTCATTCCTCCCAAACTAAGCCAAGGTAAGACTCCCTTGTTTCCATGGCAAACTCTCTTTGTTCACAGGTTTGTACTTTCTCCTCACATTTATATGACACGTCTTAAAACCTTTGACTGATAAAAGCTTCTATGGGTTAAAACATGTTCAAGTAACTCCTGAAACACGAAGTGTATTGAAAGCTACTATTAACACACATGTCTACCTGTGGCCTCCCTTGTGCCAATGCTATGGGAGGTCTTGGAATATACAAGTTTATCAAGGTTCCCTTTACTAGGTTCTCTTTTCCTTCAAAGCTCTTCCTCGTCAGCCAACTCTTCAATGGTGGGTTTCCCAAAGCACCAATGTTGAGGTGCATGTTCCCAGGTGGTCTCATCCACTGCATGCACGCTCCCATCTACCAATTCCTAGCCCGATGCTCTTTTCTCAGCATTGCTCATGCTGTTACCTATCTGTTGGACATGTGATAGCCCCAGGACACCTCAAATACCACAATTCAAAATCAAACTCGTTATCTTCACACTTCCACTGGCCTGTGTACCACTGAGCCCTTTCTTCCTGAATGGCATCACAATTCGCATGATTAAAAGGACGGTTATTGACCCATTGTCCCAAGCTTGAAACACTGAATTTTTTTCCTGAGCTTTCTACCCATCATAAACGGATACCTAATTCACATAGATTCTACTAAATAATATACCTCTGGTCTGGCCGCTCCTTTTCATCCACACTGCTACTTTTAGGAGCATAATTTATTACAGTCTTTTGTGTTTTGTGATAAGATATGAGTATGTATGGACTATATTCATATTAAATTCATTATCTTAACCCAATCCTCTTCATTTTATCTAAGGAACAACTCTGCAGCAGTGTGAGTAGTGCTGTTCAATGGAAATATAATATGAGCTACATACGCAATTTTATATTTTATAGTAGTCACATTATGAAAGTAAAAAGAAATAAGTGAAATCAATGTTAAGACTATATTCTATTTAAGCAAATACATCTAAAATATTAAAATATCAAAGTATAGTTACTATAAAAATTAATAGATATTTTACATTCCTTTTTCTTTGTACAAAATCTTCAAAATGAGGGGCTCAATGGCTTTATATGGCTACTGCCTGTCATATAAGATAACATAGGTGTAGGGGGTGAACTGGAGTGGAACTAATACTCATGTGGAAAGGTATGCCTATAGCTTCAGTGAGAGAGAAGGCCTATGTTGAGGTAATGAAAACAAAGAGACAATTCATAACTACACCAAGAAGCTTTAAGGGAGCTATCAGTATGGAACTTAAAAAGCAGATGGAATTAAAATGAGGATAAAAAAGCCCAAATTGGAGAGATGTTGGTCAAAGGTACAAACCTGCAACTAGAAGATGAATAAGTCCTGGAGATTTAACACACAGCTTAGTGATTAGAGTCAACAATACTGCATTATATGTCTCAAAATTGCTAAGAGATTAGATTTTAAGTGCTCTCACCACAAAAAAAGAAATGATAATTATGTGACATGATACAGGTGTTAGCTGATGCTGTGATCATATTACAATATATAAGTGGACCAAATCAACATCTTAAACTTACATAATGTTATATGTCAATTACATATCCATTAACACACACACACACACACACACACACACACACACACACACACACCAAAATGCACACAAGAGAATGGACCTTCAAGGGTAAAAGTTAAAAAAAAAAAAATGCTTTAAAGAAGCTGGAGGCAGACTGTACCAAGCACTAGGAAGGGCCTGGGGCAAGTGAGTCAGTAATTAGGAATGGCCTTCAGAAGAGCCGATAAGTAGGGCACCTCATCCGCAGGCTCACAGGAGCCCAGACAGCTGCGACACTTCCCTCCAGGCTAATGGCCCGAGAACTGTTCTCCCAACCAAGTGAAAGCTCTTCTGCTGCCTTGTCTTTGAGAGAAGCAGAGTAGAACCTGGGGGAATGAAATGAGGCCACTGAGGCTGGGGTTGGCCCTTAGGGTAAGGCACTGAGTGTGTGTTCTAAAATGGGGATTCTGACAGGAGAGGTCCCAGGCTTTGCTTCAGGTAAAGACAAATTCCCTCTCTCTTACCCCCGCAAAGCAAGGCAGCCTCACCCATCCTGTCCTCCCCATAATTATAGAAGGCAGACTGCAGAGGTCAGAACCCATATTAACAGGAAAGTTAGGGTTTCTTGTTTGATCTGAGGAAATTCAGTCTTCAATCCTATCCTTTAACGTAAGTGTAAACAGAAAACCAAAATTCATCACATTTTGAAAGAAAACTATACCTTCAAAGAGAAATATCAAACTCAACAAACAGAAGAACTAACCCCAAGGAAACACTGTCAATAAAAAACTAAGGCAACTTTAAAACAACTATGAAAATAAAATAATTATCCTCCTCAAATAGTCAATGACATTAATAAAAATAAGAATAAGCCACTATTTTTTAAATTTCCAGAAGTTAACCATATGATCCAAAAACAAACACATACCCTCAGTCTAAAGAGTTGGTTGCAGGATGAATAAAGCTAAAAGAATGTATGTTCTAGGTGTCTCAAAAATATCATGTAAACAAACAGAGAGATGGAAAGAATGGGCAGAGTCAATACTTGTAGGAATAAAGAATAGAGTCAAACTTCCAACATCTGTCTAATTGTTTTAGAAAAGCAAGAGAAGAGAGTGAGCAAATTAAAAGAATATTACCCTGAACTGAATGACAGCATCGTTCACTTCCAGAATACCCAGCTATAAATAAATTTATGAATACATGAAAGGTTTCCGACAGGAGGGAGGTGTGGACACAGATTACTCACAAGGAGGGAGGAGCAGATAGGCTAGACATTTCATCAGTGAGTCTGTGTCACGAGTCATAGGATCAGTTTTCCAAAGTGCTGAGGGCAAATGAATATCAGTTTGTCTCTACTTCCTACTCAAATTTAATATGGAAAAACAAAGAGTCTTCTGAATAGATTTTACCAAATGAGGTCCTTTCTGAAAAAAAAAAAAAAAAACTAATGAATTTATTTCAGCAAATGAATCCAAGGGAGAAGAAGCAATAGGGTTTTTAGAAATGAGAGTAAAAGAAAATCTTACCACTAAGGTTGAAATGCCTAGGGTACATTAAAAAAAAACAAAACAAAACAAAACAAAACAAAACAAAAACTCAAAACTTCCCAGATTTTTTTTAAGTAATACACTAAGCTATTATCGTGTTCCAAAGAATGATCAGAGTATTAGACATGTCCTGTTACTACTCAGCAATGGAAGCCTTTACTGTAAAACTAGAGTCCAAGAATCTGCTGTCACATGAACATTCCTCATCTAGTTCTCTATGAGACCTGAGCGACCTGGAGCCACTGCCTGAGTGCCCTGCTTTAGAAGGCCTAAGCTGGCCTTCATTTTGTTGTTTCCCTTGTGGTAGCATGAGGAGCCTGTGGATCCCCCAAGGCCAAGCTTCCCCTTGCCTCACATTTAGACCATGTTCCAGGTCTCGGGGATGCTGGAACCGCCAGTCCAAAGACCCTGAGCCCACTTCCAACACATCATAGCTCTTCCCCAGGTCTTCCCACCCGTGGCTGACCAAGCACTAATGGGTGCACTCAGATGAAGGATGGCCAAAGGGTGTGGTTTACAGGAAGGGGGGAGTTAAGGACAGAGCTTGGACACACTGGCAGGAGCCCACATGCATGGCTGTCGTAGCATGGGAAGAGAAATGGGCAAGGCCACAAGCTAGGACCCTCCATTTGTGTTCCTGTCCTAAACCTCAACAATGAAAAAAGATAGGGAGGGAAGAGAGAATTCAGTAGAGAAAGAAGTGGGGCTGAAATCTGGCTTAAGAAAAATACCAACCACACATGGCAATTGGAGAGGGACGGATGAAAGCTCTCACAGGAAGTGTTGGGAGGTTCTCTGCAGTAAGTGACAGAAAACCCAGTTCAAGATGGCCTAATTGACATGTACACTTCCTAGTGCTCACACCACAGGAGGGAGGCCTCAGATGGTTTCTTTCAGCAGCTCAGTGAAATCCTCAGTCATCTCTCTCATCTCTGTCTGTGATCAGTGCGTGGCTTGGCCTCTTTGGCCATCCCCTCAGGGACCCAGGATGATGACCGTAGTTCTGAGGGATGCACCTAGGCAACAAAGGCAGAGGCCGGAAAAGTCCAAGCTTGTCTGTGTCCCCTTGACAGAGTACGCAAAGCTCTAGAAGCTCCCCTATCCTCCACCTCCCAGGTCTCATTTGCCAGAACTCAATACAGGCCAGAGCAACTGCATTTACCACTGGCCAGGATGGACTCAGGCTAATACAAGGTTGGCCCTGACATTGGTGAGGGCCCCTGACCGTGAACCGAATGGGGGCTCTAACAGCCAGGAGAGGGGCCATGGCAGGCACTTGCAGGGAGAAAAGTCAGAGTGTCAAGGACACTTTAAAGCAGTGGTTCTCAAAGTGGGGTTCCCAGGCCAGCAGCAGGGAACTTAGAAATGCAAATTCTCTGGCTTCACACCCAAATCTCTAGAGTCAGAAACTGGAAGTGATGCTGAGTAGCCAGTGCTTTAACAAGTCCTCCAGGGGACTCCGAGGCACTCTGAAGTTTGAGAACCACAGCCAGTCTCCATCTCCCTCCTTTAGAATGAATGCACGAAGGAGAAATAAGGGGGGAACAGATAGGCAGCTGTGAAAGCAAACAAGGGCAGAGAAGGAGAGAGCTGTGGGCAGCGATTAATGCAATGATGCGGCCCTAGGTTTTATTTAAACAGCTTATCAGGGGTAGAAAATTGAGAAATGGAACTCAAAGCGGTGATAATTCAAGTGAAGGGCTTTCAAGGGAAGTCTATGCAGTTTAAAGGCAAGAAAAAAATTCCAATAACAAGCTAAAGATACTGAAAATTGGGTAATACTCAGGGGAGAATTTTCCTGAGGACTGTGAAGGGAGAGAGATTGGAGCCATGATCTTTAATACATTAACCACTTGTCAAGTGTGTCTGTGGAGTGATTGGAATGAGGATCCTCTGAACTGAAATGTAAATGTAACATACACACTGGGGTCAGAGCCTTCGTAGGCAGAGAGGACAGGCAACAGCCCATTACTAATTTTATACTGATTATATAAATGTTTTTTGATATACTGGGTCAAGTAAAATATCAAAATTAATTTCAATTTATTTTTAATGTGGCTACTAGAACCATTTTCATTACACTTGTGACTCACATGTTTCTGAAGGAGAGCTCTGGTCTCGAGCAAAGTAAGTCTAATAAATTTGGAGAAAAACTGGATGAGATAGAGTTTAGAAGTTCCAGGTCAACATAAGGGCCTAACAAAAACACTTGCAATTGTTTCAAGATTCTTCTCATGTTAAATTGGGTCTTAAAGTATTGAGAGAAAAGTGTTTCTGCCCCTTTAAAAGGAAAAAAAAATGAGATTATAAAGATATAAAAGCCTATAAAAGACTGGCTTGTTATTTAAAGTTGAAAAAGACTTGAGTTCATTGAGTGAGGATATAATTTGGTGCTAAAATTTCTTCTGTGTTTGAAAGAAAGTTTCAGGAGGTTAAATTAAACTATTGGTGGGTGGAAGAAGAAAAAAGACCAAGCATCATCCCTTGCTTTTTTGGTTACATGCTTGAAAGGAAAAGGTCAGGGTATAAGGATAAGATGTCTGAAAACTCTCTTAATTGCCTTTCCTCGATTTTTATTTGTTGTCTTGGCCAATCCTAAGCACTTGACTTGGCTAGGAGACAACTTCTAGTTTATTCTGTCTTTTTGCCTCCCACAAATTCTCTCTTAGCAATAGCATTACAGTCCCAGCTACAATGCCAGAATGCCCCCCTCAACTACTACTCCTACCTGCTTTTCATGCAATAACCACTTCTTCCTTACTGTGGTTAAAAAAAATGTGAAAGGGGGGGAAATGTAAAATGACCCCACTGGAGAAGGTACTTCCATCAAATATAGACTTTATTTTAATATTCCCATTACTAGGTTCTCCATTGTTTAATATGAAAGAGAGAAGAATGATGAGGATCATAAGAAATCCTTTTAATTAGAGAACTATAGATCCTAGTACTTTGCTGACAATAGTAAAAGCTTTTAACAGTTAGAGATTTTAAATTTTCAAGTAAACAACATCTAAAATAATTTTGGAGCAGAAATGTTTTGAATCTTTTTTCAAGGTTAAATTATGCAAGGTAGAAAGGAAATTTTAGTGTGGTTACTAATAAACAGGTAAAAGTTTTAAAAATATCTAACACATGTAAAATATACCTGGTTATGCAGTCAATTAGAACCCAAATATCATCCTCTGAATATAAGTGTATTAGTTTCCTATTGCTGCTGTAACAAATTATCACAAATTTAGTGGCTTAAAACAGCACAAATTTATTACCTACATTTCTGATAGTCAGGAGTCTAAAATGGATGTCCCTGGGCTAAAGTCAAGGTATTCTTTCTCTGGTAGAGATTAGATTTCTAGATTGATAGGATGGTTTGTTTTTTGTTTTTTAGTGCTTTAAACGTATGTCTTCTTGGTTATATTGCTTCTGTGATAACTGCTGCCATTCTTACCTGTATTCTTCTGTACACACTATCCTTTTTCTCTGGCTCTCTTTCAAGATCTCCTGTTTATCACTGGTTTCGTACAATTTGATGATGGTGTGCCTTGGCATAGTTTTTCTCATATTTCTCATGTACTTCCTTCTGGAGGCTCTTGGGAAGAATCCTATCCTTGATTTGTTCAGCTTCTATTGCCCACCTGCATCCCTTGGCTCGTGGCCCCTTCCTCCATCTTCAGAGCCAGCAGCAGAACATCTTCAAATTAACTTCTGTCTCTGACTTTCCTGTCTTCCTCTCACTTATAAGGACACTTGTATTACATTGGGCCCACCCAGATAATCCAGGATAATCTCCCAATGTCAAGATTTTCATCTTAATTATTCCTGCAAAACCTCTTGTTATGTAAGGTAACTGTTATGGACTGGATGTTTGTGGCCTCTCCCTTCCCAAAATCATATGTTGAAATCCTAACTCCCATATGATGGTAGCAGAAGGGAGGAGCCTCATAATTGGGTTAGTGCCTTTAAAGAAGATACCCCCACAGAGCTCTCTAGCCCTCCTTCCACCATGTGAGTGACAAGTTGGCAGTCAGTAACTTAGAAAAGGGCTTTCACCAGAACCCAACCATCCTGTCACCCTGATCTCGGACTTTCATTCTTCAAAACCATAAGAAATAAATGTTTGTTATTTAATCCACCCAGTCTCTGTATTTTTGTTATAGCAGCCTAAACTGACAGTAACATATTTACTGATTCTGGAGAGAGGACCTGGACATCTTTGGGGGTCATTATTCTGCCTACACAGGACTCTTAACAATTTCACTTCCTGGAAAAGAAGTGATAAAATGAGAAATATCAGAGGCATTCTTTCAGAGTGAAACATCTTTATTTCACCTTCACTTTTGAAAAATTATTTCGCTAGGTATAGATTAGATTTCTAGGTTGATAGGGTGTGTTTTTTTCTTTTATTAGTATAAACATAAATCTTCTTGGTTATACTGCTTCTGTGAGAAATCTGCTGCCATTGTTACCTTTGTACATAATGTCCTTTTTCGCTGGGTACTTTCAAGATTTGCTCGTCATCACTGGTTTTATTCAATTTGATTATGATATGTCTTGCTATAGTTTTCTTCACATATCTCATGTTTGGAATTAATTGATTCCTTGGATTAGTAAATTTATAGTGTTTATCAAATTGCAGCCATTATTTCTTCAATAAGCCTTCAGAGTCTCCAATTACACATATATTAGTCTATAATCCCAGATCACCAATGCTTTTTTTTTTTTTTGAGGGATTCTTTCATCACTACGTGCTTCCTTCTTATATTTTAAAATTTTCTGCCATGTCTAATCTGTCATTAATCCCATCTAGTGTATTTTCATCTCATACCTATTAGTTTTCTCTCCAGAAGTTCAATTTGTGTCTACTTTAGCTTCTGTGTCTCTACTTAATTTTTGATTGGTTAAACATTGTGAATATTACCTGTATGGGTACTATATATTTTTGTGTTCCTATAAATATCCCTGAGGTTTTTTCCTATTATACAGTTAAACTTCTTGGAAGCAGCTTGATGTTTTTATGTCTTGTTTTTATGATATGTTAGATGAGTATAGCACAGTTGTCAATATAAAGTTTGTTCTTCCCACTACTGAAGCAAGAGCACCCTGGGTACTCTACCCAATGCCCCACAAATTCTGAGCTTCCCAGTGAGCCTGATGGGAGTAGGTGCCATTCCCAGCTCTGAATGAGCACCACACAATGTCTGAAAATCTTTTCTGACAATTTTTACACCGGCCTTGGGTATTTCTTCACATACAGTTGCCAGTCAGACTCCCTGCAGATCTCTGGGTTTCTCTCTCTGCGTAGCTCTCCTCTGTGGTACTGTGTCCCGAGTTCACCTGCCTAGATTTCCCTGAACTCTCTGTCTCCTAAACTCAGGGAATCAGCGTGGCCCTGCCTGGATTCCCATTCCCTGCACCAGAGCCTGGAAACTCTCTGGAATAAGTGGGAGTAATTGTCAAGTTCACCTCATTTCTTTCCCATCCCTCAGGGATCACTGTCCTTCATTGCCGAATGTCCAGTGCTTTGAAAAGTACTGTTTCATATATTTTGTCCAGCGTTTTTGGTTGTTTCAGGTAGGAGGTAAATCTGGTCCCTTGTGACTTCCCCCTAGGCAGAAGTGCCTCTCCCCTTAAGCAATTTATGGACCCTTAGAAAAGGGCTTCTTCACATGTTTCTTATAGACAGCTGAGACTTTCCATTTACTTGAACACAATGCTGTGGCACTAGAGAGATAAGTCAAATAACCTTTTGCTTTAAAATCATTAAGTGTGACTGGAACTTTCTTGTGTGAAATACTTTTTTAAATTTTTTTACCTTTTAGTGAAAATATTGTTCAACTTTCATTGAAGTACCTGCTCTGTTTGATCCTTCACTGTTACTCATCTTCAAATGTGTCAATTAAAATAGAATCTGTTCACACCACTTTGAATTAAAAATTGTGTTTTGGCAGTTTAGTCTCAGAGGCTTCTGAATAGAGACAGTACCCTACCGAGCCTTGTATTCCCACCCCCTTAGAGGCATAATATAAACAGGGTTCTAATTATGATGAGAGGGGAGATGTTTTTAAGATATCTTTTTAGAAAGATAGGTTTCTTCTAACATATATTTGATCTTTCAGTCTTCCAAGTCTTTATCTTTTCCACATTTGAACAGTCCCTTCCTTAAAATATAATACCTATGCATTTACAAGTGGTAAACAATTGCCTGTAGCTTTTATATATTGAGATAAACAAAATAAATATCAATATTTACCTACTATTAAGGACAAGAGATGAAGTGTCTTGTCCTCAATACTGTTAAAAATAGTTTCCTTTTTCAGTACTACCTGGCAGTGGTGGAAATAAAATGTTTCAAGCAAAAAGCTGGATGAAAATAATTACATCCAATCCATGGAGCCCTCAGCCATTTTCTTCCATCTTACTAGAGCCTAGTTTATGAGAATTCCAAAGGGATGACTAAAAGGGGTTCCTTGACCAATTCCAATATGGGGTGACAGTTTCCACACACCACCAAGCAATTTTTCACCACCTGGGTGTCCTACTCAATTCTGACCCTGTCTACCTGGAGACAGCACAAGCCCCACAGCTTCCGGCCTCGTCCTACTACATTGTTCCCTTCCTCCCTCCCTCCCTCATGTTAGAGTGCAAGTCCAGGTTGTCACCAGTACTTCTGACCTATGGGCTAAATCCCACAACTCCCTCCTTGGGTTCCATTAATTTTCTAGAACTCAAGAAACCAGTTTGCTCACTAGATTGCTGCTTTATCACAAAAAAATATTTAAAAATATGAATCAACAGCCAGATGAAGTGATACTTAGGTCAAGGTATGGGGAAAGGGCACTCAGCTTCTATGCCCTCTCTGAGCATGCTCACTCCCCAAATTTCCACATGTCCACCAATCCAGAAGCTCTCCAAACCCTGTTCATTTGGGTTTTAAATGGAGGTTTCACTACATAGGCATGCTTGATTAAATCACTAGCCATTAGCAATTGAACTTAACCTTCAGCCCCTCTCCTCTTCTGGGAGGTCAGGGGGATGGAACGAGAAGTTCCAGTCCTCTTATCACAAGGCTGGTTCCCTGGCAACCAGCCCTTATGCGTAGGTACAGTCCAAAGTCACTTCATTAACATAATGAAAGACTTTATAGCTCTCATAACTTAGGAAATTCCAAGGGCTTTCGGAGCTCTGAGTCAGAAACAGGGATGTAAACTAAATATATATTTCTTATTATAAATCACAATATAACAATGACATAAAAGCTGAGTGTTATTACATACTGATCGTGATATCAGATAACTTACTATCAACATTTAACAATATTTCAATGGTTAAAATATTTCCACTTGAAAAATAAAATATGGTTCCACTGGGACATACCATTGCAGGAACTAAGGAAGTTGGAAGACTGTTTACTCTCAAACCTGAGATAAAGCAATTTCTTAGGACAATTAATTTTTTTAAAGACTTATTCTTATTTGCTACGCTGCATATTTAGTTTACAATTAATAGACTTCAAAATAACCAAGTTCATATTAGAAAACAAACAGTCTTCTAAAGACTGAACACAGAGCCTAACCTTAGTAGGAACTCAGTAGATGAATCATTTCATGGTTAAATATGCAAATGTCCCTATATATCAAGAGAGTAACATGTAGCAATCTGTCCCAAATAGTTTAAAGAGATTCTAAGTACTTATTTACTTATTGTGAACTCTCTCTTGCCTGTAATTTTATTCCATTGCTGATTATTCTGTGGCAGCAAAGACAAATTGCTCAGCATCTCCCAAAATCTTTCATCTACTTAAAAGTGTACCTGATAGCCATCCTTTATTATGTAAGACAACCTCACTGAAGTTTGACAAATGAGTATATATTCAGTTGGATGATCGATATCAATGTATCCTCTTCTCTGAGAACATTTGCAATGGTTTTGTTTCTGTCCTCAATATGCTCTTTTGTGTCACCTCCAGCTCAGTCAGTAGAAACACAAGGCTTTAGTGGGGTTGAGACTGCAGGCTTGTGGCCAAAATCAGCCAGTTGACTTAGATGGAAAACCAACCTCTGGCAGTGGTCAAGGCTACTCGGTTTTCTCCATTTGGGCACCTGGTTAATGCATATCACAAGCAGGACTGGTCAGTGGTGTGGACTTAGCCAGCAATGGAAAACCTGCTTTAGGGTGTAGGCTTGGTCACAATGCCAGGGCAACATTATCTGATACATGACGTTAAAGAGCCAAGGAGTTTAAGGAAACCTTCTTTGATATTTTCCCATCTAGTATATATATATATGTATATATATATATATGTATATATATATATATATATATATATATATATATATATATATATGCCAAGCGGCCAGAACAGCAGAAGGACCAGAACAACTGATCACTAAGACGCGCACTGCGGTGGCCATCCGGCACCCCCCCCCCCTCAACCTCCTGTGACCCCTCCTCCAGGCCGGCCATAACCCCCCCCCAGCTGGCCTCCTGTGTCCCCTCCCCCACCTCCCGGTGGCCTGGCCCCCATCAGCCCCTATTGGGGCAGGCCAGCTGGACCCCACCTGTGCACAAATTCATGCACTGGGCCTCTAGTAAAAAAATAAAAGCAGTAAAAATTATCCCTAAGATGGGGAAATGTTTTTTTTCTTCCCAAGAAAAGTTATAATTTGGGTCCATATTAGTTTACTTTGGTCAAAATTCCACACATGGCATCTGTCTTAAAAACCAGCTAATCTCTAGCAGAATGTAATATGCTATTTATAACTGTCTTCCTTCAGTATAGCAATTTCCCTGTGTTTTCCTACCATCCCGCATTTCTCAATAATTCTAATAACCTAAATCTTCAAGAAAATTAGCACTCAGTTAATAAGTCAACTTTTCTTCTTTGTAAACCAAAGAGATTTTTGGAATTATAAAAGACTTCAGTGGATGCATTTGAAATTAAATTCATTCAGAAAGTAGAACCAAACGATAAATCAATAAACAAAGAAAAATAAAAATGAAGAACCAGTACACCAATTTCAAGATACTTTGATAACTACTCTCCAAACATTTTTAATATATTCATCAAAATATATATTTTACATTAAAATTTAAAAATCAATTATTTAAGAATTATAAAACACCAACTTAAATGAATTAGATGTTCATTTCCACTGTATTATAGTAATTTTCTTCTCCAGAAATATTTTTATGTATTTATTTGTATATGTGTGTAATTGGATGCTTTTAATATTAGCACTGAGAATGCAGGACTAGCACAAAACCACTGCCAATCACATTTTAATTCACTCATTTTGTTCCAACTAGAATGTTAAAGTTTGACTAAGCTCTAGATAAACTGCATTAGTCTTGTAGCATGGGGCACATATGTAGAAACCAAGTGAGCTTTTTTCAGTCACTGTCTAGGTTCTACTAACCACCAAACCACTTGATTTTTTTTTAATATGAAGAGCAGATGAAATATTTCTTACTTGAATTATTATTCACCTTTATATGCTTCTATTTAAGGTACACTCTCTTATTCCTCCCCCCCACTCCATGTTTGAACTCCTCTCCAATATTTCTATTCCTTGAAGATGGATAACTGTATCCTATAATCTCATATAATTCATTCACATTGATATCTATGCCTTTCTTTTAAATTGTTGTCCAATCAAAATTCCCTTTCAGTTTTATTGTATCATTACAATTAGAATATCTAGTGAACAAATAGTCCCTTTTGAGGGCTGGTAGAGATAAGATAATTTTTTCCAAGTGAATTTACCTCCAGAAAGAACAAATGAAAGCAGAGTTTATGAGTTACCTGGAGTTTCAAGTGGAAGTTAGAGCCAGTTTCAGGGCTGTTACCACTACCTAACCTTGAAAAGTTCTGTGCCTATTTATCATTCATTCATTCAATTGGCTTGTACTAACTATTTAGTATGTGTTATTCACTAGGAAAATAAACAGCATTAGAAAGAGTCCCTGCCCTGATAGGGCCTCCTGTGTAGTTGGAAAGAGAGATGCTTCCAATAATTAAGCAAATATGTGCTACTGAGGGTAGGCATGGTCTTTGTGACTTGACTGTAACAGAGGGAATTTGACTCCATGAAGAGGTGACAGTTAACCCCAGATCTGAAGGACAAAAGGAGTTAATTAGATAAGAGAGAGATCATTCAAGGAAGAAGTACATGTGTATGAACCTATCCCTTAATTTGGGACTAACAAAGATTGTGATACGACTTTCCATAAATAATGAAATATTATAGTTTTTTTGAAGCTTCTGCTCTGTAAGGTTTATTAAGCAGTTCTGTAAGGTTTTTAGGGATGCTCAAGCAATTGTGTATTAAATGGTAAATCAAATAGGCAGAGAGCCCTGATCAGCTTGTTCCTGAACATGAAGATATTAAATCTCTGAATAATGTGGAATTCACTTCCCACTCTGCCTTCAGATCTTAGATATTACTATAAAGCTGCATCTATTCAAACGTTTTTTCTAGCATATACCATCTGTGTTTTAAGATTTAAATAAATAAATTTATTTTCCCTTAAGAAACAATCCACCATGTGAAGAGCAAAATGTGTTGACAGGTGGTCAATAGCATACATATTTCTCAGTGTGATTTCTGCTACTATTTAGTCTAATTATTACAAACAGCTCACCCATCTTATAAACGATCTTCTTAGAGAGAGAAAATAACAGATTTTATTTTGAGAATTAAAAAAAATGGTACTATGCCAAATGTTTTATCTACGTAATATTATATACAAACAATTACAAATTATATTGAATTAACCACATACACCCAAGTAATGCTACATAACTCTGAGGTAATGTTGTGCTATATAGAAAAAACGGTGTTTAATAAATAAAATGTTCTGACCAGTGAAATTATCTGTAATAATAAAAGTGTAATATGCTAATTAGACTGGACAGTCAAATAACCCTCTGGATGTCATTCTGGACATCCTTCCAGGCAGAGGTATTAGGGGTGATCAGGCAGGGAGGCAGAGGCGGTTAGGGGCGATGAGGCAGGCAGGTGAGTGGTTAGGAGCCAGTGGTCCCAGATTGTGAGAGGGTTGTCCTACCACTGTGGGATTAGGCCTAAACTGGCAGTCAGACATCCCCTGAGGGGTCCCAGATTGCAAGAAGGTGCAGGCCGAGCTGAGGGTCTCCCCTGCACGAATTTCATGCACTGGGCCTCTAGTCTATGATAACACAATGGAGATATAACAGCCATGGTCTTGTGAGGAAAACAGAACCCATGCCACATGACTCACTAGAGGTGATTTAATATAAGGAATTGGTTACAAAGATGGTGGTAAAAACTTTAACAGCACTCCTCTACCACCCTAGAGCTGGAGGTGGAGACACAGGGAACAGATGTGTCATGAGAACCCAAAGCCACAGCTGGATCTTATGAACACTGAGGCCACTTGAAGCAGAGAGAGAGAGAACACCCTGGTTTCTCCCTTGCTCCCACCCTTTAATTTCCCACTAAGCCTCCCATGGACTCAACCTAACTCAAGCCAATTGTAAGGGAGGCTGGGAAATAAAATTTACAAACAGCCCAGGGAGGCAGAGCAGAGCAAGGGAAGTGCAAGGTATGAACCTGAGGGCAGGCAGACAGATAACTAGCTCATTGCCAGATAGTGGTGCTGAACGCTACCATGCATAAGGACTCAGGGCCAATAGCATCATCCCTAGTTTTGGTTTATCTAATAATTTTTATCAACAGAGATTCTAAATATGTAGCCTGAAGTTATCTTAGGCATCTACTCTTATAATTACCCTGTGTAATAAAGAGGTAATATGCAAATTGACTCTCACGCCATAACACCATCACAAGATGGTGGCACGCACAGGGGGGCAGGGCAGCTAGGGCAGGGCCAGCAGCTGCTCCACGTGGCTTCTGTCAGAGTTCCCGCAGCCCTGTGGGGGCATGGGTGTCCTGGTGTCCGCTTTGCGTGGCTTCTGCAGGGGTTTCCACGGCCCGCATGCGCGCTGCGGGGGCGGGGCCTGGCGGCCACCGCGCACAACCCAAAGGTGGGGCATCAGGGCAGCACTCCAGGACTCGGGGCCATCCCACAGCACGCCGGCCATGCAGGGCAGGACTCTGGAACTCGGGGTGGTCCCAAGGTGCGGGGGGAGGGGTTGAGGGGTCCTGGATCTCCTGCGATTTCGCGCGACAGGTCACTAGTATATTATACTTAAAGGAAACCTCATTATTTGAAACCATTGTTTTACAGAACATATTAACTCTTGAAATTATATAAGATATTATTGTCCTTGTTTTATATAAAAGGTACTAAGTAAGTATGTTTGAAATTCTTGGTGTTGCCCAGCTGGCGTGGCTCAGTGGTTGAGCTTCAACCTATGAACCAGGAGGTCGTGGTTTGATTCCCGGTCAGGGTACATGTTCCGGTTGCAGCCAATCAATGATTCTTGATCCTCTCTCATCATTGATGTTTCTATCTCTCTCTCTCCCTTCCTCCCTGAAATCAATAAAAACATACATTTTTTTAAAAAAGAATTCTTGGTGTTTTTTCTTTCAAAATTTACTTTGGCATTCACTTTAACCTTTTTTTAAATCTCTGCATAAATGTTAGCACTAACCATAGTGCTCAGTTATACTTCTAAACCCTATATCCTGCTCCAAACTATATTTAAAATATTATTATTATATACTCTCAAAGCATGAAATATTAAGAGATCAAAGAATGATGTATGCTCGTTGCTTCAAGTTTGCTTCTGTCTTACAGTCTGGCTCACACTTTGGCTGGCGAGTTCTGTTTTCTTCCTAAAGCACAGTATTAAACACAATTGGAGATATTCTAATAGGCAATGTTAATGAACTCACAGACCAGGCGCTGTTCTAAGGATTTTACATGCATTAACTCACTTAATAGCCACATCATACTGATGATGTAAATATTACTGTTATTCCCATTTCAGAGACAGGGAAACAAAACTCAGAAAAGTTAGTTGGGAACAGGTGGGATTCAGACCCTGGCTCTCTAGTCCCAGAGCCTAACTTTCAATGGCTCTGCTGCTTCTGAGAGTCTAACCTAGATACAAGGAACCCTAGGGTTTTTTGAAAAGAAAACAAAGTTAATATAACGAAAGGCCACCCAACTGTTTATTTAAAAAGCAACCAAACTCAGTTGTTAATAGAGGAACCAGATTCACTGTTTTTTTCTACAGGGCTACAATGGGCAGGTTCCAATCCCACCACTCCTGGGCAGAAAGTTTTGTGGGGCCCCCGTGGACAGGTATATCCCTCTGTCTGTCCCAAAGGCCCAAGGTAAAAAGCACAACAGGGACCCTCTCAACAGAAAGGTGATTCTCAACTTCTTGCTGCCTGCACAGCTTCCGAGGGAAAATACTTCCTTCAGCACAGTGTTCATTACAGGCAGTAATTCTTAAACCAGAGCTGAGCATGCTCCCTCACTGGGCTCTGTACGTCTGATGAGGCCTTGGCAGAAAGCTCTCTGGGGCGGCTGAGAGTCCATGTTAGAGGTGATCTGGGGGTGAGGAGGAGAGTGTGAGGCCAGAGGAGAAATGCCGGAGTCAGTAGAGAGCTGCCTCCACATGCAGGAGAATCACCTTGATCCCCTTCACTCAGGTGGGAGGACGGCCCCCCAGGGCCTCCCACAAAGGCCCAGACCCCACGTTGAAGTCATGAAGCAGGTATGGTTTGCAGCCTCAGCTATCTCCTCCCTCCAGTGGCTGACTGGTTCTACTGATTTGCAAATTCATAAAGGGAGCAATCCTGTTAGGCCCAGACCATTTCCTGGCAGCCATGTTCTTTTCTTCATACCAGGAAAAAAAAAAAATTCTCTATGACAGTCACTAATCCTCCATCTCTATAGTTTATCATTTCAAAACCTTGACACGAATAAGCTCTTTGCGGATGCGAAAATCAAAATAGTGTTTTGTAACTAAGCCAGCGAAGCCTGGCAACCTGTGGAGCCAACCCCCCTCGTCCAGGTTGTTTTTCTTTTTTCCATTCCTCAAAGCACATTTCTGTCAGTTTAGCCTTTTTCGTCCTCGGGAAATGACAGAGGCGAGCAGATTCTGAAATGGAAGACGATAGTGAAATTAACACAGAGATTGATCCCAGAGAACTAAATAGCCAGAAAAGAGATGGGAAATGGGAGACTGAGTGGAGAGCAAGAAAGAAAATGGTAGGCAATTTTCTCTGAAAGTGAATGGTAGAGAAAGCGAAAAATGAAACCACACTTTATATGTTTTTAATAGCTGCGTCAAGAGATGGCTTAGGTAGAAAAGAATGAAAAATGTTAGCAGTCCTGGTTCTCACTCTTAGGCTAAATCTGCCCCCACCAGGTGCCCCATCTCTCAAATTCTATCCAAACCACCACCCCATTTCCAATGCTAAGAGGGTATATCATGGGTAGAAAAATTCATTTTCTTCATAGTTTGGGCAAAACAAAGAATTTTTCATTAGAATTTTGAAAATACATGATTTTAACTCAAGAAATATTAATAATCTACTAGGTGTTAGGTACTGTTCAATATTAATTTCGGCCCTCAAGGAGAAAAAGGCCCAGAGCAGATCAAGGTTTCTGGTCTTAATTCTAGCTACTGGCATGGCTCACCAGGAAGGGGCACCTTCACCCCATCATGTTCTGTTCCCTCCATCCTATTTGGGATGGGCGAGACAGTAAGATACCACGGGCCTTTCCTTGGGCAAACTTGGTTGTCACACATTTGGATTTAATAGATTTGCTCATCCTTCTGAGAACTCACTTCTAAGTCTGAATATGATTTTCCTCGATAATCTCGTCTGTCTCCAGGACCTGTAATACATATTATATTCTGTCGCTTTTCCCTCCCAGGGAGGAGGTATATAATGGAGAGATGGAGAGCTCAGGCTCTGCAGTCAGATGTCTGCCTTCAGACACCAGCACCTTTAGTTCTGAGGCTTTGGGCAAGTGACTTACCAGTAGCCTCCCTTTCAGCCTCAGTCTCCTCAGTCATAGACTGACACATCCAGTGAAAATGTGTGCAAATCGCTGGACACAGTGCCTGGCACACAGTAAAGGCCCTCGGTAAACCCCTACTATTGTCAACAGGATGAGATGACCTTGGATGATGCTCTCTTGGATCAAGAAAAGTCTCCCTCCCTCTCCCCCTCTCTCCCAAGGGTCTTCAAGGCTTCTGATCTTACAGTTTTTCCCTTTGTCCTTTTTGGAATCCTCTGTCTCCAGATTCTGGCATGCAACCTTCTGTCTCAACCTAATTTCCTCTGGCCCAGCTGTGGGCAAACTACGGCCCGTGGGCTGGATCCAGCCCGTTCGGCTGTTCTATCCGGCCCGCGGAGCCGAAAGAGTGTAGGGTTCTCTTGCTCTCCCCTCCGCTCCTTTACTTTGAATTTATATTAGTTCACACAAACACTCCATCCATGCTTTTGTTCCGGCCCTCCGGTCCAGTTTAAGAACCCATTGTGGCCCTCGAGTCAAAAAGTTTGCCCACCCCTGCTCTGGCCTGTTCTCTTTATCATCCTATTGTTAAGACTCCTTCCACCTTGGTTCAGGCTAGGCTTCTGTCCCCAAGGCTCTTGTCAGCATCCCCGTTTAGGCCCCTACAACAGGCCCCCTGAGAGGAGGGGCCCATCCCCAGAGCCTGAGCTCACTTCAGAAGCAGGGCACCTTCCGCTGCTGTCTCAATGGGTGTAGTTCCATTTTGAGTGTGGTGCCCTGCACCCTGCTTCCTGTCTGACAAGTGCAAACCACTGGCTGAGCATAGATCACTGGCTAACCACTCACAGTCAGAGGGACATGTTTGTGCCCTACTTGCAAGTCCCATTCATTCACATCCTGGTTTTCTGATTTTCTAGAATTTAATCATTGCAGTTTTGTCTTTACTGTGCACTTAAAGTATTATGGCAAACTATCAGATGTCATTTACAACAAGGGAAGAAAATGCTATTACCACTTCACAGCCCGCGGCTTTCTCTACTGTGATGGACTAAGGTGTTCATTTGTTCCTGCCAAGTTTCTTAATAGACTAAAAGGATCTTTCGTACACCATTCTCTCTCTCTCTTGCTCTCTCTCTCTCTCTCTCTGAAATTTTTAAGTCCTTACTAAAAGTCAGGAAATGCAAAATTATTTCCCTCACTTAAGTTCATCAGTTTATCATGTGTACTATATACCTGTCTTTAAAACTCTGAAGAGAACAAACAGAAGAGATTTCAAAGCAAGGTGATATTTTTTTCAGAAGTCTGGATGATAAGCAAAAGGAAGCTTTAATGAAACCCACTGTGTAATCTTAGGACTCATTTGTCTGTTTAAAGATGCTGCTGAGGTGACTGTAGTGCCAACACTTGATTTACAAGGACCAATTTTCCAGAACTTGATTTTACCTGACCAGGTGCTTACTTATTTTGACTTAAGTTAATCCTTTTATTATTTTTTAAAATATTTTCATTGATTTTTAGAGAGAGAGGAAGGGAGAGGGTAAGAGAGAGAAACACATCAATGTGAGAGTGAAACATTGTTTGGCTGCCTCCTGCATGCCCCCCAGGGAATGGAGCCTGCAACCTGGCCATGTGCCCTGACCAGGAATCGAACCACAACCTTTTGGTGCACAAGACGACGCCCACCATCTGGGCCTCGCCCCCAGCTCCTCCTCCTCCAAGAGGCTTTCTCTGGCATCCTCACTACTTCTTCCCAGGCGCTGCTTTATTTTCCCTCAAACCACCTATCATATCTGATATTGTATGTCCATCTGTTAAATATCCAGCTCTCTGGTCAGACTGAAAAATCTAAAGGACGGGCCTTTTTTCATTTTTTTCCTAGTTATTGGACCCGTAGCCCTGAACTGTTTAACCTTTCTATGCGTGTTTGTGTTCTGATGCCCGCATGGCCGCCACCACCTCAGCTGCCTCCACTCTCAGCACGTCTACCTTAATAGCACCTTGTTACTGCTTCTGCTCCGCTCCGAGCTTAGGAACTAGCTGGCTGCACTTTATAATTATAGCTAGTGCCTGCTGAGTGCTGCCATTCTCATAGCAACCCCATCAGTTACGGCCTGTTATTTCCACTGTTCAATTCAGGAAACTGAGGCAGAGCGGGTATACATAGCTCGTTCCTGGTGACTCAGCTAATGAACGTCAGAGCCAGATGAGAATGAAAGCAGTCTGGCTCCAAAGCCCTCACCCTTCACCACTGTAATACAGGCCTAGCCCTCTCTACATCGAAAATAAAGATCCATTGGCTCTGAGTAAGTGTCTGAAGGGACCTGCTGTGAGTAAAGGACATCAACTTTCATGTGTGGATTTCGTGACATACCCATTCTGGTTACTTCTCATTTAGCACTGCATCTCAGCCAGCTGAACGTGGTAGATGGCTAAATTCTAGATGTGCAAGTCGCTGTCTTCTTGTGTAAGCAAGACCTGCAATAAATGCAGGAGAGTAATTGAAAGCAGATGGAAAGTAATGCAGTCGAGAGCACGCACTTCTCTTCCTACACATGCTATTGCAGGAGCTGGCCTCTACAGAGCTCATTCTCTCCCTGCGTCATAAGCTCATCATGTGCTCCCTCCTGGAGTTCTCAGCAAACCAGTGTTTGTGAGAGCTGAGGAAGGTCGCTTATGTGTCAGACCTGACTAACTTCAAACACCCACACAAAATTAGCATCTCTCTTTGTCTCCATCCAGCTTCAATGGATTTCAGCATGGAGATCAGAACTTCTCAGGGATGGGTCATCATTCCTGGTTCTTTGTTCTTGTGTGAGCTGACAATTGCCACAATATCCCTTGTTAGTCTCTGAAAGGTGAACAGTTATGTAGATTTTGGCATGCGGGAACCTTTCTAGAATGCTGTTCAATAGCATTTTATTCATCATTTACTCACTCACTTACTCATTTAAACTACTCTAGGCCAGAACTTCTGCAAGGGTGATCAGACAGACAACAGGGCCTTTCTCCAAGGCGTTCACAGTTTAGTAAAGAGACAGAAATGTACCCAGGTGACTTAATACAGTCTCACAAAATCAGAGGAGCCCTTGGAGGACAGAGCGCCTATCCTGGAAAAATGGGCAAACTTGAATAAGTCCTTCTCAATCTAATTTGCCCACCATTGACAGATTAATCTTCCTAAAATGTGACTATTCTTGAATTTTTCTGTTTTGGAATGTTCAGTGGTATAACACCTTAACTAATCCTTGAGTCTTTGAGCTAACAGCAGAGTGCTATTGCATTTCTCTCTATTTCTCCAAGGAGGGTAGTAGAGTAGAAATCTCATAGGACCAATAAATGGAGGATGCTTATACTTGCTTTCACAAGGTAGTGGTGAGAATCAAATGAGATCTAGCTGTAGATGTGATGTGTGTTATAATGTACTACCTACTGGGTGGGGCAAAAGTAGGTTTACAGTTATTTGTAGGGAAGATAATACAATAATTAATAATAATACAAGAATAGACTGCTTCTTGTACTCACAACTGTAAACCTACTTTTGTCCCACCCTCTACAAGAGAAAAGGGAAGTAGCCTTTACTGAGGACCTACTATATGCCAGGCAGGCATGTATTCTTTCTTATGATCATTATAGTAACTCCATTTGTTCCATTTTCAAAGACTAAATCAATCTGAGAAGTCCTTTGGGCAAACATACACAGCTGTCAGGAATGGCATGGGGGTTTACTTTCAGAACTGTGTTTCTGAGTCCTCATTATCCTGCCTCATGCTGCTTTTAAAAAGAGCCCCCTCTCCAACCAGGCCGATATGATCACTGCTCCATGAACACATTTTCTCTTTGCTGTCTGTCCACATTTTATCCCCTTTTCACCACCCTGCTGAGGACCTGGCCTGGCCTCCATCAGTCTGTCATTTTCCCTTCTCCTCGACTCTTTAGTTGGCTCCAAATTATAATGCAGACAGTATGGGGGAATCTTTTGTACTACTGTCTGGTATTATTCTTAATTCTGAAAATATTATCTTACTCTGTGTCTACGTATAATCTTAGGTCACCAAGAGGTTTTTGAAGTTTTTTGAAGGCAGAAACTACACCTTTGTCAATAAAGCCTAGCATGCTATCTTATTCATCCATCCATCTATCCATCTATCTACACCAAAATATAGTAGATGCCCCTAGATTTAAACATTTTTTGAATGAATGGAAGAAGTGAATGAGTCAATGATAATGAGTCTGAATATTCTCATCTCTGTCAGCCTCCTCTGGGAGCCCCTTAACTTGTCCCCTGCAATGAGCCTTGACAGCCTTCTGCTCAGGCCCAGAACCTTTAGGTAAATTCGTACAACTGCCATCTACGTTTACAGATCACAGGTATGGTCACTAATTAAAAGGCATGAAGAAACCACAATGGAAATACCTGTACGTTGTTGCTAGCTTTTTTTAAATCAAAGCAAGTCCATTTTTAGTGACTAGGCAAAGTGACTACGTAAAAGTAACAGTTATTTAAGAATCCCACCAGAGAGGCCCTCCTTCCAGCACAGATGCTCTCTGTGTGGGATGACACAAAGATCTGACCCCAAAAGGAGTGTGTTGAGCCCACTTGGCTGCTTCTCCTCACTCCACGTGACCCGAGACTCAGCCACCTGTTGTCTTCAGACCAGACTATCCATGGGAGACTGTTTTTGGAACACTATGCAAGAAGACACTATCTCTTCTTAAAAGGCTATTAATTTGGTGGGTCTAGTAGCTTTTCTGTACAACTGTGGTCCCTATGAAGGCACTGTACCGGGCCCTCTCCTTGTACCCTAATCTCCTCCACCTGCCGCTCAATTCTGTCTGAACAGCAGGCCAGGTCCCAAACCAATAAGGGTGTGAGAAATGGCGCATTTGCACCATATCTTTACTTCCTCTCCCAGAGGGGACTGCACATAACGGTGAGCAGGCTGTGATTAAGGTCAGTGACCAGGAGGCCCAGGCTTTCAGAAAACGAACAATAAGCTGCAGACAGAGGAGTCCCCTGCCCAGAGCTGTGGTGCTGTGTCATTTATCTGCTCCCCACACAAACCCAGTGAGGAAAGGTGGAGAGAATAACTCTGGGTAATGGAGGGGGTCCTTTCATGGAGTTTAAACTTTGGATCCATCAAATTTGATTTCTAAATTGACTGTGAAATTATCAAAAAGATTTTGGGGAAAAAAAACTCCTCAGCAGAAATGGGGTCCTGGGGATAAATTGAATTCAATCTGGAAAAACAGAACATTTCATTTCTGCCACCTGAATGAATTGTGACTCTAAATTCTGACCCTGCTGCCTGTATTTGGTGATGACTTTATGCATGTCCACTTCCCTCACCAGAGCATAAGCTACAGGAAGGCAGCGGCCATCTGTAGTTTCCTTTTATTCTCAGCTCTGAGTTCAGTGGACACTCTACAGAGTGACAGGAGGCAGAGTAGTAAAGAACGAGTACAGCCTCTGAGGTTTTAGACCCGAGTCCTAGAATGTTAGCTGCATAAAGGAATGAATTCCCAAGTGCATTGCACCACCCAGAGATCCACTACCTTGAACCCACTCCAACTGCCAAGGGCAAATGTTTTCCCATTCATCATCTGCAAGTTGCAGAGCACGCACTTGGACAGCAAGCTAAAGCCCTGCCCCAACTCATCACTAGTCTGCCTTTCGATCCTCCAGTCAGAATCAGGCTGGGCCTACCTGCCTTCCACATTGCACCTCAGGTACATGTTCTCAAAACTGAATCTTATTTCCTTTTCTAATAATCTGCACAGCAATTCCCAGTTTTCTATTTCTGGCTAGTACTAACTAGCATCAAGTGGTCAAATGAATATGAAATGGGGAGCTAGGGAAAGCCAATTCTAAGTGGATTTTGTCCATTGGTTCTGTTCATGTGTCAGTCATGCTCTTGATTTCATTTTTACTTGTGGGATATACTGGACAGAGATGAGACCAGATGGGTTCCGCTGCCTTTGCCACATCCAGATTTGACCTCATCATCAGCCAAACTCCCTTGAGCCCCTGAAGGATCCCTGGCGGTGAGCAGCATGTTCTTCAACCTTCCATCTTAGAAGGTGATGCCACAACTTCATTCGGGCACCAACTTGGAAGGGAGTTGTTCTCATCTGCCCCTGCGCTTCTGAAGGTGCCAGTGAGGCATCGTTATTGGCTAGATCTCCAGAAGGAAAAACATGCACAAGAGGTCTTTCTGACCCCACATTCTGGGAGGCGGGATGTCATGAATTCTTTGATGTAGGCTATAACTGTCCCCTCACCTACCCTCATCTACCCACCTGCTGTGACAACCTCCATCTGCCCTGTGGCTTTCAAATGGCACTTCCCAAACAGGCACCAGTGTGCCAGTTCTCTTTAGATTCAACTAGGTGGGCGAGTTCCGAAGGAGCCTTATTAGACTGACTACATTCTAGACACCGACACAACCTTTCTACCTCTGTGACTGGCCTGTGGGTGTTGGTGTCTGCCGCAGCAGCCCTCGTTACAAGAGAAGTGAGAAATGCAGGTAAGGAAGCAATCTGAGTGGCAGGGTGGGAGGGAAGCACAGAGATCCAGGGACCAGGAGGACACAGACGAATCCATCTTGCCACTGCTGGGAGAGGAGATGAGTCACAATCAAGGCCAAGATGACGAAGGAAGCAAAATGTGGATCCCCAAATGCCTTCCTGGGTGCTGTGTTGATAATCTGTACATGCAAAAAGCCTTCTTCTGTAACTGAGACTAATTACTGCCATAATTACTTTGCATTTTGTAAAATGACCTCTGTCTAAAAGCAACACTTAACTGCTGTTCAGATTTTGGAAAGGAGGACGTTGAAAGTGATGCATCTTTAGATTTCTTTTTTTTTTTTTAACCAGGACAAATGAAATGTTCCTTCCAATTCTCCCTCAAGTCCTTCCTTTCAGAATGCCAGATGGGCTGTGTTAGAATTACTTCAGACATCATCAACTAATTACAGACAGATTCCCAGGCCCTATCCTGTCCTATTGAATCAAAAGGGAACAGGGCCACACATCTAGATTTTAACAAGGGTCCCAATTTATTTGGACTTATATCTAGATTTGAAAGCTACTATCTGGCCACCCTGTCTCTCACCTCCAGTTCCTGAGGAAGACACATGCCCAGAGCAGAAGCAAATGACTCCTCATCTGCAGGCCCAGAACCAAGTGAACAGGGCTGGACTATGTGGGGAGCTCCTTCCCCGAGTCCCATCAGCTTAGTGGGCCAGAGCCAAGGTAAATGGAAAGACAGCTTTTGCCTATTTCAGCTCTAATTCCAAAACTCAAAGCTTGCATCTTACCTCTCCATGCAGGAAAGGCAGTAAGTGCCAGTTCGATGCCCGCGAGAGGCTGGAGGGAACACATGACAGCCTATTGGCCACCACGACAGGCCTCGGTGGAGTGAGCAGGTAGAGGCAGGCAGCAGCACATGCAGCTGGCCCAACCTTTAGCTTGGCACGGTGTCTGCGCCCAGGGGCCATGCTGTGCCCTTAGGACCTTCTTCGGGGAAAAAAGGGGCAGGCGGCAGAGAAAATGCCGCTTAGGCTCTGCTCAGAAGCTAACAGAGGGGTCCGCTTAGACCAACTTTCACATAACCATGACAACAAGGTTGACAGTTTCCAGAACCACCCAGGGAAGTGTCTGTCTCATAATATTTCAAGAGTCGTTGCTGGGTTTTCTCAATCCCAGTGCTATGTGGTTTCCAGGTGCTTGGACAAATATCCAAGAGCTCTCCAGACTGTTTTTACCCCACATTTTACTGTCACTGGAAGGTGGTGTCATTATCACTCATCACACCTACTCTTCTGGTTCTGTCTCTGTGGGATCTATGGGAAGAGCAGTCTTACAGGAATGCTCGCAGAGGCCCTGAAACCTAATTCTGAGGTTCCCACCGAGTCACAGGCCAGAGCGTGCGAGGGCGTGACCACACCCTGTCGGGCGGGGCCTTTCCAGTGGAGGGTGGGCTCGAGGCTGCACAGACGCTGGGAAGGGCAGCCTACACAGGCTCTGAGCGTCAGTCCCCCCACTCAAGCTGTTAAAGGCTAAACATGGATAAATGCCAACTTCTAAAAGACTGCTCCAAACACTGCCTCAAGAAATTGGAGTGATGATGCTATTAGAAGAGTATTTTAAAATGCAAACCACCTGAGAAAATATATTCTGTGTATTTGAAAGCAGTGGGCTCAGCACTGTGCCAGGCACACAGTGATTGATTGGCATGTTGAAGGTGTTATCATTGTCATTAAAATAGAGCTTTCTGCCCTGGCTGGTGTGGCTAAGTGGAATTTCCGTCCATGCACCTTAGAGTCACAGGTTCCATTCACAGTCAAGAGCTCATGCCTGAGTTGCAGGTTCGATCCCCAGCCCTAGTTGGAAGGCAACCAATAGGTGTGTGTCTCTCTCACATCAATGTTCTCTCTCTGTGTCTCTCTTTTCTCCTCTTCCTCCCTCACACTACTTCTCTCCCTCCCTTCCATTCTCTCTAAAAATCAATGAAAAAAATATCCTCAGGTGCGGATTTAAAATAAAAATAAAGAGAGCTTTCTGTAAGTCAATAGAAAAATAGGAAAAGTGCTCATGGCAGATAGTCCACAAAGGATGAGATTTATATAACACACAAAGCATAGAAAATATTATCCTCATTAGAAATCAAATTAAAATAATGAGCCGCCTTTTCCCCAAACGTTGAATTGGCAAAGTTTGCTTTGTGTTTGTATTGTTTTAAGATAATACTCTGGGGTGGCCAGGGAACAGCCCGACACTCAGACACTTTCCATAGAGTGATCTGCCATGTCATCTTACAAGATTACAAACATCGGAAATGTTTGTATAGATTTAATGCAGTAATTACACTTGTCTGGAATTCATTCTAAGAAAAATGTAGAGCATGCACAAATACTTTCCTATAGAATGCTCCTCATACTGTTATTTATAAAAGCAAAAAAATAGAAATTATCTGAATAGTCAACAACAGAGGTTTGACTAAACATATTATTGTACAGTGTAAAGATATTCAGACCCAACAATGATGTTGCAGGCTTTGTTCTCTTATCATACAAAGATGGCCAAGATAGCCATGATTGGGAAAAGGAACTTACAAAACCTGAATAAAGGTGTAGAAAAAGGTAATGTGAGATAACAATGACTGTCTATACATGGTGGAATTACAATTTTTTGTTTTGTTCTGCTTAAAAGCATTTTCTAATTTTTCTGTAGCGCATATACATTGTTTCTGTATTAAGAAAAAATTTTATTTAAAATTATTATGTTTAAGATTTCAGGATATAATCGCAGACTTAAATGCATGTCTGAATTGGGATTTCTCTTTTCTCCCTCTAACATCTACAAAGCATTCATATATGCCAGACTTTGTGCTGGTGCTAGAAATAGCAATAGACATGTTAGCTGTTGACTATTGGCTTAGTACTTGTTTTACAATATTATTACTAGTAGTACTAGCATGGAGATTTGTATCAGTTTTATTAGGGTAGGGAGTACAAATACACAGTCATTGCAGCATAGTCATTTCAAGCACTGGGAGATACAGGAGGGTCACTAACCCAGTCTTCAAAGGGCCAAAGATGGAAGGTTTCCTGGAGGGATGATTAAGTATTTACTAGAGGCCCGGTGCATGAAATTCACTAGGGGGAGGTGTCCCTCAGCCCAGCCTGCACCCTCTCCAATCTGGGACCCCTCGGGGGATGTTCAACTGCCGGTTTAGGCCCGATCCCTGTGGGCAGTCAGACATTCCTCTCACAATCAGGGACTGCTGGCTCTTAACCACTTGCCTGTCTCCCTGCCTGCCTGCCTGATTGTCCCTAACCGCTTCTGCCTGCCAGCTTGATCACCACCTAACTGCTCCCCTGCCAGCCTGATTGATGCCTAACTGCTTCCCTGCCAGTCCGATCACCCCCAGCTGCCCTCCCCTGCCAGCCCAATCACCCCAAATGCCCTCCCCTGCAGGCCTGGTCACCCCAACTGCCCTCCCTTGCTGGCCTGATCGCCCACAACTGCCCTCCCCTGCTGGCCATCTTGTGACAATGTGGGGGCAGCCATCTTGTGGTGGCCATCTTGTGACAACATGGGGGTGGCCATCTTGTGATAATGTGAGGGCGCGAGGGCTATCTAGGCTTTTATTAGTATAGATAAGGAAAAAGGAAGGAACAGTGTTACTGGCAGAAGGAACAGCATATGCAGAGAATTCAGTAAGAGAGCTGGTACCACAAAGAACAAAGTTAGTTTGGTTTGGATGCTGCAGTCAGGTGTGACAGAGCCGAGATGGGGCAGGAGGTAAAGGGAAGAGGTCAACTGCAATCAGAAGCAGGAGGCCTTGTACACTGTGCTGTGGACTCCGAACTTGGCTCGCAGCTTTTGGATGAGATTTGCTCTATGGGAATGTTCCCTGTTGTGTGGAGAAGGAGCCTGAGGCCAGCAGGACTGGAGTCATGGAGCCTCATCTCTCCTCTCCCTTGATTTGGTTTATTGGGGTCTATATTCCCCATCTGTACATATTTGGTCTTGGCTATACGTGCGTGTCGGTTCAAGACACCTCTGCTAACCTTCCATTACACTTTTAACTTTCAGAAGATCCCTGCCTTTTAGCTGAATTCTGATAATCTTGCCGCCCACCCCCACTGAGTGTTATTGCACTAAAATTCCTTCCCACCTTTCAGAGGAGAAATCGTGTTACTACTCAGCTTGTGGAAAGTACCAACTCATTAAAAACGACACGATTTGTGTCCCTCCTGCACTTTTCTGTCCCCTGTTACCTTGGGCTCTCTGGTTTTTTTCTTGTGTGGTTTTAAAGCAATTTCACACCCCAGGCCCTCCCTGCCCCACCCTTACCAACAACTGAACACAGCCCCTTTGCAGAACCTTTGATAAATGCAAAAGGCAGTTTTGTTATGAGTAGACAACAGCAATCCACAGCATAGGATTTAAAGTTCAGCAGAGAGACATAGATTGGGTCCATATCCCTGTTTCTCCTGCCATAGGGATGGAAAACATTTCTGGGGATTCTTCTTCTTTTTAATTTACTTATTTTCTTTATTGATTAAAGTGTTACATATATGTCCTTGTCCCCTCATTGCTCCCACACACACCCACTCATGCCTTCACCCCCCCTGGTGTCTGTGTCCATTGGTTATGCTTATATGCATGCATATAAGTCCTTTGGTTGATCTCTCCCCCTTACCCCCACCCTCCCCTACCTTCCCTCTGAGGTTTGACGGTCTGATCGATGCTTCTCTGTCTCTGGATCTGTTTTTGTTCATCAGTTTATGTTGTTCATTATATTCCACAAATGAGTGAGATCATGTGATATTTATCTTTCTCCAACTGACTTATTTTGCTTAGCATAATGCTCTCCAGGTCCATCCATGCTGTTGCAAATGGTAGGAGTTCCTTCCTTTTTATAGTAGCATAATATTCCATTGTGTAGATGTACCACCATTTTTAATCCACTAATCTGCTGATGGGCACTTAGGCTGTTTCCAAATCTTCGCTATGGTGAATTGTGCTTCTATGAACATAGGGGTGCATATATCCTTTCTGATTGGTGTTTATAGTTTCTTGGGATAGATTCCTAGAAGTGGGATCACTGGGTCAAATGGGAGTTCCATTTTTAGTTTTTTGAGGAAACTCCATACTGTTCTCCACAGTGGCTGCACCAGTCTGCATTCCCACCAGCAGTGCACAAGGGTTCCTTTTTCTCTGCATCCTCTCCAGCACTTGTCATTTGTTAATTTGTTGATGATAGCCATTCTGACAGGTGTGAGATGATACCTCATTGTTGTTTTGATTTGCCTCTCTCAGATGTTTAGTGACTTTGAGCATTTTATATAATAAAAGCGTAGTATGCAAATTGTCCCCTTGACCGGGAGTTCATCTGGCAGTTTGACCAGGGGGCGGAGCTGGCCGGGTGAAGGGAAGGAGTACCCAGTAGGCAGCCAGCAGCTACTAGGGACCCTACCAGTGCACAGATTTCATGCACTGGGCCTCTAGTGTTTTCATGTGTCTCTTGACCTTCCTCATGTCCTCTTTCGAAAAGTTCTGGGGATTCTTCTGCTCCCAGGGAGACATCTATGAAGGCCTTTCTCAGCATGCACCTAGAAACCAGGCAGTTCTGAGAGATGGCCTTGGAGTGGCACGCAGCGGCGTCCCTCGCTGCCTCTGAATGCTAGAATCGGAAGAGAGGCGGCTAGGAAAGCTCTTGCCGTCACTGACATCACTGTTGGCACCAGCAGAAAACCGCACATGTAGTTTCCACTTTGGTGAACCACACACCTCGGCCCTGTGTTGGCTTCCCTCTTCTGACACAGATCCAGGGACCCAAAGCCATTGCTGGATGGTCAGGGCTGTGGGAGGTGCTCATTTCAAATGCATTTGCAAATCCCTGGGGAGAGTGTGCCAGGCCTTGACAGCCTCCGATGTAGAGGTCTCAGCTTAGGTAAGCAACCTTACTTTACTCTTTAGTTCAGCACAGTGGGTAGATTTCTGTCTTTAGCCCGGGTTCCATGACTTATCAGCTTTTTTACTTTGTACAAGTTACTTAACCTCTCCGTAGTTCAGTTTCTTCATCGGAAAGCGGGAGGATAACTGTACCTACCCCGTGGTGTTGTTGTCCAGGTCAAATGAGCTGAAGTGTCGGAAGCACTTGGAACCAGGACTGCCACACCACAGAAAGGTCTCTACACAAGCCAACTATTATTATCATCATTATTAGCAGCAGCAGTAATATCTCCCTTTACTTCTCTTAGTTTTTGCTGAAAGTAGTCAATTAGAGCATTTAGTCACACATTTTTCATGCCTCTTTAGAAATATTTTTAAGAAGCAAAATGAATGCCAGCATGATGACTAATGTGAGAAATGTGTCTCTATATTTAGGCGCATCAACATGGCAACAATCTAACTGCTAAAGGGGTTGTCAAAAGGTCTTGTTCTAATGGCCTAATATCTAGCTTCCTAAAAATGAAAAACTACAAGTGTGTCCTTAATGGTCAGATAAGTTCAACAAATATATTGAGTGCCAGGTGCTATGTGGGATATAAATACAAATAGAGGACATGTCCACAGAAACCATAAAGAAAAAGAGAAAAAAATAATAATAATGTAGATGGGGTTTGGGGAAAGGGAAGGGGAGGAGGGTGAAAAGTTCACACAGAGGAACATGAACTGCTAAATTGTGTAAAAAGTCCCTAAGCAGGTAAATCTTCGAGGTCTTCTGACTAGTTTGCAAGTCAGGTTATCTCAGTTTTGTAAAAACTATTATAATAGGGATGAACCTTTTTGTATTGGTGTACAGTATAAGTCAACAAAAGTGTAAATTATTCTAACATTACATTTTAAAACCAATTCATACTGTTTAACAATATAATAAATAATTTACATTTTACAGTTCTATTCCTTAACAAGTTCACTTACTGGCATCCCCATCAATTTACTCTAGTGGACGTCATATTAAAGGACTACAAATATAAAGGAATAATTCAAATTTGCCTTCTAGCCCCAGCTGGTTTGGCTCAGCGGATAGAGCATTGGCCTGTGGACTGAAGGGTCCCAGGTTTGATTCTGGTCAAGGGTGTGCAGGAGGCAGCCGGTCAATGATTCTCTCTCATCATTGATGTTTCTTTCTCTCTCCCTCTCCCTTCCTCTCTGAAATCAATAAAAATATAGTTTAAACAAATAAATTTTTAAAAATTGCCTTCCTGCCCTAGCCAGTTTGGCTCAGTGGATAGAGCATCGGCCTGCGGACTGAAGGGTCCCGGGTTCGATTCTGGCCAAGGGCACGTGCCTGGGTTGCGGGCTCAATCCCCAGTAAGGAGGTAGCCAATCAATGATTCTCTCTCATCATTGATGTTTCTATCTCTCTCTCCCTCTCCTTTCCTCTCTGAAATCAATAAAGATATACTGCAGTAAAAAAAAAGGGGGGGGCCACATTTTAAAAAAAAATTGCCTTCTTTATCACATGAGTAGAAATGGTTTTTCCAGCATTAAAGCTGTAAATCATATGCATAATTGAAGGCCTAAAACTTTTCTACTGATGTGATAAAAATGTATTTAGGCTAAGAAAAGTACAACTAGCTGCTATACTCATGCTGCAATGGAAAATTTATGATTCTTATATTGATGCAACAGCCATATATCATACATTAATGAGAATACAGCATTCATTCATTTTTTAAAAATGTTTTGACAGGCATTGATACTAAGTACATTATACATGCTCATTTGAATCTGGAATGTGCCAAAATTTAGGTTTCTTTCAATCTTCCAATAAAAACATTTATACAGTAATTCAACCATATACTCAATTAAGCCAGTGGTTTTCCAAAATTTTTAAGTTTTAAATATACTGACACCCACTTTTCCCCTCTAGTTTAGGCACTCATTGGTTATTCTTGCCTGAATCAATTATCAGCCTATGTAATCTTCTAATTATGGGATCACTGCTTTTTCATTAGTTCATATTCTACTATATTAAAGAGATTTCTCTTTAATTTACTTTGTATGGACTGTGTATTCTTATTTTATTCAATTACTTGTTTAGCTGCTCAAACATTTTTAATCTGGTGCCCCAGATTTGGTCCTAGGGAACAACTTTAAGCAAGCTCCTTATGTCATTTTAATATGTCCCCATTATTGTTTTTAGCTTTTTCTTCCTTTCTGGCATAAGAAGATGTTTCAGGATCATCTTGTACTTCCCCAGCAGCAGCCCTGGAGATGACAGAGGAGCCATTTCTCCAAGGAGCCCGGATTCCTTTTTGCCAAGAAGGGCAGTTAGAACCCAAGACCTGGGTGCTAGAAGTGTTCGTTGTTACTCTATTGTCATTGCTTTCAAGTTCTCCCAATAGAACCAGGAAACATGTGTGTGTACACACTCATCTCTAATCCATTGAAAACTATCAGTTTGCCCTAACCGGTTTGGCTCAGTGGATAGAGCGTTGGCCTGCTGACTCAAGGGTTCAATTCCAGTCAAGGGCATGTACCTTGGTTGCGGGCACATCCCCGGTAGGGGGTGTGCAGGAGGCAGCTGATCGATGTTTCTCTCTCATTGATGTTTCTAACTTTCTATCCCTCTCCCTTCCTCTCTATAAGAAATCAATGAAATATATTTAAAAACAAACAAACAAACAACAACTCTCAGTTCAGACCAGCAGTTCTCCCTGGGGCAATTTTCCCCACAAAGGACATTTGACAATGTCTGGAGACATTTTTTCTTGACAGAGCTGAGGACAGCAAGGGTACTACCCACATCTAAGGAGTAGAAGCCAGAGATGCTGCTAAATATCCTACAAAACACAGGCCAGCCCCCCACAACAAAGAATTATCTATCCCAAATGCCAGGAGCTAAGGTTGAGAAACCCTTACTTATACTATTACCTCTCATTTTAATCCAGCCCCACAGTGTTCCTGCTCATGTTTCCTTCTCTGGCAGTGAGAAACATGGCCTCCTTTAGCACACTGTGCTTCCTTATGTGACCAACCCTCAATACACAGAAAGCGTCCTTCTGAAATTGTTGTCCCATCCCTCTGCAGAAAAATAAACCTACTTACTGAACTCAGTATATTTGTTTAAGATGGGATTTTTAAAAATATATATTTTATTGATTTTTTTACAGAGAGGAAGAGAGAGGGATAGAGAGTTAGAAACATCGATCAGCTACCTTCTGAACACCCCCCACTGGGGATGTGCCCACAACCAAGGTACATGCCCTTGACCGGAATCGAACCTGGGACCCTTCAGTCCGCAGGCCGACGCTCTATCCACTGACCCAAACAAGTTAGGGCAAGATGGGATTTTTTTAGTTTGATTTTTGTTGGTTGTTTTTCTTTTTTTCTTTTTGGTCTTTGGCATGAAGATAGTCAAAATACCATATCCAAAAGCTATTTGTTTGTTTGTTCTCTCCTGAATCTGATAAGTGCATGGGAGCAACTTAAGCTTTATTGCTTTTTTTTTTTTCTCTGTATCTTAGCTTTGAAAACAAACTATATTTTACTTAGGTCTGTATATCCTGAAGTATAAAAGTATTTAAATGTATTAGCTCTACTGGCCTGTATGATTTTTCTGGCTAAACTTCTGCTTATACCAAAGGAAGCTATTTTCATAATAGTGTTTTTGCCTTATACTTTTACTTTAAGAGAGCAGATCATGATTCATGATAATGGCAATTCCAGGGCTATAACAGGAGGGAACAGGGCATCCTAAGGCTGGGTCTGAAAGTGACTGCTCAGAAATAAAAACCAGTGGTCAGTCTTCATTTTTAAATTAGAGATAAATGCAAACTCCTGAGCATAGACATGCTACTATTAGGGATTATGGTAGAAGTAGTGCAAAATAAAATCTCCACGTTTGCAGATGACATTCTTTGGGATATAATTTTTTTTAATATCAGAAATCTGTTATTAAATAGAAATGCAACAAAAATGAACTTATGTAAAATAATACTACTGGGCAATTTTACTCAAGGATGATGCACTTTCAAATTTGTTTACAACTCCAGAACAGATTTTAGATATCATCATGGAGTATAATCCAAAGGCAGGCAAAACAAGCAGACAGAAAATAAGAAACAAAAATGAGGTGCCTTTATTTCTAAATCTAGATCTCCCAATAAACCACTCTATGCTGGATGGCTCCTCTTAAAACCCCACAAGCACCCACTCTCATCAAGTCCAAAGTCCATTTTATTACAGATCACTGCAACTACAGTTGCAGATGAGCTGTTCTTATGCTGAACAGAGAGCTGGAACATGCTTATTTCCATAGTGCGGCTCAGAAGCTAGATAAACAGGTAGTTGACCCTGTGACCTATTTAATTGACTTAGCAGTATATGCTTATGTTCACTTATGACCCTTAATAAGGTCTACATGAGTTTTTCTATTTATTCTGGCATTTACATATTACTTTACAGTTTACAGTGTGGTTTAACTAATATTTATTTGATTGTCTCAGCAATCTAACATTTTGCCTTTTCTTTTTTCAAGAAATTCACTGTTTAACAACATTCTCAAATGTATAGGTATAGAAATTGATGGAGCCAGACTTCACACCTCGCAGGCAATATTTAAGTTTCTCCTGTGGTGATTTTACCAATGTTTGCACACACGTATCCATTCATTTTTTTTTTTTCTCAAGTCAATTCTTACAACACTTTCAAGTAGTCTTCCCATTTTATAATTGGGGAAACTCTGGCTCAGAATATTGGATTATATTGCCCAATATTACCCAGAAGGAAATGACAAAGGTAGAACAAGAAACTAGGTATTAGGGTACTTAGTTTAATTTTCGCTCTTACATTTGTGGCTCATAAAAGAATGAATGATTCCCTGACACATGCTTTTTACTTCTGTTAAGCTAGAGAATCATCCCAAGTTACATCAGTATGTTGGGAAATTAATCCCCTTTGCCACGTAGTGATTATAAATGTAACAGAACTACAGTTTTATAAACATACAAGTTGGATTTGGGATGGTTAGGGCTATTGCTGGAAAGGCAAAAAATAATAATTTTCTCTAACAGTTATGAGCACTGAGAATTTTACTTTTGCTAGAAGAAATAGAAAATAAATAAAATTACTGGATGAATCAGAATGTAGCACTTAATGTTGAGTGAAACTATTAAAAATGGGAAGCAACTGACAAGTGATCTCTTCCTTAAAATAAGATGTGACTATTGATTGCTATCTGGTCAAAAAGACCTTTTACAACAATAGACATTGCTTCATGGATACCTTGACATGTACCCTTGGGTGGGGTGGAGTGGGATGGGAAGAATAACTGCACTCTAAGAGCCCAATACCACACAACAGAGCACAATGCAGATTTACCTCATAGATATCAGGGGAAATTAAAGGATGAGATATGTGGCAATAGGCAGCACTAGATATACTCTGGAAAAGAAATGGGGCATACATTACAACTGCCAGGAGGCCGCACAGGGAAGGTAGAAAATTTTTAAAGTGGTCCACTACAATTTTAATGAGCTTAATGGTAGACTGGCTTCTAATGCATCAGAGAAATGGTGAGAATAACTCACATGGCAAGTCCATTCTGTCCTACTAGTTCTGCCTCAAAGCAGAGTTGTTCCTTTTTTACATTTAAGGAGATTGATATAAAAATGAAGAGTTCTTTTCTCAGGCCTTTAACATCTGCAGAGAACCCACCGGGGAGATGATTCTCACCTCCCAGGCAGCTTTATCTGCCTGTGTGACCTCTGCTTCACAGTGCTTCTCACTAGCTCTTCCTTTTCAATGTCACTTTCTTAGTTTACTGGTTAAGAGCACAGGTGTAAAGTCAGATTATGTCTTTATTCAAAGCTGGCTCTGTCACTTGGCCTTGGGCAAGCAAATGCCCTACAAGTTTGAGCCTCTCTGGACTCTTCCCTAAATTGCAACTGATAACATTGTTGCTATAAGGATTAAGTGAGATAATATAGGTTAACAAGTTTATTTAGCACAGTTCCTGGCATATAACAACATACCGCAATCTTATCACCTTACTAGAGGCCTGGTGTGTGAAATTTGTGCATGGGAGGGGGGTGTCCCTCAGCCCGGCCTGCTTCCTCTCCAGTCTGGGACCCCTCAGACATCCCTCTCACAATCCGGGACCGCTGGCTCCTAACCACTCACCTGCCTGCCTGGCTGATTGCCTCTAACCGCTTTCCTGCCAGCCTGATTGACACCTAACTGCTCCCCAGCCAGCTTGATTGCTCCCAACTGCCCTCCCCTGCTAGCCGGATCACCACAACTGACCTTCCCTGCCCCACCTCCGCTGTGCATGAGGCCATCTTGTGGTGGCCATCTTTGTGGTGGCCATCTTGTAGTGGCCATCTTGTGGCAGCTATCTTTGTGGTGGCCATCTTTGTGGTGGCCATCTTGTGGCAGCCATCTTGTGATGATGTCACACGTGAGGACCACTTAGGCTTTTATTAGTATAGATATCTAACACATTTCAGCAGGCTCCTATTTGACAGGATGACTCAAGAATCCTACTTTGGTGGATCCATTTTTCCTTTGCTGCCATATTAGCTTGCTAAAGTTCATGACTATGGTACCCCCTTGTGCAACAGCCATCAGTAGCCTTAACCCCTTATCAATCAGTAAATTTAAAATGTCATCTTTTGCAACCTAATTTCTAGCCTTACCTCCCAGTTAAACTCACCAGGACTCTCTATGCTCTGCCCCCAATGCTCTGTGCTTCTGCAATGAACTACCCTTGCACATGCAAACTTGGTGACATCTGTTGTTGGTATCAAGTTTCCTTAACCACCAAGGAAGGGAACTGTTTGCCAAGAAGAACCTTCAAACAAAGCTAAGAATGTTCGATGTGTGAATTTCACGTCTTTTTCAAGTGATTAAAATTATTCAGCATGGGAAGATTAAAATTATTCAGCATGCTTACAAACTGAGTCCAGAGAAGGGTCAAGGCCTCCACCAATCTTTCTTATTGGCCAACTTTATCTGTGTTCAGGAATCTTTGATATGGCATGTATGTTAATTTGGCAAAGCTCTCATTGTTTGTGCATGTCACAAATGACCCAATCTTTTTTATCCATCCCTTTGCATATGCAGAACTGTGTGTAACTCTTAGGACCCTGTACAGTGCCTATACTGGTTGGCTGCACAGCATACAGGTTCCCCAGATCTCCATTGCTAGCACTTGCAAGTCTTTCCTGATCTTTGCCTTCTTCTTCAATTCAGCTTCACAATAGTTCTGCCATGTTTCCCTTACTGTCCAGCCCTCCACCACCTGCTGCCCTAGTTCAAAGCCCCATCACTAATACCTCTATTGCAATAGACAAACTCCTGGTTCCCTTCCATTCACTTTCTCTGGCCGCCCTTGTCCCCTGGCCCCCACCAGGAAGTTCAGTCTGCTCAGAATGCCAATTCCTGGAGTAACCTGTAACATGGGTAGAAATTACTCTTTGGGCAGAGAAAATTTGTGGAGAAAAGACTCCAAAAACATTTTAATGGCTTTCCCAGGGTGCACCTCAAGTTCCTGAATTGAATATTCTGTGATATAATCCCGAGTGGTATTTTATCACTTATCCCCCTTAACGCCTGTGTTTGGTTGGTTAGTAGTTGTTTGTTAGTCTCTTCTCACCTGTTAGTGGCTAAAGATACCTTGAAAACATCTAACAGCATATTTATTTTAAGGAAACTGAGGCTCAGATCAATGAAATCACTTATTTCACATATATTTGTTCAAAACTAGAATTATTCTGTGTTGATTTCTACTCTAGTCAGCTTACATATTTCAAATCTTAAGTCTGGAGTGCTTCGGTTTCATAGCAACAGACAGGATTTTGAAAACAACAACAAAGCACACCGCTAGTCCAAGAGCCAGGTAATAACGGGTGTGGTGTGTTTCACAGCTCAGCTTGAATAGAGATGATTGCCAACGACCAAAGGAATGCAAATGTGCAAGGCATCCTCACTCTTTGTAATGTTAATATCCTAGCTCTTTCTTCTCTACCAAATCCTCTGGCTTATTGTTAGATGGGAGGAAACCTGTGAAGTTGTTTTCCTCCTTTTTAACACAGTTAAGGGGGCGGGGGGGGGGGGGGGTTGTGGGGGGAGCGGCAGGAGGGAAGCAAGCTCCTTTTCCTTATCTTCCTCATTCTGCCACCACCATTCCATATCTGCAACCTGTGGGGGTAAATGTGGTATTTGCTCATGTTGATATATTTATCTGATATTTTTACTTTCCCACAGGTACTGACTTTTCCTTGTACTCAATTGTCATGATATAAGCAAGTTTAATATGATTATTATTGCTCTAGCAGAGTATTTACTACATGTCATTACATACATGATGCTGCATGAAGAACCACCCAAAATATGCTCAATAGTTCCAGCACGAAAGTCTTCTCTTATGCTGGGATTTGTTTTGTAGCAAATGAAGTTGAGGTAGATGCTTGATATTGGCCAGGTTTATGTCTAATGACTCGACAAACTTCCACATTTATAAACACTAATGTAGCCTGTTACTCTATTACATGAAAAAACTTTATCATATATTAGGTGACTCTTCCAGAAATGAGGACATAAGGACAACATTGACTGAAAAACAGAGCTATCAGGGTCCTTGGAATGTAGCCATCACTCTTAGAATAACCACCAGTGCCTTCCCATCCTTGTCCATCGGTGCAACGGCAGGATGCTGCTGGCCCCTCTATCGGTCCTTCACCCCTAATGCAACCGGCCTTCTCTAACGGACAGTACAGTGATTTCATGGGAAATTTACTGTAGCGTATGTGAAATAGGGAAATCCCAATGCAGCCTCTGTGTTCTTTCTTCCTACCCTTCCCACTCCCCCTACTACCATCTAGTCCCCCTCACCCTGCCAAAAGAATCAATCCTAGATTGGGGGCGGCGTGCACGGGTGAGGGGGAGTAAAGCCTAGTGGTTACAAGCACAGACTCCAGCACCAGTCTCCCTGTACTGGCATCCTGGCCCCCCCTACTTACCATCTACTAGTATATTACTTGGGGTAAGTTACTTTATTTCTTGGTGCTATACTTTTCTCCTTTGTAAAAGGGGAAAATTAATATTACCTACACTGTAGAATTCTTAACAGGATTTGACAGGTTAGAACATACAAAGAACTTAAACAGGGCATCTGAAATAGAAGTTTAGTCTTTCAGGGTATCCTGCTCAGTAAAGAACCAAACTGTTGGCAGTGCTTTTGAGAAATAACTCAGGGGTTTTAAAGTACATAGTGATTAGTTTGGATAAGCCTTCATGGTAACCTTGTATGGCCATCGACTACCACCTCCTTACATAGGGTGGTCATAGTAACTGTATGTTTTGTATTTTTCCATTTGGTCATTTGTAGATGTTGGTCCAAGTTATAAGGGAAAGATTTTTTAGGGTGGTAAGGGGATGCTACAAAAGCCAGAATTTTATTTTTCCTAATAACAATAATTCCCACTGCCATTTTCATTCCTTACTGGTTAGAAGCACAAATAGAAATGGAAGAGAGTTATACCTCGGTCTCAATTTATGGATTAGGCTATTATACTAAACAACTTCTTAGAAACTAAAGGGAAGAGTTACTGGGCAGCAGTTCTGTAAACATTATTATTATTTACAACAATAATGTTTATATAGCGTGTGAATGAATGTTCAAACTCCAGCCTAAGCAGAGTAGGGATTTGCTGGCTTCAAGGTCATATAGGTTAACCCGTGAGAGCTTTGGGTAGATCTGAGAGGAGTGGAACAAAGTTGTTTTTGGCGTTCGGCTTCTCACAGTCCCCTTTTGAAAACTGTTCTTATTTGATGCCAAGCAGGCCCTTCTCTGTGGAAATCATTATCTCCCAAGCATCAGTGCCAACTAGGACCACGTGCAGTCCTCCTGCCCACTCTTGACAGATGGCAAGGAGCCCGAACCTTCCATATGCTCCTCTCTTCTCTGGGAAGGCATGGGCACCGGAACAAATTTGGCTGGTGCAATTGTGACTGTGGGTGTCTCTCAAGTAGCATCGCTGTCCTTGGGCTATTTAGCACCAGACCAGGTTCCAACAAGTTAAACATATTCTGTGGTGGACATGGACAGCACAGAGAGCAAATCAAGCTCTCAGGTGTTTAACGATAGGACTATAAACATTTGGGGGAAGGGGGTGTTAAGAGCTCATTTGAGTTAGGGAGATACAGTTTAGTGTAGCATCCGTTTCTACAGGCTGTTGGGCATCTTGCTATAGTAAAGAGTAGGGAATATTCTGTTTTCATTGACTTCTCTTCTCATCTAAGGTCTAAAGCTAGTCAGAATTCACTATTCTTTCACAACGACAGCAAAATGCCTTCAGAAACAACATTCTCCCAACAGAGAGAACTTGCAAACTTAGCATCGAAATGTAATTGATGTTTCAGAAATAGCCTGTTCTGGGCTGATCTACTATTTTCTTATTTTATCTCTTCTTCCCCCTTTTGATCATTACTTTAAAAAAATCAAAGGCTTAATTCAGGGGTGGGGAACCTTTATTATGCCAAGGGCCATTTGGATATTTATAACATCATTTGCAGGCCATACAAAATTATCAACTTAAAAAGTAGCCTGCTATATTTTGTCAAACATTTCATTAATTCACCCCTCAAGCCTTGGCAGGGCCAGACCAAATGATTTCGAGGGCCTTATAGGGCCCTTGGGACAGATGTTCCCCACCCCTGGTTAATTTTGAAACTCTCCAAGTTTACAAAAGAATTTCAGAAACAGATCAATCACATCTTATGTTTGGGATTCAGTTCTACCATGCCTTTTTCAGTTACAATTAGGAATTTCAATCTTTGTTCCTGTTTTCTGTGGGTTTTTTTTCCAGCTTTCTTTATCCCTTTTTAATTGTCTTGATTACCTCCTTAGATTGTAACTGGGCAACTCAGTCACTGAGCTATGGTGCAGTGAATTATCATTTATTCAGCAGGTCACCCACTGCTTTAAATCTCCATGAGGTTCACTCCAAGGGGGCTTGACTGAATGTTAATTAGCATCCTTTCTTAAAGTATTCCCAGTTATTTTTGTACAGAATTGCCATAGCTGAGCTTATTACCCTTAGCTTATAATAAAACGATTAAAATTATGTTTTAAAAGAAGCAACAGTGACCATGGGAAGGACTTTTAATTAAGGCTGAGTTTATAAATTGCTATGAAAGTAAAACAGCCCTAGCCAGTTTGGATCAGTGGATAGAGCATCAGCCTACAGACTGAAGGGTCCCAGGTTTGATTCCCATCAAGGGCACGTACCTCGGTTGCAGCTCAATCCCCAGTAGGGGCTGTGCAGGAGGCAGCCAATCAATGACGTTTCTCTCATTGATGTGTCTATCTCTCTATCCCTCTCCCTTCCCCTCTCTCTAAAAGTCAATAAAAACATTTTTTAAAAAGAAAGTAAAACAGAACAGGTTTCCAGCATAGGTTTCCCAATGGTCATTTGAGTATTATTCTCTTGGTTTCTGTTTGGAAACAATTTTTTCATTCTTGTTGTAATATTTTTAAGCTATCAAGACATATGGTAGTATGAGAGAGAGAATATAATTTCGGTTACTGCATGGACTAGGCAAAAGTAGGTTTACAGTTGTGATACAACTAAATAATAAGATAATTAATAAATAATAATACAATAATAAAACATTCTTTCTGTATTCACAACTGTAAACCTACTTTTGCCTACCCTGTATATTTATAAGTAGAAGACTAACTGAAGAGTGGTATTTAGTTTAAGGATCAATAATAATGAAAACTGAACTATAAGACATTTTCTTCATTCATTTGAGATTCTGATCTATTTTGAAATTTTGGTCCAAGTCCAAAAAGGTGCATATTTCAATTCTGTCATAGAAAAAAAAACAAACTGTTTTCTGTTCCTAAATCAGGAAAGTAGAAAAAGTAATTATATGCCTCTTCAGGAAAATTCAGGAATTCGCCATTTTTCTATTTCATGTTACATGATAAATAGAAGCTGTGTTTAACAGAAATATTTACCATTTTACCTTAAAATGTAGTTACATAACAACTTCCTACAACGAATTCAAGGTATTTCTTCTTACTAATGAATTCTCCCAGAACTGTAGGCTGGAACAAACCTAATATCATCCAGCTCAGAGATTATTTTTTGATTCAGCTGTGAAATCTTTTTCTCAAACAAAAACTTGCATGGGGCTTGATATATAAACAGAGAAGTAAGCTGCTGTTCTGGTTGAAGCAGAAGGCACAGAGTTGTCCCAGTTTTTGCCTCTTCCAACTCCTAAACCAACAGCAAAGGGGCCCTTTCAAATCACAGTTGAAGCCCCACCTCAGACTATTTTAGAAGGAAACAGAGGCACAGAAAGGAGACTTGCGTTGGCATGGCCACGCTCACCTGTTTAATCGTAGAACTGAGGCCTCGGTCTGATCTAGACCTTGTAGACACACCAGCCACCTATAGCACTGTGAGTTTCTACTTAAGGCTCAACCCCTGCTCCCTGGTTTTGCATTTCTCCAGGGAGCTCTTGACATGCTGTATATTTATTTCGTGTATTTATATATTTATTTCATGTATTTATATATTTATATATTCCCACTAAAGTGCGAGACCCCTGGTGGAAAGAACTAGCCTTAATTCAAGTGCATTTTCCCCACAGTTATTAATGTGAATTGAAGTTGCTCCACCTGAAATTATAGGCCATATTAGGTAATAGCCTAAACCTATCTAATAAAAGAGTAATATGCAAATTGACTGTCTCTCTAACACACAAGATGGCCACCCCCATGTGGTTAAAGATTGCTGCCACAAGATGGCTGGCAGGGGAGGGCAGTTGGGAGGGACCAGGCCTGCAAGGGAGGGCAGTTGGGGGTGATCAGGCCAACAGGGGAGGGCAGTTGGGAGGAACCAGGCCAGTAGGGGAGGGCAGTTGGGGGGGACCAGGCCTGCAGAAGAGGGCAGTTGTGGGTAATCAGGCCAGCAGGGAAGGACAGTTGGGGGTGATCAGGCCTGCAGGGGAGAGCAGTTAGGGGTGACTGGGCCAGCAGAGGAGGGCAGTTGGGGGGGACCAGGCCTGCAGGGGAGGGCAGTTGGGGGGAACCAGGCCTGTATGGGAAGGCAGTTGGGGGCAACCAGGCCTGCAGGAGAGGGCAGTTGGGGGGACCAGGCCTGCAGGGGAGGGCATTTGGGAGCAATCAGGCCTGCAGGGGAGGGAGTTGGGGGCGACCAGGCTGGCAAGGGAGGGCAGTTAGGGGTGACCAGGCCAGCAGGGGAGGGCAGTTGGGGGTGACCAGGCATGCAGGGAAGGGCAGTTGGGGGCAATTGGGCCAGCAGGGGAGCAGTTAGGCGTCGATAAAGCGGCAGGGGTGTGGTTAGGGGGTGATCAGGGTGGCAGGCAGAAGCAGTTAGGGGTAATCAGGCAGGCAGGCAGGCGAGCAGTTGGGAGCCAGCAGTCCTAGATTGTGAGAGGGATGTCCCAGACTGGAGAGGGTGCAGGCTGGGCTGAGGGACACTCCCTCCTCCCTCTCTCCCCCCCCCCCTCCCGCGCCATGCACGGGCCTCTAGTATTTCTAGTAACCTAGAGTTGTTAGGAATACAAGAAATCTGATTTTAGTTTGTTAAATTTAGCTATTCATATGGAATAAATTAACATATAATGTAATCTCTTATTTTCAAGATAAAAGTAGGCCCAAGTAGAATAACAGTTAGTTGTTAACTGGAGCATTAACTATCATAGATTAGGGGTTTCAAAACAATAGCAGATATCAGAATCACTGGTGATTTATATTCTAACTAAAGGCCCAGTACATGAAATTCGTGCACGGGTAGGGTTCCTAGGTCTGGCTGGAGATCAGGGCCGATCTGTGGGGCGACCAGTGGGGTGATTGGGGGTGTCCCCGCTGGCACCTACCTTGGCCAGTCTGTCACCGCCCACTCGCCAGCCCTGCCCCCTGCCACTGCCTGTTGCCTCCCTCTGTGGGGCAACCTGCAGTGCAACCAGCGGGGCAATCAGGGGGGCCCCCACTGGCACCCACCTTGGCTGGCCTGGGGCCTGTAGGCTGAAGGCAGCTCCTGGATTGAGCATCTGCCCTCTCATGGTCAGTACGTGTCATAGTGACTGGCAGTTCATTCTGCCATTCGGTTGATTTGCATATTAGGCTTTTATTATATAGGAAGGATAAGTGCACAGGTGATATTGATGCTATAGACCAAGAGACCAACTTTGAGACCAAACTACCATTGACCTTTCATTGTGATGCATTAATTTGACATTAAGTAAAATTTCCACAACTGACACATGTTGAGCCAGTAGCAACTATGTAGATGTTATCACTTAACCTCTTTGGCAGCCCCACTACAAAAAGGGAAAAGGAAAGTGCTATGGTCCAGTAAAAGAAATCAGGATTTATTTCTATTTCTGCCAAAATTTTCACAGAAGAGCCATCAAGCAAATCATTAGGAAAGGGACTGGAATTGCCATCTGAAGAACTGCAAATTTAAGTAATTTCCTCGCTGGGTGATTCAGTTAGCTATAACACACCAAATCACTATATACCCCACAATGAGCAATACTCTAGTTATTGGACAACTTAAAAGTGAGCAACCGTCATCTAAGTGTTCTAATCCATCTACTGAGAGAGTCTCTAGGAGTACATTTCTCCATATAAAATGAAGGGAAATTCATTCATATTATGGGGATAAAGAAAAAAACTTGTTTTTAATAAGGATCCAACTTTAACTTTCTTTGCATGATTACTATCTGTCATCCCCTCACCCATCATCAGAGAAAGGGATTTTTCCCCCTTCATTTTTATGAGATAATTCATGCAAAATCAGTTCAGTTCCAATATTTGAGTACTGCAGATAAGCCAACCACTGTACTAAGAATAATCAAATATGTGTAAGAGCCAGCCTTCATCCTAAAGGCCTGCACACTACAGGTAAAGCTAGATGTCCCAATCGTGATCCAAAGTAAGAGCCCAGTAAATTTGTCTTCAGAGAGAAAGCAAGTTTACCTGATAGGAATTTACCATCACAAACTTTGCAATAGGAGTTACATATTTGCTGTATTTGTACTCATCTAATTAAGGTAAGGCTTTCTCAACTCACAGCTGGAAAAATCAAACTCTGGAGGGTTTAAATGTCTTATCCTCAAGCAATTTGTGAGCCAAAACCAGGATTAGAGCTATGACTCCTGACTTCCAGCCAAGTAATCATCCCTGCAGGTTTTGTAGACATTTTCTCTCGCTTCCACCCAGCCTCTCCTCTTGGCATTTACGTTATTTTAGACACCACGGATGACATCAGAAAGATTCCTTCTAATTTTCTTCAATATTTTTATATATTTAGAAAATGAGGTATCCCTTTTCAGTCCTTTATTTCTGTCCAAGAGAGGAGGTGAGTCACTCCACTGAAGCTTGCTAGAAATACAGCTCTATAATCAACATCCCCTGGATGCTACAAAGGCAGGTGCTAGCAGATGGCATTGATTCCTGGTCACCAATTTTGCACATATTCCAAGCAGTTATTTAGAGAGTGTTAATTGTCCTAGAGTCCACTAAGAAAATAATACTATAGTCCACCTGAAGTCACCTACCCAAATGTTGCATTTCATTCTAAGTGGTTATCAAATTTGAATTTGGCCTATAAGAACAGGTTTTAATGCATGAAATTTTTGGTCTGAAACTATTTATTTAAAAAAATCAAATTCCATTCTGCATTCTTTGTCTTAAAATCACTAAAATTCTCTCAATTTACTCTCATTCTGTTGTAGCTAATACCAACACAGAAATTGCCAGCAAATATATTACATTTTTACTTCTTTGAAAATGGGGGTGTGAGACAAGGGGTGGGAGCTGTTCTGTGGATAATAACATCTCCAGCCTGGCTAGTATGGGTCAGTGGTTGAGCATCGACCTATGAACCAGGGGGTCACGGTTCAATACCCAGTCAGGGCACATGCCCTGGTTGTGTGCTTGATACCCAGTGTGAGATGTGCAAGAGGCAGCCAATCAATAATTCTCTCTCATCATTGATATTTCTCTCTCTCTCTCCCTCTCCCTTCTTCTCTGAAATCAATAACAATATATATATTTTTTAAAGATAACATTTTTATGTTATCTTTACTTGTTTGTGTCTCTTTAGAATTTAAATGATATAATGGCACATGCTCATTGGAAAGATGTTTTAATTGTTCCTTAATACTAGGTAGAAATACTATATGGCTACATTTATTGAAATGACATTTTTATAATCCAACCACTAACTTGTAAAAGGTTTTAACCATGAAAATGTAGTAAATGATTACTTCTATTTTCTATGCTACTGCAAGTGCATTCTCAATAACCTATCAGAAATAATGCTAGATCAGGAAAGCTGCAGTTTATCAGTATGAGCCTTGAATTTAAGTCATCTTAAAAACAGGAAGGAAAACTACATTTCTTCTAGAAAACTCAAAACGAGTTGAACACAATAGTGTTAGACATCTAGGCAAGAGAAACGTGTATGGAATATCTAAGTACACTGAGGTGTTTTTTAGCATTCCAAGTAAATAGAAAGGTGAAATTATATCACAGGAGTCTTGAAAGGTAGGCAGTCAACAATAACTGAACACCTTCTGTGTGTCATACACCAAGGAGATGCCAAAAATGAAGCAGATGGTCCCTGCTGTTCAAGGAATTCACCCACTATGAACACTATACTGGGAAGATCAAGGGAAAGAGAAATCTATAAAGTTCTAAGTCCAAATGTTTTCTCTTTTTATTCAACTGCTATTTCTGTGAAATAGGAGTACTTATCGCCAATCAATAAAAATCAAGAGCAAGAAAAGATCCATAGTCAGTAATGTCAACAAACTAGTATCCAGGGTTTTTTTTTAGTGTCACTACTAGAGAATTGGTCCCTTTCAAAACTCAGTCTTGCAGTGTTATTTATAATAGCCAAGATTTGGAAGCAGCCCAAGTGTCCATCATCAGATGAGTGTATTAAACAGCTATGGTACATTTACACAATGGAATACTACTCAGCTGTAAAAAGGAAGAAAATGTTACCCTTTGGGACAGCATAGATGGACCTAGAGAACATTATGCTAAGCAAAATAAGCCAGTCAGAGAAAGACAAGTACCATATGATTTCACTCATATGTGGAATTTAATGAACAAACTGAACTAAGAAGCAAAATAGAGACAGACTCATAGATGGAGAGCAAGCAGACAACTCTGGTGAAGGGCAATGGTGCGGGGGGGATGTTACTTGGGGGGAGTTTAGCAATTGAGCAAAAAAGAAAAAAGGAAGAGCTCATGGATAGGGGCAACGGTGTGGTGATTGCCAGGGGAAGCGGGTAGGTGGAGGTGGAAGAGTATAAGGGGGATAAATGGCAATTAAAATAAAATAAAGGAAAAAATAAAACTGCAGTTAATGGTTTGCCAAGGTGTTAGTAACCAATAACAGTACTTTGATACAAAAGTGCGGATTAACTGTATCGCAAGTCAAGGACTGAAACCTCTATTTCCACCCAGTTATTTGACTTATATGATCTTACATCTTGAATAAGAGAACTTAGTTGCTAAAATCCTCTGTGACATGACTCTCACAAGTCTTCTATGCCTATGCTAAGAATTTAGGAGATGTTTTTACCAATTAGTTTCAACTGTTTAGGACACAAACTACTTTTACCACCCTTTGCCTTCTGTAGCAAAAGGCTGTCCTGGTTTTAAGTACAATATTATCAGTGTTAGATTGTCCAACGTAGAGAAAAGTTCATTTCTAACTGTGCTCCCTCCTACCACTGCCATATTTTCAGTTAGCATGTTTTTTACCTACTGATTTCAGCACACAAGCTAGGGGTTCCTGAACAAACACACCTTGCCACCAGAACCACGAAGAACAAGGTTAACGAGGCTATTACTGTGGGTTAAGCATCTTAAAAACAAACATGCAAGTCTTTGCCTCATAACATCTATTATTCAAGATTAAGGAGTAGGCTACCCCTGCCTAACATGATGCTTCTACCACATTTTTGTAAGTTCCTTACTTCCCACATAGCTTATTAAAAGCGTGTTCTAGCCCTAGCTCGTTTTTCTCAGTGGTTACAGCATTGGCCCTCGGACTGAAGAGTCGCAGGTTCGATTCCGGTCAGGAGCACTTGGTTGCAGGCTCAATCCCTGGCCCCGGTATGGCATGTTGATATGTCTCTCTCACTTCGCTGTTTCTCTCTCTGTCCCTATCCCTCCCTCTCTAAAAATCAATAGAAAAAATATCCTCGGGTGAAAATTGACAACAACAAAAATTTTAAAGTGTGTTCTAATTAATGCAGAATTGGAGGTTACATAATATGTGTAAGGATGTTTTCTCACTGAGAAACATATTTGAGAGAGCCTAGAGCAGTCATTTCTGTCCTCTCAAGAATGCCACATAAATAACCAGGCGCACGCAGATAGAGCAGCTATAAAAACACACATAACCCCATGGCAGTGGCTGCCCATTGGAGCTGCACAGCAGCTTCACCCGGGAACATGCTGAAATACAAGTGGCCCCATCAAATCGCAGGTTTTCAGGAGTGGAGGCCAGAAATACTCATTTTTCAGAAGTGCTGCCAAAGCTCCTGAATCGCAGCCAAGCAGAGTTAAGAGCAAAATTCTATGGTTACAGACTATTTTTGAGGTGTTTAATCAGTGGCGTGTGAGCGCACCGTTTTCAGCCCCTATGGCAATTGCCTTTAAATATGTCATGAGATTATTTCTACTTCCCAAGTGTGTCCCACTCACACGCATGCGTATCCCTTCCCCCATCACACTGCCTCTTGGTAGGCTGTGTTCCTCTCCTTCTGCCCGTGAGCCAAGTGAGCAGGGAACCTTGTCTGATTCAGTGTTCAGTACAGTGTCTAGAACATTGGCACGAATAAGTGTTAAAAATAACAGTAGGAACCGCATGTCGCCTTAATGCACCAAAAATTATTTCCATGCTCGAATGTCAGGTTTCAGACCTGCAGTCACAAATCAGATGTGCAGCAACATAGCTTTTCCTGAGTTTCCACAGCAAAGTAAGCTTACCTCCGAGACCCCAACTCTAGTCAAAGACCAAGAACGGAACACTGGCTCCGTGAAGGTGACAGTCCCTCCGTGCACAGTTCTGCCTTTTAGATGGATATTTGGGCAAACTAACCATTCTCGCCTCCCTGGCAAGCGTACCCAGCCTTCTGAGCGGGGCTGGCCCCCCAGAGCCTGCCCTCCCTGGTCTCAAAGCTTCGGCTCCTGCGCCCTCGTCGTTTGTGTCAGCTGAGAAGTGGCAGCACCTGCCTGGCCTCGGGCCCTCTCTGCTGCCTGTTGCTGCCCACGCCTGTGGTCCCTCCCGCAGCCTTCGATGGTGCACGGGGCGGGGCGCACCTGTGTCCTCCAGGCCCCAGCCGTGGGCCTCTGGTTCGTTCAGCACTTCCACAGCCGCTCAGAAACCATCACCTGCTCCTTCCTCCCCCAGCCAAGGAGGGAAGGGCTCTCGGAGGTCACTCGTTCGCCAAGTCAGCCCTCACCAATGACAGCGTGAATCAAACCCCAGTATGAGGTTTGCAGTGTGGGCTTGCCGTCTCTCCAGCGTGTCACTCAGGCAGGAGATCTGGGATGTTCCCAGACCGATCTCACCTCTATGTTTCTATTGATTGCCTAGATGTTGATATGGTCAGAAATGAGCCTTCTAGCAGCACCAGTCATTATGTGCACACTGTGTTCTGAAATGTGAGTCAGGGAATAATGTAGTGTTCATAGCCAGTATTTTAAAATGAAATAGAATCAGGTAGGATGGCATAGGATCGAGTAGAATAGAACATACTGCTGGATTTCTTTTATTTTATACTGGGTCAATAAGTAAGCTACATATTTCTTACTGTACTTATAATCAAACATGGATCAGAAACCCTGGCCTCTCCTTTTGTCACCTTTAAACTCCTCTCGTCTCCAAATGAGGGTTTTTATCTCTGATATCACTGCCTTTCCTCCCTAAGAAAACACTCCTATAGAATAGAATCGCCCTTCAAGCTCTCTGTTCTGGGGTTAATTTTGTAAACTATACGCCGGGTCTCTAAACTCTCTCATGTCTACATTTCTTCTCTCCTGTGTCTGGTCCTGCCAATTTCAACTCAAGATGTTCTAGATGACTGCATTTCTTTCTCTTCTCTCCTTTTGCAGCTGGGCTGCCAAAGAGGTCAAGTGATAATATTTATTTAACTGGCTCAGCATATGCCAGCAGTGGAAAATTACTTAATGTCAAGATTAGCGCATCACAATAGAAGGTCAGTGGTAGTTTGTTCTCAAAGTGGGTCCCTGGGCCTACAGCATCAGTACCACCTGGTCACTTGATAGAAGGCAAATTCTCAGACGCCAGGCCAGTGGAATCAGATTGTTTTAACAAGCACTTCAAGTGATTCTGATACCTGCTAAATTTAAAGAGAAACAATTCTTTTTTTAAGTTTTTGGAGAAATGACTCTTCTGCACTCATACTTCAACACTCTTTGTAATATTTAAATTACATAATTGTGATTCCAAATAGATAACATAAATAGATTTGAGGGAAAGTCTAAAAAGGCTCTAGAGTCGCTTTAATGTGTGAGTGCTGTGCCTTGGGCAGCCTGTCTGTGTTTTCAGAGAGAACTGAAGAGTTTCCAGTAAGCTGGGAAGTGGATAAGGTAGAATTCTGTGGAAAAGGTTTTACTCTACTTAGGGGGGTGGGAGAAAGACTCACCATAAGATAAAACAAAATGCAGGCTGTAATAATTTTCTAACAAGCGACCTTATATACTGGAAAAAGCCCTTTTTTCATGGGGGAAGGAGAAAACAGAAGTTGAGGAAATTCTAAATTCTAGACACAGACACTGGTTAATTGGTGACTTTGAATAAATTGATTAAACTTCCTAGAGATCAGGTTTTCTTTTAAAAATATAGACATCTTCCACTTCAAAAGCCTGTTAGTCATACTTACCCAAGATTCCTGTGCGTAAAAGTGATTTCAGTGGTCGGCAAACTCATTAGTCAACAGAGCCAAATATCAACAGTACAACGATTGAAATTTCTTTTGAGAGCCAAATTTTTTAAACTTAAACTTCTTCTAATGTCACTTCTTCAAAATAGACTCGCCCAGGCCGTGGTATTTTGTGGAAGAGCCACACTCAAGGGGCCAAAGAGCCACATGTGGCTCGCGAGCCGCAGTTTGCTGACCACTGGTTTAGGTAAAAGGAGAGGAAATCATGATCAATTTCCCCATCTGTGAAATGATGGACTTATCAGTCAGCAATGCCTCAGGTATGTTCTTTTTGAGAAATGGCAAGAGATAGTCTTCAAAGTCAGTGACCAGACAATTTTACAAAATGCTGGGTAAAATGTTAAAAAGGTTTCTTAACTGCAACACTTCACAGCCTGTAATAGGCTATAAAGGGTGTTTCAAATCTCTAAAGAAAGGATATTATTAACAGCTTTCCTCAAGTATATTGCACCAAATATTTCTTTTTTTTTTTTTTTTTTTTTTCAAATTTTTATTAAGGTATTATATGTGTACATATCTTACCATTGCCCCCCACCCCCACCCCACTCCCATACATGCCCTCACCCCCCAATGTTTTGCATCCGTTGGTTACTCTTATATACATGCATATAAGTCCTTCAGTTGATCTCTTATTTCCCCCACCTCTCCCTAACCTTACCACTGTAATTTGACAGTCTGTTTGATGTTTTACTGCCTCTGTAACTATCTTTTTGTTCATCAGTTTATAATGTTTTTCATTATCCCCAAATGAGTGGGATCATGTGGTATTTTTCTTTCATTGACTGGCTTATTTCACTTAGCATAATGTTCTCTAATTCCATCCAAGTGCCTACAAATGGTAGTAATTCCTTCTTTTTTACGGCAGCATAGTATTCCATTGTGTAGATGTACCATAGTTTTCTGATCCAGTCATCTGCTGATGGGCATTTAGGCTGTTTCCAAATCTTAGCTATTGTAAATTGTGCTGCTATGAACATAGGGGTGCATATATCCTTTCTGATTGGTGTTTCTGGTTTCTTAGGATATATTCCTAGGAGTGGGATTACTGGGTCAAATGGGAGTTCCATTTTCAGTTTTTTGAGGAAACTCCATACTGTTCTCCACAGTGGCTGCACCAGTCTGCATTCCCACCAGCAGTGCACGAGGGTTCCTTTTTCTCCGCATCCTCGCCAACACTTGTCGTTTGTTGATTTGTTGATGATAGCCATTCTGACAGGTGTGAGATGGTATCGCATTGTTGTTTTGATTTGCATCTCTCGGATAATTAGTGACTTTGAGCATGTTTTCATGTGTCTCTTGGCCTTCCTTCTGTCTTCTTTCGAAAAGCTTCTATTTAGGTCTGTTGCCCATTTTTTTATTGGATCATTTATCTTCCTTTTATTAAGTTGTATAAGCTGCCTGTAGATGTTGGAAATTAAACCTTTATCAGTGATACCATTTGCAAATATGTTCTCCCATACAGTGGGGTTTCTTGTTGTTTTGTTGATGGTTTCTTTTGCTGTGCAAAAGCTTTTTATTTTGATGTAGTCCCATTTGTTTATTTTCTGTTTGGCTTCCATTGCCCTAGGGGCAGTATCACTGAAAAAGTTCTTTTGGCATATGTCTGAGATTTTGCTGCCTGTGGATTCCTCTAGTATTTTTATGGTTTCCCGTCTTATATTTAAGTCCTGTACCCATTTTGAGTTTATTTTTGTGTATGGTGTAAGTTGGTGATCTAGTTTCATTTTTTTGCATGTATCTGTCCAATTTTCCCAACACCATTTATTAAAGAGACTGTCTTGACTCCATTGTATGCTCATGCCTCCTTTGTCAAATATTAAATGCGCATATTGGTTTGGGTCGATATCTGGATTCTCTGTTCTGTTCCATTGATCTATATGTCTGTTCTTGTGCCAGTACCAGGCTGTTTTGATGACAGTGGCTTTGTAATACAGCTTGAAATCTGGTATTGAGATCCCTCCTACTTTATTCTTCTTTCTCAGGATTGCTGTGGCTATTCGGGGTCTTTTTTTATTCCAGATGAATTTTTGGAGAGTTCTTTCTAGGTCTGTGAAATACGCCGTTGGTATTTTAATGGGGAGTGCATTGAATCTATAGATTGCTTTGGGAAGTATGGACATTTTAATGATGTTGATTCTACCAATCCATGAACATGGTATGTTCTTCCATCTGTTTACATCTTCCTCTATCTCTTTTTTCAGTGTCCTGTAGTTTTCCGCATATAGGTCTTTTACCTCCTTGGTTAGGTTTATTCCTAAGTATCTTAATTTTTTTGGTGCGATGGAAAATGGGATTGCTTTTTTAGTCTCTCTTTCTGTAAGTTCATTGTTGGTGTATAGAAATGCCATAGATTTCTTGGTGTTAATTTTGTATCCTGCTACATTGCCGAATTCATTTATTAAGTCTGTTAGTTTTTTGATGGAGTCTTTCGGGTTTTTTATGTACAATATCATGTCATCTGCAAATAAGGACAGCTTTACTTCTTCTTTTCCAATTTGGATACCTTTTATTTCTTCTTCTTGTCTAATTGCAGTGGCTAATACTTCCAGTACTATGTCAAACAGGAGTGGTGAGAGTGGGCATCCCTGTCTTGTTCCTGTTCTTAGGGGAAATGGTTTTAGTTTTTGCCCATTGAGTATGATGTTAGCTGTGGGTTTATCATATATAGCTTTTATGATGTTGAGGTATGATCCTTCTATTCCCACCTTGTTGAGAGTTTTTATCAAGAAAGGGTGTTGGATTTTGTCAAATGCTTTTTCTGCATCAATTGATATGACTATGTGATTTTTATCTCTCAATTTGTTTATGTGATGTATCACATTTATTGATTTGCGGATATTGAACCATCCTTGCATTCCTGGGATAAACCCTACTTGGTCATGGTGTATGATCTTTCTGATGTACTGCTGGATCCTATTTGCTAGAATTTTGTTGAGGATTTTGGCATCTACATTCATGAGGGATATTGGCCTGTAATTCTCTTTCATTGTGTTGTCTTTATCTGGTTTTGGTATTAGGGTGATGCTGGCTTCATAGAAGGAGCTTGGAAGTGTTCCTTCCTCTTGAATTTTTTGGAATAGTCTGAGGAGGATAGGTTTTAGTTCTTCCTTGAATGTTTGGTAGAACTCTCCTGTGAAGCCGTCTGGCCCCGGGCTTTTGTTTGCCGGAAGCTCTTTGATGACTGCTTCAATTTCTTCCATAGTTACTGGCATGTTGAGCTGTTTAGATTCTTCCTGATTGAGTTTTGGAAGGTTATATTTTTCTAGGAATATGTCCATTTCCTCCAGGTTGTCCAGTTTGTTGGAATAGAGTTGTTCGTAGTATTTTTTAACGATCCTTTGTATTTCGGCGGGATCTGTTGTTATTTCACCTCTTTCATTTCTGATCTTGTTTATTTGGGTCCTCTCCCTTTGCTTCTTGGTGAGCCTGGCTAGAGGTTCATCAATCTTGTTTATCCTTTCAAAGAACCAGCTCTTGGTTTTGTTGATCTTTTGTATTGTTTCTTTGGTCTCTATGTCGTTTATCTGTGCTCTGATCTTTATTATTTCCTTCCTTCTGCTTACACTGGGCTTTTCTTGTTGCTCTTTTTCTAACTCTTTGAGTTGTTGGGTTAGGTAATTTATTACCCCTGTTTCTTGTTTTTTGCAGTAGGCTTGTAGAGCTATGAACTTCCCTCTCAAGACTGCTTTCGCTGTGTCCCATAGATTTTGGATTGTAGTGTTTTCATTGTCATTTGTTGTCATGATGTTTTTTATTTCTTCTTTGATCTCTCTGGTAACCCAGTCATGGTTTAATAGCATGCTGTTTAGTCTCCATGTGTTTGATTTCTTTGGGTTGTTTTTATTGTAGTTGATTTCCAGTTTTATGCCACTGTGGTCTGAGAAGATGCTTGATATGATTTCTATCTTCTTGAATTTGAAGAGACTTTGCCTATGTCCCAACATATGGTCTATCTTTGAAAATGACCCATGTGCGCTTGAGAAGAATGTATATTCTGTGGCTTTGGGGTGAAATGTTCTGAAGATGTCAATTAATTCCATCTGGTCTAGTGAGTCATTTAGGATTGATGTTTCTTTGCTGATGTTTTGTTTAGAGGATTTGTCCAATGGTGATAGTGGGGTATTAAAGTCTCCTACTATGATTGTATTGCTGTCAATGTCTCCCTTGATATCTTCCAGGAGTTTTTTTATGTATTTGGGTGCTCCTGTATTGGGTGCATATATGTTTACCAGAGTTATTTCTTCTTGTTGGATTGCTCCCTTTAGTATTATGAAATGGCCTTCCTTATCTCTTGTTATGTCCTTCAGTTTGAGATCTAATTTGTCAGAAATAAGTATTGCTACCCCAGCTTTTTTTTCAGTTCCATTTGCCTGGAAAACCTTTTTCCATCCCTTCACCCTCAGTCTGTGTGCGTCTTTTTTTCTGAGGTGGGTTTCTTGTAGACAGCAGATATATGGGTCGTGTTTTCTTATCCAATCTGTTACCCTATGTCTTTTGATTGGGGCATTTAATCCATTTACATTTAAAGTTATTATTGATAGGTACTTATTTGTCGCCATTCCTATTCTTTACCCCTGTGTTACTTCTTCGCTTCCTGTTTCTTTCTTTTTTTTTTTTTTTTACAGTAGACCCTTTAGCATTTCTTGCATTGCTGGTTTGGTGGTAATAAATTCCCTTAGTCCTTTTTTGTCTGTGAAGCTCCTGATTTCACCTTCAATTTTGATTGATAGCCTTGCTGGGTACAGTATTCTTGGATTCAGCCCCTTCCTTTGCATGACTTTGTATATTTCATTCCATTCCCTTCTGGCCTGATGAGTTTCTGTTGAGAAATCAGTTGCTAGTCTGATGGGGGTTCCTTTGTATGTAACTTTCTGTCTCTCTCTTGCTGCTTTTAAGATTCTTACTTTGTCGTTGGTGTTTGCCAATTTAATTATAATGTGCCTTGGCGTCGGTCTTTTGGGGTTCATTTTGCTTGGGACTCTGTGAGCTTCTTGGATTTGTGTGGGTTTTTTCTTCCCTATAGCTGGGAAATTTTCTGTCATTATTTCTTCAAAGAGGTTTTCTATTCCTTGCTCAGCTTCCTTTCCTTCTGGAACCCCTATTATGCGGATGTTGTTTTGTTTCGTGTTGTCCCAAAGTTCCCTTAGACTCTCCTCCTGCCTTTTAATTTTTTTTTCTAGAAGTTGCTTTTCTTGGGTATTTTTTTCCATCTTGTCTTCTAGCTCACTGATGCGGTCCTCTGCTTCTTCTAGTCTACTCTTGATGCTTTCTATTGAGTTCTTTACAGCAGCGATGTCATTTTTCATTTCTTCTTGGTTCTTCTTCATTTCCTCTTGGTTCTTGCTCATATTGTCGAATTTGTCTTCCATTCTTTTCAGCCACCTTATGACCATTTCTCTGAATTCTTTTTCTGGAAGGTTGCTTGCCTCCATTTCGTTTACTTCCTTTTCTGGTGATGCCTGCTTTTCTTTCATATGCGGGCTGCTTCTTTGTCTCCCCATGGTCTCTCTTCTCTGGGTGTCTGGTTATGTAGTTCTCTCTCTCCTGGGTTGATTTAAAGGCACAAAATACAGCACTACCAGGTACAACTCACAAGGCACTGAACAGGAATGTATTCACGATATTAATAACCTCCAATAAAGGTGACCACCAGAGAAAGGCAAATTAGGTGATAGAAGAGAAAGAAGAAGAGGAAAAAAGAAAGAAAGAAAAAAAAAAAGAAAAAAGGAGTGTGAAAATGAAATTGGGAAAAGGGAAAGTAAAGAGATTAAAAAAAAAAAGTAAGAGAGACAAGAAATTGACTAAGAGAGAAAGGGGAACAGACTATATATATTGGGGATAAAACTCCAATAGAACAATCACTAATCCCAGCAAATGCCAGCAACAAGTGCCTGGGGATTAGGAAAAACTACAACACCAACTAATATGGAGTGAGGCAAGGGAAAGCTGAAGCACAAAACAAACAAAAAAAAAAATAAAAGAAGAATAAGCAAAACAATCTCACAAAAAAAGCATAAAAATTGGATATAATCTACATTCAAGCAAACAACAACAAAAGGACAGAGATAAGGACAAGTTTATGGATAACTCAGACAGTGAAGGGAAAGGTGTATGTGGACTTGGAGCGGGGGATTGGAGATTAGATATGTAAGTAGGGTGAAATTTTAACAAGGGGTAAACAGAAAGAATAGGGAAAATCTAAAGCAGTAAAAGGGTAAGACAAACAGGACACTGAAAAGGGGGAGGTTAGGAAGAGAGTGATGGCCTAAAGGTAGAGTTGAGATAGAGTAAAACGATGCTAAAGGAGAGATAAAAAATAGAATGTAGAACCCTAATCCCAAAATAAAATGAAGAGAAAATAAAATGACACTTTAAAAAAAAAAAAAAAAAAAGATAAAATAGCAGTAGTAGTAATACGGATTGAAAATAAAAATGTAATCATTAAAAAGGTAAAATCAAGTGATGAAAAAAGAAAAAAAAGTTTCTTGATTAAAAGATGCAAAAAATGAAAATTTAAAAAAAATAAAAAAATAAAAAAAAATAAAAGGTAAAAATAAAATGTGGAGTAGTGAAGGTCATTCACTTCCTCTGTTTTTCTGTTTGGCACGCCTGTTTCTCAGTCCAGACAGTATTGCAGTTCCCTGCGATCCACTGCTCTTCGGTGTTGTAAGCCAGTCCTGATTTTAAGCAGGCGGTGTGTCTTAATTTCTCGTATTCCTTTATTTTTGATTACACAAGAGTCAATTTGTGATTCAGCCCCTGGGTGGCAGTGTTTCTGGATTGACTTCCGGGTCTATCTATGGCCTCTCTAGGCAGTGCTAGAGCCTTCTTTCCCTGTGGCACTCGCCACGGGCCTGTGGGAGTGGGCTGCCTCAGAGCTGGCTCTCTGATGGTCACTCCCCGCTCCGATCCCCAGGTTCCAGAAAAACAACCTTCCCCTGCAGTCTCCCAGGGTGTCCCCAACTGGGTGATCCTATGTATTGGGCTTAGTAATCAGATGCAAGGATTTGAAGAGGAAAAAGCCCAAGTGTGCGAATTCCGGGACTGCGAGTAAGCCCAGGCACCCAGGGAGCGCACGGGCTGCGCGTAAGTCTGGACTGCCTGAAATTCTTAGGGTGTCCCTGCACTTCAGATCAAAATGGGTTGCTTTTTAGAGTGCCCTTCTCTTAGCAGCTCTGAGGACCCCTTTCCACAGTCACAGATCACGCCAGCCCCTACAGCCACGGATTTTTCTAGGCACAGACTTCCCTGGTCCTCCAGCTCCCGCAAAACGCGCGTTCCTCTCTCCCGCCGGGACCAGAGACCTCACCTTATCCCAGGCGAAATCTGACCTTTCCGTGGTGGAGTGTAGAGCTTCTCTGAACCCGTGTGCTTGCGCCAGTTGGGGAGCGTTGTTCTGGGGCTCGCAGCTGTTCCTGGGGTGCCGCCGTTGTGGATTCTCAGGCTTCAGATAAGCTCCACTTTCCGGATCAAGATGGCGCAGACTCCAAGATGGCGCAGACTCCGCGTCCAAGCCTGCAGCTCCGGGAGGGGACCCAGCCGCAGTTCGTGCTGCCAGGTCAGGGGAACCCCGTTCAGCAGTCCCCCACCTCCTTCTGGAATTCAGCTGTCTCCCAACCAGCCAACAAACACTCCTTGCGCGACCCTCAGCTGTTCTTTCTTTCTGCTCCGGGACAAGGCTCGGAACACGTCTGTCTATTCCGCCGCCATTATTCCCTCTCCAAGATCTGCACCAAATATTTCTGTTGTTGTTTTTTACTTCATGGAATCTCTTTTAGGACTAGAGATCCACAGAACATACTTTGGGGAAATTCTATGGTCCTTTCTAACTCCAAATCTATTCTTTTGCTGGGTCCCTGCATCATTGACTCAGTGATACTTTTAAACAAATGGTATTGGAAATGGCCAGAGAGGCAATGGGAATTATTTTCTTTTTTTTAATATATATTTTTTATTGTTTAAAGTATTACATATATTAGTACATATATCTCCTTTTTCCCCCCATTGAACTTCCCCAGCCTCCCCTACCCCTTGTCGCATGCCCTCATCCCACCCCACCCCCCAGTGCAGCCGTGGGCAAACTACAGCCCGCGGGCTGGATCTGGCTGTTCTATCCGGTTCTCTTGCTCTCCCCTCTGCTCCTTTAATTTGAACTTATATTAGTTCACACAAACACTCCATCCATGCTTTTGTTCCGGCCCTCCGGTCCAGTTTAAGAACCCATTGTGGCCCTCGAGTCAAAAAGTTTGCCCACCCCTGGTCCAGTGTCTTGTGTCCATTGGTGTGCTTATATGCATGCATACAGTCCTTTGGTTGATCTATTTCCCCCCTTCCCCAACACTCCCCAGTCTTCCTGCTGTAATTTGACAGTCTGTTCGGTGCTTTACTGCCTCTGTATCTATCTTTTTATTCATTAGGTTATCATGTTCTTTATTTTCCATTAATGAATGAGATCATTGGTATTTTTCTTTCATTGCCTGACTTATTTCACTTAACATAATGCTCTCCAGGTCCATCCATGCTGCTGCAAATGGTAAGAATTCCTTCTTTTTTATAGCAGCGTAGTATTCCATTGTGTAGATGTACCACCATTTTTCAATCCACTCATCTGCTGATGGGCATTTAGGCTGTTTCCAAATCTTAGCTATGGTGAATTGTGCTGCTATGAACATAGGGGTGCATATATCCTTTCTGATTGGTGTTTCTAGTTCCTTGGGATATAATCCTAGAAGTGGGATTACTGGGTCAAATGGGAGTTCCATTTTCAGTTTTTTGAGGAAACTCCATACTGTTCTCCACAGTGGCTGCACCAGTCTGTATTCCCACCAGCAGTGCATGAGGGTTCCTTTTTCTCCGCATCCTCTCCAGCACTTGTTGTTTGTTGATTTCTTGATGGTTGCCATTCTGACAGGTATGAGATGGTACCGCATTGTCGTTTTGATTTGCATCTCTCGGATAATTAGTGACTTTGAGCAGGTTTTCATATGTCTCTTGGCCTTCCTTCTGTCTTCTTTCGAAAAGATTCTATTTAGGTCCGTTGCCCATTTTTTTATTGGATCATTTATCTTCCTTTAAGTTGTATAAGTTCCCTATAGATGTTGGAGATTAAACCTTTATCAGTGATAACATTTGCAAATATGTTCCCCCATAGTGGGCTTTCTTGTTGTTTTATTGATGGTTGCTTTTGCTGTACAAAAGCTTTTTATTTTGATGTAGTCCCATTTGTTTATTTTCTCTTTAGCTTCCATTGCCCTAGGAGCGGTATCAGTGAAGAAATTGCTTTGGCATATGTCTGAGATTTCTCTGCCTGTGGATTCCACTAGTATTTTTATGGTTTCCCATCTTATGTTTAAGTCCTGTATCCATTTTGAGTTAATTTTTTGTGTATGGTGTAAGTTGGTGGTCTAGTTTCATTTTTTTGCATGTATCTGTCCAATTTTCCCAACACCATTTATTGAAGAGACTGTCTTGACTCTATTATATGTTCATGCCTCCTTTGTCAAATATTAATTGAGCATAGTGGTTTGGGTCGATATCTGGATTCTCTATTCTATTCCATTGGTCTATATGTCTGTTCTTGTGCCAGTACCAGGCTGTTTTGAGAACAATGTCTTTGTAGTACAGCTTGAAATCTGGTATGGAGATCCCACCTACTTTGTTCTTCTTTCTCAGGATTGCTGTGGCTATTTGGGGTATTTTATTCCAGATAAATTTTTGGAGAGTTCTTTCTAAGTCTATGAAATATGCCGTTGGTATTTTAATGGGGAGTGCATTGAATCTATAAATTGCTTTAGGTAGTATGGACATTTTAATGATGTTGATTCTACCAATCCATGAACATGGTATGTTCTTTCATCTGTTTACATCTTCCTCTGTCTCTTTTTTCAGTGTCCTGTAGTTTTCCGCATATAGGTCTTTTACCTCCTTAGTTAAGCTTATTCCTAGGTATCTTAATTGTTTTGGTGCGATGGTAAATGAGATTGCTTTTTTGGTCTCTCTTTCTGTAAGTTCAGTATTGGTATACAGAAATGCCATAGATTTCTTGGCATTAATTTTGTATCCTGCTACATTGCTGAATTCATTTATTAAGTCTAGTAGTTTTTTGATGGAGTCTTTTGGGTTTTTTATGTACAATATCATGTCATCTGCAAATAAGGACAGCTTTACTTCTTCTTTTCCAATTTGGATGCCTTTTATTTCTTCTTCTTGTCTAATTGCAATGGCTAATACTTCCAGCACTATGTTGAACAGGAGCGGTGAGAGTGGGCATCCCTGTCTTGCTCCTGTTCTTAGGGGAAACAGTTTTAGTTTTTGCCCATTGAGTATGATGTTAGCTGTGGGTTTATCATATATGGCTTTTATTATGTTGAGGTATGATCCTTCTATTCCCACCTTGTTGAGAGTTTTTAATCAAGAAAGGGTGTTGGATTTTGTCAAACACTTTTTCTGCATCGATTGATATGACTATGTGATTTTTATCTCTCAATTTGTTTATGTGATGTATCACATTTATTGATTTGTGGATATTGTACCATCCTTGCATTCCTGGGATAAATTCTACTTGGTCATGGTGTATGATCTTTCTGATGTACTGCTGGATCAAATTTTCTAGAATTTTGTTGAGGATTTTGGCATCTATGTTCATGAGGGATATTGGCCTGTAATTCTCTTTCATTGTGTTGTCTTTATCTGGTTTTGGTATTAGGGTGATTCTGGCTTCATAGAAGGAGCTTGGAAGTGTTCCTTCCTCTTGAATTTTTTGGAATAGTCTGAGGAGGATAGGTTTTAGTTCTTCCTTGAATGTTTGGTAAAATTCCCCTGTGAAGCCATCTGGCCCCGGGCTTTTGTTTGCTGGAAGCTTTTTGATGACTGCTTCAATTTCTTCCATAGTTATTGGCCTATTGAGATGTTTAGATTCTTCCTGATTGAGTTTTGGAAGGTTATATTTTTCTAGGAATATGTCCATTTCCTCCAGGTTGTCTAGTTTGTTGGAATAGAGTTGTTCATTTTATTTTTTAACAATTCTTTGTATTTCTGTGGGGTCTGTTGTTATTTCACCTTTTTCATTTCTGATTTTGTTTATTTGGGTCGTCTCTCTTTGCTTCTTGGTGAGCCTGGCTAGAGGTTCATCAATCTTGTTTATCCTTTCAAGGAACCAGCTCTTGGTTTTGTTGATCTTTTGTATTGTTTTTTTTTTTTTTTTTTTTTTTTTTTTTTTTTTTTTTTTTTTTTTTTTGGTCTCAGTGTCATTTATCTCCGCTCCAATCTTTATTATTTCCTTCCTTCGGCTTACACTGGGCTTTTCTTGTTGCTCTCTTTCTAATTCTTTGAGTTGTAGGGTTAGGTAATGTATTACCATTGTTTCTTGTTTTTTGCTGTAGGGTTGTAGAGCTATGAACTTCCCTCTCAAGACTGCTTTTGCTGTGTCCCATAGATTTTGGGTTGTTGTGTTTTCATTGTCATTTGTTGCCATGATGTTTTTTATTTCTTCTTTGATCTCTCTGGTGACCCAGTCATTGTTTAATAGCATGCTGTTTAGTCTCCATGTGTTTGATTTTTTTGGATTGTTTTTATTGTAGTTGATTTCCAGTTTGATGCCACTGTGATCTGAGAAGATGCTTGATATGATTTCTATCTTCTTGAATTTGAAGAGACTTTGTCTATGACCCAACATATGGTCTATCTTTGAAAATGACCCATGTGCACTTGAGAAGAATGTATATTCTGTGGCTTTGGGGTGAAATGTTCTGAAGATGTCAATTAATTCCATCTGGTCTAGTGAGTCATTTAGGATTGATGTTTCTTTGCTGATTTTTTGTTTAGAGGATTTGTCCAGTGTTGATAGTGGGGTATTAAAGTCTCCTACTATGATTGTATTGCTGTCAATCCCTCGCTTGATATCCTCTAGGAGTCTTTTTATGTATTTGGGTGC